>NC_135960.1:58826226-59184560 GCF_053455715.1 Rhinoraja longicauda | reverse complement strand
ATATATATATATATATATATATTGTGCAAACCTATACACTTATACCAAGCCAATTAACCTACAAACCTACACACACCAAGGACAATCTTTACACTTATACCAAGCCAATTAACCTACAAACCTATACGTCTTGGGAGTGTGGGAGAAAACCGAAGATCTTGGAGAAAACCCGCGCAGGTCACGAGGGGAATGTACAAATTCCGTACAGACAGCACCCGCAACTGTGATCGAACCCCAGTCTCAGGCACTGTAAGCTTTGTAAGGCAGCAACTGTACCACTGCGCCACTTCAGGGCAGAAGAGCTCTGCACTCCCAGTTTCTATGGTTACCTAAACACCACCAGGCAACATGCATACCCATATGGAAGACAGAGGGAGAAAATATATAGCAGGACATGAATCCAAAGTAAGGAGGAATTATCCAAGGGTTCAGCTGAGAAGATAATTTTTGGGATGATGTTTGAATGCAGAAACAGAGCAGAGAGGCCAAATTATTTAGAAAGGGGATTCTGGACAAAAATTCAATTGAAGATTCTACTACCGGCATGGAGACAGAGGAAGAATGAGGATGCAAAGGGTCAGAGGCAAGGGAGCATCGGGACAGGAGGAAGTACCTGCAGTAATTCATGATGTTTCAGATGATTAAAGAAGGAATCAGAACACTTTGACTCAGAATCCATTGGGAAAAATGTTCATCATAGAAAATGATGCAGCTCAACCTCAGGGTAGAGTTGATCTAAACAACTTACTTACTTACACCTTTTCACAGCTGCATTCTGATGTCTAGCAATTAAAGATCATCATGACAACCTCTCCCAATTAAGTCACTTAACTAATCATATGAAATAGAAAGCTGGCCTGTGAAGCACAAAGTAAGACAAAACCAGTTGAGGGCAGCACAGCGCAGTAGTAGAGTTGCTGCCTTACAGCACCAGAGAACCGGGATCAGTCCTGATTATGGGTGCTGATGTATGGAGTTTGTACATTCTCCCTGTGACTGCATGGGTTTTCTTTGGGTGCTCCGGTTTCCTCCCACATTCCAAAGACATGCAGGTTTGTAGGTTAATTGGCTTCAGTAAATTACCCCTTGTATGTAGGATAGAACTAGAAGATGGGGACCATTGGTCAGTGCTGAATCGGTGGGCTGACGGGTCTGTTTCCACACTGTATGTCTAAACTAAAACTAAAAAAACTCCCAAGGCTTTAAACACGCACAAGTTGCTTAACATTGAAGAATTATAAGAAACCATGGAAACTAAAATCTGAAAAGCCAACTCAACCTAGTTGCATGCTTTAGGATGAGATCACAGAAATTATTATGCAGCTCCAGCATAGAGACAAACTAGTTGCCCAAATTAAGGAGAGCACCAAGATTTTATATTGAAACCGCTTAACGAAACTAAAGAGTGGAAGCTAGTGGATGATCACTACCCTATAGGGATGCCCCTGGTGTGGATCAATACCATAGCTGACTAAGTTTTCAAGGGTGGCAAAGAACAAAAGTTAATGGATCATTGCTTCAACCTAAAATAGCAGCAGAGTACATTTCAGTAACTGAAGTTGAAGGATTGATTCCTATTAATGAAGTGAGGCAGGAGATTTGAGCAGTAAATTAAAATCTCAAAAACAGAAGCATTGGGATTTTAACTGAGTTATTGGAGACTGGAACCCAAAAATGCAAAATGGCTTTATTCACTATTTTGTGGTAGATAAATCTCCTGGGCTTGATCAGATATATCCAAAGACACTGTGGGAAGCTAGAAAAAATAAATTGCAAGATCCCTAACGGAGATATCTGAATCATTGTTAGACGTGGGTGAGGTGCTGGATGACTGGAGGATGGCTAAAGTTATGCCTCTATTTAAAAAGGGTTGCAAGAAAAAGCATCGGGAACCATAGACCAGTGAGTCAAACATCTATGGTAGGTAAGTTACTAGAGTGAATTCTGAGGGATAACATATATTTGCATTTAGATAGACAGAGGGTGATTAGAGGTAGTCATTGTGGTTCTGTATGTGTGAGATGCTGTCTCATGAATTTGATTTAGTTTTTAATGAAGTAACCAAGAAAATTGGCGAGGCCAAGACCATAGACATTGTCCATACAGATTCAGGAAGGCCTTTGATACGGTCCCACATGGTTACTTGCTCTGGAAGGTTAGATTGCATGGCAGCCAGGAGAGCTAGCTGAATGCATACAGCATTGGCTTCATGGAAGGAAACAGACGGTAGTAGTGGTAGCTTACTTTTTTTAGACTGGAGGCCTGTAGATTGGGGCCATTGTACTCTCTCTCTCTCTCTCTCTTTCTATCTCTATCTCTATCTCTATCTCTATCTCTATCTCTATCTCTATCTCTATCTCTATCTCTATCTCTATCTCTATCTCTATCTCTATCTCTATCTCTATCTCTATCTCTATCTCTATCTCTATCTCTATCTCTATCTCTATCTCTATCTCTCTCTCTATCCCTCTCTCTATCTCTCTATATCTTTCTCTTGCCATCTCTCTCTCTATCTCTCTCTCTCTCTCTCTCTCTCTCTCTCTCTCTCTCTCTCTCTCTCTCTCTCTCTCTCTCTCTCTCTCTCTCTCTCTCTCTCTCTCTCTCTCTCTCTCTCTCTCTCTCTCTCTATCTCTCTCTATGTCTCTCCATCTCTATAATCTCTATCTCTCTCTCTATCTCTCTCTATCTCTCTCTATCTCTCTCTATCTCTCTCTATCTCTCTCTATCTCTCTCTATCTCTATACTCTATATCTCTCTCTCTCTCTCTCTCTCTCTCTCTTTCTCTCTCTCTATCTCTCTCTCTCTCTCTATCTCTCTCTATCTCTCTCTATCTCTATACTCTATATCTCTCTCCCTCTCTCTCTCTCTCTCTCTCTCTCTCCCTCTCTCCCTCTCTCTCTCTATCTCTCTCTCTCTCTCTCTCTCTCTCTCTCTCTCTCTCTCTCTCTCTCTCTCTCTCTCTCTCTCTCTCTCTCTCTCTCTCTCTCTCTCTCTCTCTCTCTCTCTCTATCTATCTATCTCTCTATATCAATTTCAATTTTCAATTTAAAATACTTTATTGGCATGATAAGATACATCATTATATTGCCAAAGTATAGAACATTGCATCATACATATTTAAAATGCATGAATATAAAGACAAGTATACAATGCATGGGTCGATATGGCCCTTTACATGTACATATATATATATATATATATATTCACGCAATACATTTATAGCCTTTTATCGATTGCTACTCGTTCTTGCAGTTGTAAACAGTACAGCAAGGTGGCAAGTTTAGTAGCTTGATATTAATTTCCTTAGTGTCAATTTATGTATGCGTGTATGTGTACATGTTGGTCATTCACTGTCTCTCAGGGTGTGGCATGCTGTTACGTATTGTGCGCCAAGATGTGCCGTATTTCCTTCGCCAAGGATTATTCTTAGTTTTGATATATCGTCCAGTTCTTTAAAATCTGGGGTTGCCAGACTGAGTTTTTCAAGATATATTTTTCTTATTTTATCGGATTTTTTACACTTTAGGAGGAAGTGCATCTCTGTTTCAACCTCATCTGTCAAGCAGTGACTGCATATTCTATTTTCTCTTGGTTGCCAAGATCTCTTCTGTCTTCCTTTTTCAACTGCCAAATGATGGTCACTTAACCTGTACTTGGTGAGGGTCTGTCTCTGCTTTATATCTCTAACAGTTGAGAGATAGTCTGCCAATTTATAATCTCTTTTTAGGGCACGGTAGCTCTCTAGTCTGCTTTGGCTTTTAGTTACTTTATCCCAATGTTCCAAATAGATTTCTTTGCATTGTTTAATAATTTGGTTCACTCTAACTGGTGATTGGAAAGCAGTGTTGATCTGAGACTGGTCAAGGTTTAACTGAGTAGGAGTAGTGAGTCTCAATACCAACTGACACAGGGAGCTCTTTTCTGGGTTCCCCTCTTGGGTTTGGAGGGCTTTGAACTGGAGGGTGTCTGGGGGACTGGATTTAAGGTGATTCCAAAAATTTAGTGCTCGTTTCTGGATATTTATTATCAGTGGGTATCTACCTAATTCCGCCCTACATGCGTTTGTTGGTGTTTTCCTTTGGATGCGGAGGATGTTCCGACAAAACTCCGCATGTAGGGCCTCTGTTCTGTGTTTTTCCCATTTAGTATAACTATGGTGACTGAGTGGACCCCATACTTCACTACCATAAAGCGCAATGGGCTGAATTACACTGTCAAATATTTTAAGCCAGATTTTAATTGGAATTTGGATGTTGTGGAATCTTCTTTTTATTGCATACAGGGCTCTTCGAGCTTTCTCTTTTAGTGCATTCACTGCCATGCTAAAGCTCCCTGATGCTGCAATAGTTAGACCAAGGTAAGTGTAGCTCATAGTGTGTTCAATAATGATATCATTGAGAGTGAATTGGTATTTGTCTTCCTGACATCTGGGTCTTTTTTGAAAAATCATGATGTTGGTTTTCTTTAGATTTACTGCCAGGGCCCAATTTTGGCAGTAATCATCGAGTAGGTCTAACTGTTGCTGCAGTCCCTGTTCTGTGGGAGACAACAAAACCAAGTCATCCGCAGGGATTTTACCTCTCCGTCCAGAAGACAGAGGCCTGGCGCTGTGCTCTGGTCCAACGTTCCTGCCAAATCATTTATGTACACATTAAACAGTGTTGGGCTCAGATTGCAGCCTTGCCGGACGCCTCTTCTCTGGGTGAAGAGATCAGTGCATTCGTCCCCAATTTTGACACCACATTTATTATTCAAATACATTGATTTAATAAGGTCATATACCTTTCCTCCTATACCACAATGGAGAAGTTCTCTATATCTCTCTTCCTATCTCTCTATATCTCTCTCTATATCTCTATCTCTCTCTATCTCTCTCTATCTCTCTCTATCTCTCTCTATATCTCTCTATATCTCTATATCGCTCTCTCTCTCTCTCTCTCTCTCTCTCTCTCTCTCTCTCTCTCTCTCTCTCTCTCTCTCTCTCTCTCTCTCTCTCTCTCTCTCTCTCTCTCTCTCTCTCTCTCTCTCTCTCTCTCTCTCTCTATCTCTATCTCTATCTCTATATCTCTCTCTCTCTATCTCTCTCTATCTCTCTATATCTATCCCTCTCTCTCTCTCTCTCTCTATCTATCTCTCTATATCTCTCTCTATATATACACTTCTCAGAACGGTTCTCCTTATCATGATCACTGTTCTCTCACATACATTTCATTAGGGCCTACCCATACACATTCGCAATCAGTGACATCAAACTTATTTCTAGAAATCCTAATATTATGAATAAAATAACTATGAACACATGCCAAGATATTTTTTTTATTCTTTTCATTCTATATTAGTGTAATAAAATGTAATGCATACATAGCTACACTGATACAGAAGTGCTAGCTTTAGACATGAATAATGTACTTTGCTACCATATTTAGTTTTGAATTTAACATATAATTGAGGGGGCCGGTGCAATATAGTGCTAACCCTCACTTTTGTGAAAAATGAGTTACATGCATGAACATGATCCTTACCCACTACCCTACAACTTGTAAAAATGTCATATTTAAATTCAACTGATAAGTTGGTCAAATAACATAGGCACGGCACCTATGTTTGGTTTGGTGATTTCTGGATTTTTCAAATGTAAATATCTCATAATGACACATTTGTGGGTTAGCAGTATATTGCACCAACCCCCTCAATTTTAAATCATTCAAAAATGAACTTCAGAAACAAAGATAATACTTTTTATTTCTGTCGTTCATGGTGATATTTACATCATTTTGTGTGCGAAATAGACAGGGTTGCACTGTTTCGCATATCAGCTAACAAATGAAAAGATCAGGCCCTGATTTATACCAGCTCTTCACCTTTCCCCCCTTGTCTGAAGAAGGGTCCCAACCTGAAACATCACCCATCCTTTTTCTCCAGAAATGCTGCCTGACCCAGTGATTTACTCCACCACTGTGTCTATTTGAATTGTATTCATGCTTCTGTACCACGTCAGGCAGCATTGGACATTTTAGTGGCTGTCAAGGGTTTTTAACTAATCAATTCACCAACTCAAATTTTCTTGGCTCTAAGTATAAAGCTAAATGCCTTTTCAATTAGATTTTTAGATTTATAGATACAGCGCGGAAACAGGCCCTTCGGCCCACCGAGTCCGCGCTGCCCAGTGATCCCCGCACATTAACACTATCCTACACCCACTAGGGACAATTTTTTACATTTACCCAGTCAATTAACCTACATACCTGTATGTCTTTGGAGTGTGGGAGGAAACCGAAGATCTCGGAGAAAACCCACGCAGGTCACGGGGAGAACGTACAAACTCCGTACAGACGGCGCCTGTAGTCAGGATCAAACCTGAGTCTCCGGCGCTGCATTCGCTGTAAGGCAGCAACTCTACCGCTGCGCCACCGTGCCGCCCCGGTGTGGATACAGTAGAGTTCTGTTGTTTGCAAATGCCTAATCTCTGCTTCCATGACTTTTTTAAATCAAACAAAAAGAGATACAGCTCGTGGAGGTGAAATTAAAATTAACAGAGAAAGCAAAGAAGAACAGTTCATTAAATATGATCAATTGGCTGATACAGACAGAGTGGACCTCTGGTGCAAATATTCAATCAGTAACATCCAAAGTTTAAAGATCATGAAGCAGCAACTCTTCAAGAAATAGTTAGAAATGTCAACTGTCAACTTATCCAAGAAGTTGAACAAAAATAATTGTTTGCAAACATTTTATATCCGAAGAAATCGCAGAGAGTTGTGAACACTGCCCAGTCTAGCACACAGAATCTGCGTACTAAAATGGCGCTGAAATTTACCCATGACCTACTACGGTTTTTAGGGTCGAGTGGTCTATCTTGCTCCTCTATTATCTTTGGACTAGAGTAAAGATTTATGAGGATGTTGCCAGGACATGAGGGCCTGAACTATAGGGAAAGATTGGGCAAGCTAGGACTTTATTCCTTGGAATGCAGGAGGTTAAAGATTGATCTTATATAGGTGTACAAAATCATGAAGGGAATTGACAAGGTGAATTCCCAGGGTATGGGAACCAAGAAAAGTTTAAGATGGGTGGGGAATAGGAAACTAAGGGGCAACTTTTTCACTCAGATGTTGGTGGGTATATGGAATGCATGGCCGAAGGAGGTAATTGAGCCATGTACAACAACACTTAAAGAGTCTTGGATAGTACATAGACAGGAAAAATTCAATTCAATTCAATTCATTCATTCAATTCAATTCAATTCAATTCAATTCAATTCAATTCAATTCAATTCAATTCAATTCAATTCAATTCAATTCAATTCAATTCAATTCAATTCAATTCAATTCAATTCAATTCAATTCAATTCAATTCAATTCAATTCAATTCAATTCAATTCAATTCAATTCAATTCAATTCAATTCAATTCAATTCAATTCAATTCAATTCAATTCAATTCAATTCAATTCAATTCAATTCAATTCAATTCAATTCAATTCAATTCAATTCAATTCAATTCAATTCAATTCAATTCAATTCAATTCAATTCAATTCAATTCAATTCAATTCAATTCAATTCAATTCAATTCAATTCGTACCCCGTTCCTGCCTTCTCCCCATACCCCCTCACTCCGCTATCCTTAAGAGCTCTATCCAGCTCTCTCTTGAAAGCATCCAAAGAACTGGCCTCCACTGCCTTCTGAGGCAGAGAATTCCACACCTTCATCACCCTCTGACTGAAAAAGTTCTTCCTCATCTCCGTTCTAAATGGCCTACCCCTTATTCTTAAACTGTGGCCCCTTGTTCTGGACTCCCCCAACATTGGGAACATGTTATCTGCCTCTAATGTGTCCAATCCCCTAATTATCTTATATGTTTCAATAAGATCCCCCCTCATCCTTCTAAATTCCAGTGTATACAAGCCCAATCGCTCCAGCCTTTCAACATACGACAGTCCCGCCATTCCGGGAATTAACCTAGTGAACCTACGCTGCACACCCTCCATAGCAAGAATATCCTTCCTCAAATTTGGAGACCAAAACTGCACACAGTACTCCAGGTGCAGTCTCACCAGGGCCCGGTACAACTGTAGAAGGACCTCTTTGCTCCTATACTCAACTCCTCTTGTTACGAAGGCCAACATTCCATTGGCTTTCTTCACTGCCTGCTGTACCTGCATGCTTCCTTTCATTGACTGATGCACTAGGACACCCAGATCTCGTTGAACTCCCCCTCCTCCTAACTTGACACCATTCAGATAATAATCTGCCTTTCTATTCTTACTTCCAAAGTGAATAACCTCACACTTATCTACATTAAACTGCATCTGCCATGTATCCGCCCACTCACACAACCTGTCCAAGTCACCCTGCAGCCTTATTGCATCTTCCTCACAATTCACACTACCCCCCAACTTAGTATCATCTGCAAATTTGCTAATGGTACTTTTAATCCCTTCGTCCAAGTCATTAATGTATATCATAAATAGCTGGTGTCCCAGCACCGAACCTTGCGGTACCCCACTGGTCACTGCCTGCCATTCCGAAAGGGACCCATTTATCCCCACTCTTTGCTTTCTGTCTGTCAACCAATTTTCTATCCATGTCAGTACCCTACCCCCAATACCATGTGCCCTAATTTTGCCCACTAATCTCCTATGTGGGACCTTGTCGAAGGCTTTCTGAAAGTCGAGGTACACCACATCCACTGACTCTCCCTTGTCAATTTTCCTAGTTACATCCTCAAAAAATTCCAGTATGGTCATGGAGTTGTACTCCATACAGCATGGAATCAAGCCATTCAAACCATCACATCCATACCATCTGGTGGGCACCAATGTTAATGCCCTTCCAGCACTTGGCCATAATCTTCCATGCCTCGGTTATTTACAGTAAGTGCTCACCTGGACATTTCTCAGCCCATTTCATAAATACATCGGGATCACTCTGTCCCCCAAGTCTGCTCTCCACACTAGTAACGACTCCACCAATCTTCTATTCATCTGCAAATATACTGACCAGGCTCATACACCCACATCCAAATCATTCAAGTATATTACGAACAGCTAGGACCGCAACACCGATCCCTGTGGAACACCACTGGTCACAGGCATTCAGTTACCAAATTAACCTTCTTTTTTAAAAACTTTTTTTAAATGTCTTCAACACACATAGTACAGAACATATACAACATGGAGGAGATACATATTCAGTTACACCTGTTTTCACATATATTCGCTTCTTTTCATGTCTGTTATGAACATGGTTAATAACTACTTCCTCATTGGTAATAATAATTCACATATCACCTCAACAAGGATATCACTTATCATATACCTTACCTCTCCAAATTAACCTTCTACCATAATGTGTTATGACCATTTGAAGAAAGGCTCGACCCAAAATGTCACCTATCCCATTGTTCTTCGGAGAACTTCCTGAGTAACTCCAGCACTTTTTGTCCTTTTGTATATTAACCGACATCTGCAGTTCCTAATTTCCACACTTCTACCATGACTCTCTGTCTCCTGCAGCCAAGCCAACGTTTCACCTTGCCCTGGATGCCATGGATGGTAACTATGCATGTTTGAAAATCTCAAATTTCCTTTCAATTTCAATGTGTAATGTGGAGAAGGTTGTGAGGAGTTGTTACTCTGCTGATGGCAGGTTTTTGTTGGAGGTGTGAAGAAGTAGCAGAAACGGAGCGAGAAATGAAAGAAGGAGTGAATGGTTGCTTCTGCAAAGTGCCGTGCACATTACAAGATGCAGTGCTTGCCATTATAATGTATTATACAAATGATACTTTGTGAGAAATAACAAGAAATGTCCGTCAGAATTGTGTGCATGTTTAGTAAAGAAAAGAATTAATGGATTCATTATCACCTTATCCACCTAATTCTATTTCATTTTGCTCAACCCCTTCACTCTCCGGGAACCATTTTAAGGTAACAAATGTGTCAAAGCCAGCAGTCTCTTAAGTAATGTTAGATTTAGATATAAGAGAATGGGAAGATTGTTAACAAATCCATCAAAGTTGCCCTTTATGTTTTATATAAATGTCATAGAGTTACGATAATGGAGATCGTAAATCGGCATTGCAAATTGTAAATAGGCCAAATGTAATTTTCCAATAATGTGTTGAAGGTTTTCAGATGTTAATAAAGACTATGATATATTGCTGTTTTTCAAATTACATGAGGAAAATTAGCTTTTGTGTTGGTTCCCATTGTTATTTTGTTCCCTTCCCTTGAGGCATTATTCCTGAAAGGTGGGGTTAACAAGGATGATGGAAACACATCCAGTCCATCAGCAATTCACCACAAATAATTAATCATATGAGAGATGTAGAAATGAGGAATGTTCGCTTAGTTCATTAGTGTTTTGCTTTTCTGGCATTCGGATGAACACGAGAGAAACATTACTGTGCATTAATTCTTAAATGGCAAGACATGGCAGAGAGTTGTGGATCATGTAGTCCAGACTCCCTCCCAATGACTCCATCTGCACTTCACGCTGCCTCGGGAAAGCAGCCAACACAATCAAGGACATTTCCCACCAGGATAGTTCCTTCTTCTCCCTGCTTCCATTAGGCAGAATTTACAAAAGCTTGAAAGTGCGTACCACCAGACTCAGGAACAGTTTCTTCCCCTCTGTTATGAGAGTTCTGAATGGTCCTTCCATAATCTAGGTTGGAGCCTGATTTTCCAGCCTACCTCATTGCAGACGTTGGTCTTTTTTTCTGGAACTGTCACACACAATGCTGAGACTATATTCTGCACTCTGGTACTTTTCGCTTCACTGTATGTGGTACTTGTGTGTGGCTTGATTGTTTTCACAATGGATGAATTGATTGCATTATCTAATTTAATTGGATAGCAGGCAAACAAATAGCTGATCACTGTATCCATGTACACGTGACAATAATAAGCTGAAACCTAGCACATTGCCACATGACGTAGAAACAAGGTACTGCAGGTGCTGGGTTTGCAACGGGTCAGTTTAGTTTCGTTTAGATAAGGTTATTGTCACATGTACCGAGGTACAGCGAAAAGCTTTTGTTAGGTGCTAACCAGTCAACGGAAAGCGGGTCAGGCACCATCTCTGGAGAAAAAAGGCAGGGAACTTTTTGGGTCGGTAGGGGGTTGGGGTGGGTGTGGGGGGGTGTGGGGGGGGATGAAGAGCTGGAGCCAAGAAAAGACCAACACCAATCAAGACCGGGCACAAATGACCTCAGGCAGGTCGATACCTGTAAAGCCCGGCACGTTGAGTCCAACGTTGACATATGAGTGCTTTTATGTTGGTGATGTTCGATATGAGAATTGTTCATTTCCAGGCAGCAATTCAAAGATTAAAGAACGTAAAACCGCTGAGCTGAACATGATATCTCTTTTAAAATGACGTTTAAAGGAGAAACTTTCTAGATATCTAACTCACTCCTATCGTATGATCAAATGGAAGTGATTAAAGTTTGTTATTTAAATATCTCCCAATGGCATCATTGGGAGTTAAATAAACCAAACAGAAGGATGTTTCATCTTTTAAATTCTGTGCAGGGCTTTGAATTATGTAAATATATTCAAAACATTAGAAATACTGAATAGATCCTGGATTACGATCCCTGTGATGTGAAACATTTTAGTTTATTTTAAGATTTTTTTTTTGGCAGAATATAGTGAATGGGAAGTAGTTGTCATTACTATTGGAAATTAGAAAAATAAAGTATAAGGTGTTGAATCCTCTAAGTGTATCAGACTTGTATAACATCCTAGTACAACTTGCTTGTATTTGGCCACATCTCTGTAAAAACTTCCCATCCATACCTACATGTGTTTAAAAGTCTTTTGAAAGTCATAACTGTAACTGCTTCTATAGCTTCCTCTGACAGCTTATTCCTTGATATGGACTACCCTCAGAGTGAACAGGTTGCCCCTGAGGTTCCTCTTAAGTTTCTCCCTTCTCACCTTAAGCCTATGCCCTGTAGTTTTAGGATTCTCTACCCTTGGAAAAAGACTGTGAGCGTTCACTTTATCTGTCCAATATCCTCATGATCTTGTACACCTCAAAATGATCACCTCAGTCTCCTTCGTTCTAAAGCAAAAAGTCCTAGTCTATCCAACCTCCCCCTATAACTCAAGCCCGCAAGTCCCCCAAACTTCCTGATGAATCTTTTCTACACCTTTTCCAATTTAATGAGATCCTTCCGATAGCTAAGCAACTATAACTGTACACAATACTCTAAGTTTGGTCTCACCAGCGGCTTGTACAGCTGCATCATGATGACATGTGAAGGGGAAATGTTCCCAATGTTGGGCGAGTCCAGAACCGGGGGACACAGTCTAAGAATAAAGGGGAGGCCATTTAAAACTGTGGTGAGAAAAAACGTTTCCACCCAGAGAATTGTGAATCTGTGGAATTCTCTGCCACAGAAGGCAGTGGAGGCCAATTCACTGGATGAATTTAAAAGAGAGTTAGATAGAGCTCTAGGGGCTAGTGGTATCAAGGGATATGGGGAGAAGGCAGGCACGGTTTACTGATTGTGGATGATCAGCCATTTAAAAGAGTAAGATAGAGCTCGAGGGGCTAGTGGAATCAAGGGATATGGGGAGAAGGCAGGCACAGGTTATTGATTGTGGATGATCAGCCATGATCACAATGAATGGCGGTGCTGGATCGAAGGGCCAAATGGCCTCCTCCTGCACCTATTTTCTATGTTTCTATGTTTCTATGACATGATATAGCGTAGTTAAAAATTAAGAAGCTAGTGGTTTTACAAGCAGGTACGAGAAATCTCTGTTTCAACGTGAAAGAAGCTGTATCTGAAAACAAGATATAGTGGTGTTCCATAATTTTAGTTGAAGGATGAGGCAACATTGGATGAAGAAATTATAATCGTAATTGTTAGGCAACAAAATCTAAAGAAATGTCATTTTAGGACTAACCCAAGTGGATTGACATTTGTTCACGTTCTTTCAAAGATACAATAAAGTGCAATGTCAGTTAAATTTATTTACCACAGAATGCTAATTCCAATTCAAGTAAAATCACATTTTGACATTTAAAAGCAAAAGCTGACTTTTTTTTCTGATGGAAAGGAACCATAAAGTCTGATATTAATCCAATGAATACCATGTATTTGGAATAGAATGTGGTCCCAGGGGGATTCTACCCAGCTATCTCTGAACCATTCATTTTTAATGGTAAATACGTGAGGTCAGATTTTATCCCCAGTAGATTCATTGTAATTGTCCTCACTGCCACATCCAGGGGTAGGTTTGGAAGAGGTCCTGTGGTTGACCAGCTATCTCACACTTTGTGCTTAAGTAGTCTAAATTTTACCAGTGGGTTGATCCTGAGAACCTCCCAGCCACATCGATAGACTCAACAGGAAGAGCATAAGGGTCACCTGGTGCACAATCATTCACCCCAACAGAAGATGGACAATCACTTACTCTGACATCAGTTGGACAAGCATACATCTCAACATCAGGTGGACACTCCTTTATTCCAACATCAGGTTCAATGGTTCAATGGTGCAATGGTTCTTTATTATCATATAGAGACATAGAGTGCCATAAAGTGATACAGTGTGGAAACAGGCCCTTCGGCCCAACTTGCCCACACTGGCCAACATGTCCCAGCTACACTAATCCCACCTGCCTGTGCTTAGTCCATATCCCTCCAAACCTATCCTGTCCATGTACCTGTCTAACTGTTTCTTAAATGTTGGGATAGTCCCAGCCTCAACTACCTATCTGGCAGCATGTTCTGTACACCCACCACCTCTCAGTTACCCCTCAGATTCCGATTAATTCTTTTCCCCTTCACATTAAACCTATATCCTCTGGTCCTCGATTCACCTACTCTGGGCAAGAGACTCTGTACATCTATCCAATCTATCCCTTTCATGATTTTACACAGCTCGATAAGATCACCCCTCATACTCCTGCGCTACAAGGAATAAGGTCCCCGCCTGCTCAGCCTATTCAACACTCACGTACCAAGGTATAATTAAAGTCTGATAGCGGATAATCCAGATCTGATATCAGGTGTACAATTGCTTACTCTGACAAAAGGTAGATAACCATACACCCAACATTAGGTGTAGAATAACACAACATAACTTCAGATGCACAACCACACACCTGATATCAGGTGTACACTCCCTTTCTTCGGGCTGGTGTTGGTGGTGGACGGGGGAAAGGGGTGTTGTCAAGTGAGTGGGCTGTGATCTCACTTCCTCTGGGTGCTCCGAGGTTGGCTGTGAGAGGCGTCCAGGGACATGGAGGCTAAACGGTAAGGTGAGGGACGGTGCTTTCATGGGTTGACGTGCCCAGATCATTGCGCTGGTGGAGTGGGCCATCGGAGACCCTACAGCAACCTGGGGTTCGATTAGATCAGGCACCGTTCCAAGTGGCCAAGCACTTGGATGGCACGCAGCCCGCAGCGGCTCAGACTAGCAGAGCAACGGTGGAGAGAATCAACAACATCACCTGGCCAGGCCGACCCCTGCAACTCCAACACACACTACCAGCACCAGGCAAAGAACATTTATGGCCAAGGTAAAACTCCAACATTATTATCAACTTTGAACTTGAAGGATACATTATGATGCCGGAATCAAGACAACTCTTATATAGTACCGCAGTATAATCTGCTATGTTTACACTCTTGTACCTGGAGTATGATTGTGCCTATGTATAGTAAGATTTTCACTGGCGATATACAAAAAATGAATTTCTCTGTACCTAGGTACATGTGACAGCATAGCACCATTGAACCATTGAACAAAATCACACAACCCAACTTCTGGTATACAACTACATACTCGACACCAGGTGCACAATGACACAGCCCAACTTCCTCTCTTTCAGGACACATGACAATAGAACGCTTTTGACTCTTGATCACGCACCCGATATCAGGTTTACATTCACACATCTAACATCAAGTGCATAGCCACACACCCGATATCAGGTAGTCATGGGGTCCAACATAAGGTTCAGAAGCACCAGTTGCAAGCTGTGGACTATGTGATGAGATCTGCAAGGGTCAATGTTCATTATGCACCCCTTAGATTCACTGCACTTGCACGATACTGGGCCTGTGCGGTCTGAAGAAGGGTCTCGACCCAAAACATCCCCGATTCCTTTTCTGTAGAGATGCTGCCTGTCCTGCTGAGTTACTCCAGCTATTTGTGTCTATCTTCGGTTTAAACCAGCATCTGCAGTTCCTTCCTACACATTTCGCCTGCAATATGAACTGTTGTCCCCAGATCCCGAGCAATATTTATAAATCGTATACCATATGGTGCCTAACCTAGGGTGAAGCCAACATAATGCAAAATCATTAGACATGCTGGATTTCTGGGATAATGACAGAAAAGGCTGGAAACACTGAGGGAGGCAAGCAGCACCTTTGGAGACCGAAATTGAGTTATCCTTCCATCTGATAATGAACATTTTCAGTCTCAGCAGAGCTAACTTCACCTGAGAACACTGTAAATTAATAGGATGTGTAGAAAGGAACTGCAGATACTGGTTTATACCAAAGATGGATACAAAATACTGGAGTAACTCAGTGGGTCAGGCTGCATCTCTATGAGTTCCACTGTTTACATCCTTGTATCCCTATTGTTAGCCCATCTTCCCCAACCAACATTGGGCCATTATGGACTCCACCTTCCTGATGTCATCTGTTGCTGGCTTGTTTTGTTTTGGCCTTATAGAGTCATAGAGTGATACAGTGTAGAAAAAGACCCTTTGGCCCAACTTGCCCACACCTGCCGACATGTCCCAGCTGCACTAGTTCCATCTGCCCACGTTTTGTCCATATCCCTCCAAACCTGTCCTATTCATGTAACTGTCTAACTGTTTCTTAAATGTTGGGATAGTCCCAGCCTCAACTACCTCCTCTGGCAGCTTGTTCCATACACCTACCACCTTTTGTGTGAAAAAAAGTGTTCCTCTATCTTTCAGTCTGAAGAAGGGTTTCGACCCGAAACCTATTCCTTTTCTCCAAATGAATAGGATGGTTTTCTTCAACAAGTCTGTTCTCGCTTATTGGCACTACTCGGACATTAATGTCATTCATAAAGCTCTGATGAAAGAGAGACCACATTAGTCTAATGCTATGACCATTTCATTGCAGCAAATGCTGTGAAATCCTTTGTAAACTAAATGCACTCTCCAATCTCTTCTTTATTAAATGGCATCAACAGTGACTGACTAGGATAGCTGGGTGTTCTGCCTTGATGCATCGTGCTCTGGAGATAGATGACTATGAAAGCTCATCAATGGATGTAAAAATCTAATGACATATGGACACACACCTTTTCTGTCACTGCTGTTTTCTCAGAGATGTTAAAAATGGAAAAAAATAGCATTGCCTCTCTTTTCCAAATGCATCACGATTCTAAAACGGGCAGAGAGAGAAGACAAAAGACTACTTTACTTTACTGTGGAGATACAGCGGGGAAACAGGCTCTTTGGCCGACCGAGACCGCGACCGCGACGACCAGAAATCACCCCACACACTAGCACTACCCTACACACTAGGAGCAATTCACAAAAGCCAATTAACCTACAATCCTGCACACCTTTGGAGTATGGAAGGAAATCGGGGCACCCGGAGAAAACCCACGTGGTCACAGGGAGAATGTATAAACTCCATACAAACAGCATCCATAGTCAGAATCAAACATGGGTCTCTGGCACTGCAGGACAGCAACTCTGCCACTGTGCCACTGAGTCGTCCCCAGGTAAATTAGCCAGACAAATATAACGCAAAATAGCACTAATTTGTTAAAGCTAACACAAGTTGCACATTGCACAACCTGGAACTAACTTTTAAGCTTTTAGGCTGTTTATTGGAGATAAGTATCAATGAACTATCACAAACAATTAAAAAATAGTGATGTGAGAGACACAACAAACAATTCATGTGTAACATTTACCTCAGCTTTTTATATTTCTTGTCATTAAATGTTCATGTGTCTTCCTACACTGTAGCATCTAAACTTAATTGTATGTGGGGGTAGGAGTTAGTCAATGGTTATGTTAAGAATATATGAACAATGTAATTATATGACTCACTGGATGGTCTGCAAATCCATTAATATTTAATTTATATTGTTGACCTTTTCTTTCCGTGGACATTCTGATTCAACAGTGATGCATTTCAATGTAACTGGAATGAAGTAAAGTTTCTCCTACAGTTTGAAAATAAAGTGGTTGAGATTTGTAGGCTTTCTGAACGGAGGAGGAGATAAGACTTTTCTTTGCCTTCCATCACAGTGAGGGTGTGCCTGGAGGAATCACTGTGATGGTTGTCTGTGTTAAACTTGTGTGGTTGTGTGTCTTGTGCTTTTTATTGTTTGTGACTGCATGGTAACGACAATTTCGTTCAAATTCACTTTGAATGACAATAAAAGCAGTTTGATTTGATTTGATTTGAAAGATTTGCAGCACTTCATAGAAAGACGACTGAGCACTGAAAGAGACTGATTAGTGCGGGTGTCAGGGATAGTGGGGAGAAGGCAAGAGAATGGGGTTGGGAAGGAGAGATAGATCAGCCATTATTGAATGGCAGAGTAAACTTGATGGGCTGAATAGCCTAATTCTGCTCCTAACACTTAAGAACGTATGAACTTTGCAGTTTGTTCATGGTACCCCAGGTACAGAGAGGATATATATATACAGGGATATATACTCATAGAGTATATAATCAAAGAAGTGAATCATTTAGAGCTACCATAGGACGGGTCAAGATGTTCTTATGACTAGGAGGTTTGTCAAGGTTGAGGATCATGCTGAGAATGCTCAGGCATTAAATATTGTTATTAGGGCATGTAGGAAACCTATCTTAATGGCAGAGATTAGCTTTGAGACCTATTACATGTTACTAATCTGGTAGATGTTGAGAATGCCAATGGTACTCTTTGAAAATGCATTGAAAAGACGTTAGAGGATTATTTCAACCCACAGCAAATTTATAAGGAGATGAACACAAAATGCTGGAGTTAAGGGCCTGTCCACTTTAGGCAATTTTAAGGCGACTGCCGGCGACTAGGCTGTCGCCGACAGTTCGCCGGGTGTCACGGGCATGATCGTGAGGAGTCTTTCAAGAATCGTAGTGGATCTCAGCGCGTCGCTGAGAAATCATCCGGAGTGAAATTTCTCGGCGACAGCTGGCTTGTCGCCAGGTATCGTTGCTTATTGCGGGCGCTGTCGCATGCAGTCCCCAGGTTTGCTAGGTTCTCTTAGATGCATTTAGAAGCACATTATATTAAAATAAGTAAAGTCATTCCAAAATACCATAAAATGCTTGGGTTTAACCAATTTATTTACCGTCAGGACATTTGACAGGTAGATTGGAGGTGACAGTTTGACGGTCAGGTAAGTGTGGGATTTTTGCGATGTTTATGGCCATCAGCCATTACATTTAAAGTGGGCTCCCAACCCAGATATGCAACCCAGAAACCAGATATGCATCTCCCGTCCATTTTCAAAGAATGCCCACACACCTTTCACAAAAAATTAATGTTTTTAATACAGCTGTTAGTAAACTGGAAGTAAATTGTTACAGTGAAGCTTGGTTTTTAAGTAACACTTACAAGATGTTACAGTTCAAAACTCTCAAGTACTTACCGACATGTCAGTGATTTCAGCGAAAATTAGGACGCCGGAGAAGCATTGACAGCATGGGAATTTCGCGATGTTTCCAAAGATGCTGTAATCTCGACCTGACTCGGCATTGTCGTGGTCATTGTCATCGGGTAAAAGAAAAGTTCGGCGATCTGCTACGACTTTGACAGTCGCCGGCAGTCGCCTTTAAATCGCCTAAAGTGGGCCAGGTCCTTTACTTAGCAGACAGCATCTCTGGAGGAAAGGATTAGGTGTCGTTTTGGATTGGAACTTCTCTTCAGACTGTTTGACAAAAGGAATCGGTAAACTGACTTTATTGTAACTTTGAAAGATCTATCAAAACATTGAAACATTGTGAACCTTTTTAAACTATGCAATGCAGAATAGATTTGTGGATGTTTGAAGTAATGAACGGACACAATCAAAGTTATTGGGCATGAAGAGCTTCACGAAGGCTGCAACCATGATGCAAACATCTGTGACAAACATCATCGTTGTAGCACAAAAATGAGCGGTAAGAAGCCATCAATAAAGCTCCATTTCCGAACAACACCATGTGAGTGCAAATGGCCAATGTCACAATCTCTTGATATGGAGGTACACAGGGCTCCGAATCCAGAGATTCCTGAAAGTAACAACACAATCAGATAATGTGGTAAAGAGGATGTATATGTAGGAAGGAACTGCAGATGCTGGTTTAAACTGAAGATAGACACAAAAAGCTGGAGTAACTCAGCGGGACAGGCAGCATCTCCGGAGAAAAGGAATAGGTGACGTTTCGGGTCGAGACGTTTGATGTTATGGTATCATATCATATCATATATATACAGCCGGAAACAGGCCTTTTCGGCCCACCAAGACCGTGCCGCCCAACGATCCCCGTACATTAACACTATCCTACACCCACTAGGGACAATTTTTACATTTACCCAGCCAATTAACCTACATACCTGTACGTCTCAGGTATGCCCTGACTGATCCTGTCGATCCTGACTACAGGTGCTGCACTGTACGGCGTTTGTACGTTCTCCCCGTGACCTGCGTGGGTTTTCTCTGAGATCTTCGGTTTCCTCCCACACTCCAAAGACGTACAGGTTTGTAGGTTAATTGGCTGGGCAAATGTAAAACAAAATTGTCCCTAGTGGGTGTAGGATAGTGTTAATGTGCGGGGATCGCTGGGCAGCACGGACCCGGTGGGCCGAAGGGCCTGTTTCTACGCTGTATCTCTGTATCTCTAAAATGCTTGCCATCAGGAGTTGGGGCATTGAGTATACGAGTCAGGAAGTCATGTTGCAACTTTATAGGAAGTTGTTTCAGCCGCATTTGGACTACAGTAGTCCATGCAGTTCTGGTTGCTCCAGATGAAATGTGTAGGAAGGAAGTGCAGATGCTTGTTTAAACCGAAGATAGACTGTCTCCCATCCCTCTGGTTGCTCCATATTGCTGAGGTTTCTAATTGCATTGTTTTCCTGTTTCTATGCACTTGGTTGGGTTCCGAGAAGAAAGCACACGTCCACCTGGTAACTTTGTTATAAATACTTCAGTCAAGCGCTGATATTTAGCCTGACTTTACTTTAAGTTTGCAGTAGAACTGCAGCAGACACTGGGGACATTTTGATTGACATCTTAATTATTTTGACTGCAAACCGCAGTCACCAAATTTGCATATCTTCTCTAATTGTCCTTTGTTCTTCAATTACACATCTACCACACTCAGTTTAACTGAGTCCTTTGTTCCGGAGATTTCTCAATGTCTTCTTTAATTTAGTTTGGAGTTTAGTTTTGAGATACAGTGCGGAAACAGGCCCTTCGGCCCATCGAGTCCGTACAAACCGGTGATCCCCGCACATTAACGCTAGATTACACACACTAGGGCCAATTTACATTTATATCAAGTCAATTAACCTACAAACCTGTATGTCTTTGGAGAGTGGGAGGAAACTGGAGCACCCGGAGAAAACCCACGCAAGTCACGGGGAGAACGTACAAACTCCGTACAGACAGCACCCTTGGTCAGGATCGAACCTGGGTCTCTGGCACTGTAAGGCAACAACTCTACCACTGTGCCACCGTGACTTCAATGACCCATTCCTATCTTCCTGAGGGAAATTGTTCAGTTAAGTTTGCCAGCATTACTGATGGACCCTTTTTGTCAACACAATTGACTGTTTTGAATGGCTAGGCCATCTTTTCTTCATGCATTCCCAACAGCTTCTATTGTTTTACCCTCAAATTCTGCAATGAATAGTGTATAAAATCATGAGAGGAATAGATCGGGTAGATGCACAAAGTCTCTTGCCCAGAGAAGGTGAATCGAGGACCAGAGGACATAGGTTTAAGGTGAAGAGGAAAAGATTTAATAGGAATCTGAGGGGTAACTTTTTCACGCAAAGGGTGGTGGTGTATGGAACAAGCTGCCAGAGGAGGTAGTTGAAGCTGGAACTATCCCAACATTTAGGAAATAGTTAGACAGGCACATGGATAGGACAGGTTTGGAGGGATATGGGCCAAATGCAGGCACAGTGGGACTAGTGTAGCTGGGACATGTTGGTTGGTGTGAGCAAGTTGGGCTGAAGGACCAGTTTCAATGCTGTATGACTCTATGAGTCTACAAGTGACTTTACCAGGTTTGCCTGCCAGCACAGTGCTTTCCACCATGTCCGATCAACACATCTTTCTTAAGGCTGCACTATCTCCACGCTGCCTCGAGTTTCTGATCCTCCCGGGCACATCCTCTCTCATCTTGGATCATGGTTTTACTTGTTTGTCCTTCGCTTGTTGTCCCACCTCCTCATGCAGAAAAAGACAGAATTTATGGAGAGAAAAGAGACCTTTTTTCTCTTTCATCGTTTCTGCCATGTTAGGAGTGGTGTGCAAACAAAAAGAGCTTGCATTGTCTTCTGTTGCAGTCCCTGGCGGACAGTTAAGGCATCGTGAGCAACAATGCTGATTACCTCTGCATTTGTGCTGTTGCAAGTAAGAATTTAATTGTTCCGTTTCGGGGCATGTGACAATAAAACACTCCTCACTCTTATAACTCTTGACTCTTCAAGCACTCTCAGCGTTCTTCTGGAGAACATGCATGGCGAAGCAATGGGAGGGAGGTTGGTTTGTATGATGGTCTGGGCTACGTCCACAAGTCTCTGCAATTTCTTGCAGCCTTGGACGAAGCTGTTCCCAAACCATGCTGAGGTGCATCCCGATAAAATGCCTTCTGAGGCGCATCCGTAGAAGATGTATTAAGATGGCAGGCAAATCTGGAAAGGATTCTCCACAATCAATCCTCATCGACATGGAAACTGAAAATAAGGCCAGTGTCGCTCGCTGCATTCGCTTGAAATTGCCTGCGAGGAAGATCATGTCCACTGTGTCTCCAGGCGGACAGAATCCACACCGTGATTTGCGGAGTAGTGATTTGACCAGTGGGAGGAAAAGCCTTTCCAATGACTCGTTCTGCTGCAGGTAGCAAGCAGTGAGGTCACGGCTGATTTCACTTAATACTCAAGTATATGGGGCTACTTTCTGGGTTTGTTCAGCATACTTTTTCTACCTTCCTGCAATGCACATTTGTGATATTCTGCCTGCCTGTATTTTTTTTTTCCCCCAACCCCTATATGTGCCTTATATTTCTTGCTTCTATACCAAGAAATCACCATAAGACCACTAGACATAGGACCAGAATTCAGCCATACAGCACATCGTGTCTACTCCGCCATGGCTGACCATAAATTAATCATTAGTGATACTAATTACACCATAAGAGGGCAAGTTCACAAATCACAGGAGTAGAATTAGGGCATTCGGCCCATCGAGTCTACTCCACCAATCAATCATGACTGATCTATCTTTCCTTCTCAACCCCATTGTCCTGCCTTCTCCCCGTAACCTTTGACACTTTTACTAAGCAGGAACATATCAATTTTCACCTTAAAATCACCCAAATGTCTTGGCCTCCACAACTGTCTGTGGCAGTGAATTTCACAGATTTACACAGTCAGTGGGGAGTGCCTGAAATGTGCTGTTTTGATTGGTGGTGAAGGCAGATTCTGCAGTGGCATTTAAGAGACTTTCAGATGGGCATATGGATAGGTAGGGAATGGAGGGATATGGATTAAGTGCAGGCAGATATGAGTTGGCCATGGCATTAGGTTCAGCACAGACATAGTGGGTTGTAGGGCTTGTTCCTGTGCTCTCTGTTCTATGTTTAAAAGCATGGCACATGGTGCATTCAATGTTGCAACAGCTCCTTATGTGGCTTGCAGCCTTAAGGTAGCAATGAGCCCACAACCTTGAAATAATCATTGTGCTTAAAAACTGCTGATGTACACGAATAACAAATCAAGATCTGTCCTTGTTATTGGTTTTGGTTTATTAATATCTCGTATACCGAGAACAAAATGGCGATGCTGGTTTATACCAAAGATAGAGACAAAGTCCTGAAGTGCCTCAGTGGGTCAGGCAGCATCTCTGAAAAAAAAGGATAGGTGATGATTCGGGTTGGAACCCTTCTTCAGAATGGTCTGAAGGAGGGTCCCAACCCGAAACATCACCGTACCTTTTTCTCCAGAGCTGCTGCCTGACCCACTGAGTTAATCCAGCTCTTTGTGTCTATCATGCAGTAAAAAGCTTTGGTTTGGGTGCAATGCAATTAAATCAGAGAATACTATAGTACATGAGTACATGAGTACATTGAACCTATGCACAAGTACAATTGGCAGAGCAAAAAAAAAACAAAGATGATGGTTACTGTTGAATCCTCTGCAACTCCCCTTCAGGCATTATGTTCAGCATCACAAGTCAGGGTGCAAAAATAAATACAGTTACGGAGTTTGTACCTCTCTACGGAGTTTGTACATTCTCCCTGTGACCACGTGGGTTTTCTCTGGTTGTTCCAGTTTTCTTCCACATTCCAAAGACGTGCTGGCTCCTAGGTCAATTTGCTTCTGTAAATTGTCCCTAGTGTGTAGGACAGAACCAGTTTATGGGTGATCAATGTTCGGCAAGGAACCAGTCTGCCGACGGGCCTTGTTTCCACACTGTATCTCTAAACTAAATTAAACTGAAATACTTCATTCCTCATTGATTCAATCAGTAAATAACTTAAATGTCTTCAAAAGGTTAAGTTATTTCGATGAGACACAATGGCGTTGAGATTCCTTTGACGTAAAATAAAGTTAATTAAGTCTTCACATTTATAGAACCCCCACACACCATTAGGGATGTGGCTGCAGCATTATCACACTCTTGAGAGACCAGCTTGCTTAGCAGTGTCGAGCATCTGTGCGAAACCCAAATAAATTCTAACAGCAACACTGGAATGATTCACATCATAGCTTATTGTTGCAATTTAAATGTGAGCAAAGTATCGCATTGTGACAATGAAGAATGTTCAAAGAATATAATTGAGAAACCAGCACATCAGACACAACACAACGCAGCTGTGATCTAATCCATGCAGCAAATCTACACAGAGCAGCTAAGTATAACAAGAGTTGAAATAAACTCTGAGTGTGGTGACGCCAAGAAACCTCCAGCAATATTGTCCAAAATTCACAGTAAAATGTTCAACGGATCTCAGAGCATTTGTTTCCGCACTTGTTGGGTATCCTCATTTACGTCATTCATCAATATTCTTCAGACTTCACTGATACAGTGCGGAAATAGGACATTTGGTGCCCTGAGTCTGTGCCGACCAGCTATCACTCTGTATCCTACACACTAGAGATCATTTACAATTTTACCAAAGCCAGTTGACCTACAAACCTGTACGTCTTTGGAGTGTGGGGGGAAACCGGAGCATCCGTAAAAAAACACCCGCAGTCACAGGGAAAAGTACAAACTCCATACAGACAGCGCCCGTAGTCAGGATCAAACCTGGGTCTCTGGCGCTGCGCCACTGTGCCGCCTTTGCATTCAAGCTTTTATGGAAACAACATCCAAGTATGCAGATACAAAACTGACACCTTCTTTCATTTACAACTGGATTCTTCAATAATAGTAATTTCTTTTTTTATAGCAAACCTTCAGAGAAATTGAGGGAAGTACAGTGTAGAATAATACAAAGCAAGTGCAATATATTGCAAGCTGTACTGTGGATGATGGTAAAATGGCTAGACCCTTGAAAAGGAAGCAATCCTGAGAAGAATTCAGTCTTAGGTGAACAGAGTGGGGCAAAGTTATGATGGGGAAATATGCCATCTTAGTAACTGCATTGATATGAGATATGAAAGCCAGCACAGGAACAAGTATGACAACAAATGCTAAGTATCTAGAGCAGGCCAAGAACAGAGAACCACGAACCATGGTAACATTTAACATCTGGCACCTCTTGGATTAATCACTGAAGTGCCTCTAGAATTCCTCCACATATGTCAGGCACTACGGCATGAATCTCTCCTCCAT
This sequence comes from Rhinoraja longicauda, assembly GCF_053455715.1. NCBI lineage: Eukaryota > Metazoa > Chordata > Chondrichthyes > Rajiformes > Arhynchobatidae > Rhinoraja > Rhinoraja longicauda. The sequence goes on along the minus strand of NC_135960.1, from coordinate 59,159,536 downwards.
AATTTTCCGCCACTTTTAAATTTGGGGGAAAGTTGGTCAGAGGGAGAATCACACGATTGAGATCTGTGGATCTGAGGGAAAAGTGCCTGGGAGAGCAGAATCAACGAGTTTAGGATACAGTCCCGATTCTCTAACCTACCTCATTGCAGAAATTGGACTTTTTCTCTGGAACTGTTATGCTACAATGCCTGAGAAACTATATTCTCTACTCTGGTATCTTTCTCTTTGCTCTACCTTTTGTACTAGCATTTGGCTTGATTGCATTCACGTATAATATTATCTGATTTGATTGGATTGGAAAAGCAGGCAAACTAAAGCATTTCACTGTACCTCAGTACACATGACAATAATAAACCTAAACCTAAACAATGGTGGGAATGAGGATGATACAGAGAATGACACAGAGTGCTGGAGCAACTCAGCAGGTCAGGCAGCATCTCTGGACAGGTGACGTTTCCGGTCAGAACCCTTCCTCAAACTGAGAATGCTTCTCCAATAACTCGCAAGATCATAGTGGGGACATACGAGGGTAAAGGAGACTTGGGACAACTATGATTGTGCAGATGGGAAAGAATGGCTTCAGCACATAGATGGCTGGGGTAAGTAGGATGATATCAGTAGTAGTTGGGGTGCTTATAATTTACTATCTAATTTGTACTATACAGAATGCAAATGCAGCCTCAGAATCCTTGCAGAACAGATATAGCATAGTTGCATCCTCCTTTCATGTTCTTTTTTTCTGGGGCTGCACCTTAATTCTAAGGCAAACAAAGATAAGTTGAAGGGATGTACATCACATCATGCAGGAAAAGCTGAATAAGCTTGGCCTAGCTCACAAGTTAAAAGTTAACTTTGCTTTGCAGATCAAATAGTAAATCTTTACATCAGCTTGCACTAAGAAACGAATGAAACAACTCTTAGAATCTTCTAAAAGGGTAGAATTGTAATGGATTGTTATAAAAGTGCCAAGCTTGAACAGTAATAAAAAGGACCTGCAGATGCTAACTTATACCAAAGAAAGACACAAAATGCTGGTGTGACTCTGCTGAGTTACTTTTGTGTCTGTGCTTGAACAGTGTTTATTTGCTAATATCCAGCATGGAAGAAAAACTCAGCATAGCACAATGGCGCAGTGGTCGAGTCGCTGCCTTAGGTTCCAGAAATGTGCAGGTTTGTAGGTTAGTGGCTCCGGTAAAAGATTGTAAATTGTCCCTAGTGTGTAGGATAGTGCTAGTGTACAGGGTGACCACTGGTCGGCTGACGCTTGGTGGGCCGAAGGGCTTGTTTCCACACTGTATCTCTAGAGTCTAAGGTTCTGGAATCTCCTCATTCAAGTCTATTTTAATGTTACCTTACAGTTCCTGAATGTGAACTGTACCAAAGACAGGATGTGTGGTGGCACAGTTGCTGCCTTACAGCGCCAGAGACCCAGGTTCAATCCTGACTACAAGTGCTGCCTGTACAGAGTTTGTACATACTCCCTGTGACCACATGGGTTTTCTCCGGGTGCTCCGGTTTCCTCCCATATTCCAAAGACGTGCGGGTTTGAAGGTTAATTGGCTTCTGTAAATAGTCTCTAATGTGTAGGGTAGAACTAGCATATGGGCGATCGTTGGTCAGCGCGGACTCGGTGGGCCGAAGGGCCTATTTCCATGCTGTATCTCGAAACTAAACTAAACTAAAAGGGATAATTCTAAGAGCATGAACACCAGCACAACGTTTTGTGCCACTTCGTAAAAATAATAATGTGATTAAGTTCTTCTAGCAAGGACAAGTTGTATGCTTCAAGAAATCATTGCATTGCAAACATGGAATAATATATTTGCTGAAATCAGATAGATTGTGACAAATAAAACATAAATACCATTTAATGCAATTTTATCTGTGAATCGCTAGATGGAACACTTATATCACGCCTATGGAAATAGTGGGAAGACACTTCAGAAATACCATTATCCCTGTGGATGGAATAGTTGAGAAAGTGAAGTGATATATTACATTATTAACAGATGAGAAATGTTAAAATGTCCTCTCACATATATGATTGGAACTTAAGAGGACTCATTTCAATTACAATTTGTTGGAAGAGCATTAAATAGTTGCTCCATCCTGTCTGCTTAGTCCCACTTGTCTTTAACGAAATTTCAACAATACTATAAATTTCAAATAATCATAAAATGACAGCCATAAAAGCAAAAAAAATATTTCTATCTTATTAATCCTATGAAGTTTTGGACATCAAGGAAGTTTAATTAGATTTGATGTAATATTCTTGAATTAAGTGGAATGAGTTATCAATCCCACGCACGCAACAAGGATGTATCCTTCAGGGGACCATCAGTCAGAAATGGTTTAATGGGTGTCACAATAACTGTCTGACCCCTATTCTTCTTTAGCAGTAGCTAACATGAAAATTGTTGAGAGGCTTAGATCCACTGATTAAAGCAAAAAAATAAGGGTAGATTTTTCCGTTCTGTTACACTTCCAAGAAAAACCTGACCGTGAAACAATGCAGTTGGAGATACTGTACCTGCCCTTGAGCAACACACAGAAAACACTCAATACGTATTTCTGGTTGGATTTACTTCAGATCCAGAAAACTCCCAGCTCTCGCCAGGAACAGAAATTGTCATTCCAGTATACAGAAAAGTAATATTATTTGGCATCAGTTATTTCTCACCAATGCATGGAGAAAGCTAGGCATTCAGATTTCCTGAGCTGTGCCAATAAATAAGGAAATAATTAAAAAGGCTAAATCCTATAAAATGTTACAACTGTTTCTTCCCATTACTTTTATCATATGTTGTATTTAGTTCTGTCCATGGAGTTTGGCCATGGGACTTATGTCCTCTGGTTTTTGATTTCCCTACCCCTTGTAAAAGACTCAGTGCATTCACCCTGTATATTGCTGTCTGCACGGAGTTTGTACGTTCTCCCTGTGACCGTTTGGGTTTCCTCCCACACTCCAAAGGCAAACAGGTTTGTAGGTTAATTGGCTACAGTAAATATTGTAATGACAATGGTAGTTTGAAAATCAGGAGTGGTGTAGCTAAGGATGGAGCATGTGGATTGAGTTTCAATTTGACTGGGATGGAGAGTAAGACTGTCTCTGTGCTGTGGCTAAGTGTGTTTGTTTGAGAGAGATACAGTCCTAATGTAATGCAACTCACCTTGCTGTACCTAGTGAGGGCATGACTTTTCTTCAGGCACTTTCCATTGAGTACACCGGGAGGAGACAACCTGTGCCACTTTGTACCATAATTTCCTTCATGTACCAGGTTTCCTGGCCTGCTAAGATATATCTCATTTTTGAGAATGTGGATATATCTTTTTTCAATAAATTCAATAAATCCGTTGTTGGATGAATTACAGATGTCCATGAATCATAGTAGAGGAGGGAAATCGATTGACTGGCCATTGGGTGCCAGAACAATACGCTTGCTCTCAACGTCAGTAAGACTAAGGAACTGATTGTGGACTTTGGAAGAGGAAGGACGAGGATCCACTAACCTAGTCTTCATCGATGGGATGGTGGTGGAGAGAGTCAAAAGCTTCAAATTCCTGGGCATGTATATCTCTGAAGATCTGTCCTGGACCAGCACATTGATGCAATCATAAAGAAAGCCCATCAACGCCTCTACTTCCTTTGAAGATTGAGGAGATGTGGTATGTCAATGAATATTATACTGAACTTCTACAGGTGTATGGAAGAGAGCATATCGACTGGTTGAGTCGCGGCTTGCTGCGGCAATGCAAATGCCTATGAACAAAGAAGATTGCAAGAAGGGGTGAACCCTGCCCTTTCCATCACAGGGATTGACCTCCCCACCATCGAAGGTGATGCAAGCTACACGAGTCGCTGATCCAAAAAGGCAGCCAGGATCGTCAGAGACCCCCACACACTCATTTCACTCCTGCTGTCAGAAAGAAGGTGTAGGAGCCTGAAAACTGTAATGTTCAGGTTCAGCAGCAGCTTCTTCCCTACAGTCATTAGGCTATTGAACACTACAGCCTCTTGGGCGGTATGGTGGCATTGCGGTAGAGCTACTGCCTCGCAGTGCCAGAGACCCCGGGTTCGATCCTGACTATGGGGGCTGTCTGTACGGAATTTGTACGTTCTCCCCGTGACCTGCTTGGGTTTTCTCCGAGATCTTCTGTTTCCTCCCATACTCCAGTCGTCCAGGTTTGTAGGTTAATTAACTTGGTATAAATATTTTAAAATGGGCCTAGTGTGTGTAGGATAGAGTTAGTGTGCGGGGATCACTGGTCGGTGCGGACTCGGTGGGCCGAAGGGCCAGCTTCCGCACTATATCTCTAAACTAAACTAAACTAAACTAAACTAAAACCTTCAAATAGGCTCCACCTGGGGGCGTTAATTTTCATTTTGCACTATTATTGTTTGTTTATGTCTGCTTAGACACACACACATGCGCGCGTAAATATATATATAATGTAGTACAAGTGGCTAGATAATATATATAATTATATAGTGTAAGAAAATAACTGCAGATGCTGGTACAAATCGAAGGTATTTATTCACAAAATACTGGAGTAACTCAACAGGTCAGGCAGCATCTCAGGAGAGAAGGAATGGGTGATGTTTCGGGTCGAGACCGACCCGAAACGTCACCCATTCCTTCTCTCCTGAGATGCTGCCTGACCTGCTGAGTTACTCCAGCATTTTGTGAATATAAAAGTATATATATATATATATATAATTGGATTGCACAAGTAAGAATTTCATTTAATATATTATTATTCATATGTTTATGTACTTACATATACATACACATAAAACATAAATATATGAAGATTAATATATATAATGAAATTCTTACTTGTGCAATCCAATGATATATATTTATTTTAATTTAATATATTGGTTACAGAGTGCTACGTTTACTTATTCTGTTGTGCTGCTGCAAGTAAAAATTGTATTGTTCCATTTTGGGTCATCTGGCAATAAAATACTCCTTCGAAACCTTTCTCTCAGCTCCTCTTTCCTACCACCCTATATCCATTCTCTTTTCCATGGGGGCTGGCATGTGCTGGACAACAGGCCTCACAGCATCGAGCTTAATATAGCCCCCACTGTGATGCGCACAGATTGTGCTCTGACACTTCTTTCTGGCTATAAACTGCTGCACACTTGTTTTGGCCAATTTCACAATTATTTTTGAGAGAGATCCAATTTCGCATGGGTATCACAAACAGCAATGATTATCACACCAAAAATTGGTGCAATCCAATTTCAGGCCACTTGAACCTGAAGATTTCAATGCCAGCAACTTTTGAGATTTGCATTGAGCTAGTTAATTGCAAACCAGAAGTGAGGTTGATAATGGAATGTGTTAAAATCCTGCAAGCAAAGAAATACCGTTTTATTTCTCAATTTTCAAGCAGTAGCTTAGCCGTTTTGATAGATATTTATAGAGTGATCTTTAGCAAGCTGGTTGCAGACTTAATACAAAAATGAAACATTACATCAATGAATCAAACTTTGACTTTCAGAAGTACTTTCATTCCAATGTAACATATGGTAACATAATGTATAAAAACGACCATTACTCAACATCTCATACTTCACTCTTACTCTTAGCGATACCTCATTCTATTCTTCCATTTTTTATTTTTTTTTTGCACTACTTTGGATTGCACTGCAATCTTGCACCATTCTCTGTTGTGTATTTGTCATTGCATTTATTGTTGTACAGTAAACCTTTGTTATAACGGAATATGGCGGGGGGGGGGGGGGGGGGGGAGGGGAGAATGGCATCCATTATTGCCGATTGTCCGTTCTAACCGAATAAGAGATTATCGTTGTATGGAGATGAAATACAGAACAGCAGACGGTGGGCAATACACAAAAGGACACAAATGCTGGAGTAACTCAGCAGGTCAGGCAGCATTGCTGGAGAGCATGAACAGGTGACTTTGGGACCCTTCTTCAGATTGATTCAGTCTGCTGAGTTACTCCAGCCCTCTGTGTCATTTCACCTTGGCACTGGGTGCCGATGCCGCTGGTCTGCACCAGCGAGCCCTTCTTCAACTGCTGCTGCACGGTCCAGTTGATGTGGCTGTTTTTGTGGCGCACGTTGTAGCCCCTGGCCAACCGCGCTTTCTTCGGGCTGCCGCCACCGATGAGACGCATTCGGTCACCGTCCCTCCCCTCTCACCTGCTGTCACTTCCAAGCTGGTGTATGTCGGCGACTCTGGGAGAGAAGAAGGAAGAGGAGGCGATGGTGGTGGTGTTGGTGAAGGTTACTGAGCCTCATGGTGACCAAGTGCGTCCTGTCAGTACCAGCGGCTGAAGAAATTGCTGTCTCCAGGGACTACAACATGAGCCGCATCAACAGCCGCGTCAACAGACCGTGCAGTGGGTGAAGAAGGGACACTTTGCGAGTCAGGAGTGGCGTCGGAAGCCGGGGCTCAAAGCGGCCGGGGAGATGGTGCGAGCCAGGGTGACAGTGTGAGCCGGGGAGATTGTGTGAGCCGGGGAGATGGTGCGAGCTGGGGATGGGTCGGCAGGTCCGTCCACTATAACCCGAAATCTGTTATAAAGGGTTCATTAAAACGAGGGTTTACTGTATTCATCATTACTGTACATATACTACTTATTCCTTAAGCTTCATGTGAACAGGCATTTCATTACACCCATATGACAATAAATGAATCTGAATCTGCAATTGTCATAACTTGCAAGCTGACTATTAATGGAACAATATAGCAAATCTTCCATGATAACCCAGCCTGCAGGGAAACATAAAACCAACATGCTGGGAGATGTTTCTCTCCTGTCCTCTGGCATATTCCCAATGTTGGAATATCCTTGGACATCCTGACACATTGGAACAACTCTCCACATCTTGCTAGAATCCTGAAATTACTCCACGTACTAATTAAGAGACACCATCAGTTCAATACCAATCTGCCAAGCACAAAACAGCTGCTGAATTGAAGCTTCTGGCATTATTGTTGTTTATGCTAGACATTATTACATTGATGGATTCATTACATTTTTTAAAGTGCAAGTAAATCTTAGATTTCACAAATAATGTCTTCCTCTCTTCCACTCATACACTTAAAGTAAAAATAAGAAATGCTAAAGTGTTTGGAAATCTGAAATACAAATAGAAAATAATAATAATAATAATATATTCCTTTATTCGTCCCACACCGGGGAAATTTAGAGTTACAGCAGCAAAGTGGATAGCAAGAGAGCAAGAGATCATTCATTATAAATAAATGAATAAAATGTCAGAGATACATAATACATTAAGAGCCCTGATTCTGCAGGGGACTGTTGGTAGTTTCCCAAGAAGCCCTTCACAATTTCCCATGTATATCTCCCACATAACTGTTGGCAACTTTGAGGTTCCTGTGCGACTGGCAGTGTCCCAATGATGCAGTCACTCTTAGTGCTTTTTGAAATTCATACTTGGGATGTGGACAGCACTGGCAGAGCTCACGTACATTGTTGCAAAACATTTTAATTCCCCCTCCCATTCCCACACTGACCTTTCTGTCCTGGGCCTCCTTCACTGTCAGCGTGAGGCCCAGCGCAAATTGGAGGAACAGCATCTCATATTTCGCTTGGGCGGCTCACACCCCAACGGTTTGAACATTGACTTCTCTAACTTCAAGTAACCCTTGCCTTCCCTCTCTCTCCATCCCCTTCCCTTCCCAATTCTCCGACCAGTCTGACTGCCTCCGACTACATTTTATCTCTGTTTGCTTTGTTGTTAACTTACCCCAGCGAGCAATGATCTATTCTTCATTTTTCCTGGATCTCCATTCCCTTTGTCCTTTTTTCACACTCCACTTCCTTGTCTATGTATCTCCCTCTCCCCTGACATCAGTCTGAAGAAGGGTCTCGACCTGAAAAGTCACCCAGTCCTTCTTTCCAGAGATGCTGCCTGTCCCACCGAGCTACTCCGGCATTTTGTGTCTCTCTTCGGTTTAAACTAGCATCTGCAGTTCCTTCCTACACATAATTTTCCCAATGCTGGATTCTTCATTGAGCAGGAAAGTTTGGTTGCAGCAAGTCCCATTCCAAATTAATGGGGCATCCACAAGAGGAGAGACAGTGTCCTCACTCATTTCAGTGGAGGAAACGAATGCAAGGGCGTCGACCCGAAACGTCACCCATTCCTTCTCTCCAGAGATGCTGCCTGTCCCGCTGAGTTACTCCAGCATTTTGTGTCTCTCTTCGGTGTAAACCAGCATCTGCAGTTCCTTCCTACACATTAATACAAGGTTCTTACATAAAATATAGAACAGTGCAGCACACAAACAGGCCCTTCAGTCCCCAATATCCATGCCAAGCACAAAGCCAAGTTAAATTAATATCCTCTGCCTGCACGTGATCCATATCCATTTCCTTCTAAAAGGCTCTTAATTGCCACTATCATATCAGCCCCATCACCACCACCACTGGCGTTGTTTGCTAGGCAGCCACCACTCTTTATGTGAAAAGGTTTGCCCCACACATCTTCTGTAAACTTTGCTCCTCTCACCATAAAGCTATGCACTCTAGTCCTTGACATTTCTATGTTGGGAAAAAGGTTCGGACTGTCTACCCTATCTATGCCTCTCATAATTCTATATACTTCTATCAGGTCTCCCCGCAACATCCAGCATTCCAGAGAAAACAACCCAAGTCTGTCCAAGGTATCACAAAATGCTGGGGTAACTCAACAGGTCAGGCAGCATCTAGGGGAGAGGGAATGGGTGACGTTTCAGTCTGAAGAAGGGTCTTGACCCGAACGTCACCCATTCCCTCTCTCCTAGATGCTGCCTGACCTGCTGAGTTACTCCAGCATTTTTTGATACCTTCAATTTGTATCAGCATCTGCAGTTATTTTCCTACAAGTCTGTCCAACCTCTTCCTGTGGCTAATACTTCCTAACTTCATTTCATTTCATATATACAGCGCAGAAACAGGCCTTTTCGGCCCACCAAGTCCGCACCGCCCAGCGATCCCCGCACACTAACACTATTAACACTATCCTACACACACTAGGGACAATTTTTACCTTTACCCAGTCAATTAACCTACATACCTGTACGTCTTTGGAGTGTGGGAGGAAACCGAAGATCTCGGAGAAAACCCACGCAGGTCACGAGGAGAACGTACAAACTCCTTACAGTACAGCACCCGTAGTCAGGATCGAACCCGAGTCTCCGGCGCTGCATTCACTGTAAAGCAGCAACTCTACCGCTGCGCTACCGTGCCGCTCTCCTAATCTAGGAATCGTTCTGGTAAATCTCCTCTGCACCCTTTCCAAAGCCTCAGCATCCTTTCAGTTATAGGATGACCAGAACTGCACACAATTCTACAAATGCGACCTAACTAAAGTCTTACACAGCTGTAGCAATGACTTCTTGATCCTTGTTCAATGTGGTTCAATGCCCAGACCAATTAAGGCAGTTATATCATGCTCTTTTCCACAACTCCATCGCCTTGTGTTGCCACTTTAAAGAAGCTATGGACTTGAACCCCAGGATTCCTCTATGCATCAATGCTGTTCAGGGTCTTGCCATAAACTAAATACTTTTCCATTACATCCGACCTCCCAAAACAGCACCTCACACTTGCTCAGATTAATCTGCCATTTCTCCGCCCATTTCTCTCGCTGATCAATATCCCACTAAGGTAAGTAATATTTCACCCTTTTGATGGTTTGAATTCCAACAAGTGTTTTTAACGCTTTAAAATGTATTGTCTTTTTTTTAATACTTTTCAATAGTTTGGCAGGTTTATTGTGAAAGTGGATTGTGAAAGTCGCTGAATGTCATTAATATTTTGTCAGCCAACAAAACCAGAGAGCTATGTCAGAGCTGGCTGTCAATGTCTTCTTCAGCTGTTTTGTTGGTACAGTTTGTTCTGGCCACCATGCAATGACACTTTATAAACTCTGTCAAGAGAGGACAGAGCCAGCTTCTCCTGGCACCTTCCCACGATGAGAAACGCCACACACGCGAAGCTCCAACTCTTCTCATGGGTTTTGCAGGGTGACTGCAAACTTTAGCACAATTCACAGAAAACTGGACTTCCATCAGTCTCAATTCTCAAGCACATCATTTGAAATGAGATCAAGTTCCCCTTTGTCTTTGGCCAATTGACTGAAATAAAATGGATGAACAGGAGCCATGAAATAGTGGAGTAGTGGAATCAAGGGATATGGGGAGAAGGCAGGCACAGGTTACTGATTGTAGACGATCAGCCATGATCACAATGAATGGCGGTGCTGGCTCGAAGGGCCAAATAGACAATAGACAATAGACAATAGGTGCAGGAGTAGGCCATTCGGCCCTTCGAGCCAGCACCACCATTCAATGTGATCATGGCTCATCATTCTCAATCAGTACCCCGTTCCCGCTTTCTCCCCATACCCCCTGACTCCGCTATCCTTAAGAGCTCTATCTAGCTCTCTCTTGAATGTATTCAGAGAATTGGCCTCCACTGCCCTCTGAGGCAGAGAATTCCACAGATTCACAACTCTCTGATTGAAAAAGTTTTTCCTCATCTCTGTTCTAAATGGCCTACCCCTTATTCTCAAACTGTGGCCCCTGGTTCTGGACTCCCCCAACATTGGGAACATGTTTCCTGCCTCTAATGTGTCCAACCCCTTAATAATCTTATACGTTTCGATAAGATCCCCTCTCATCCTTCTAAATTCCAGTGTATACAAGCCTAGTCGCTCCAGTCTTTCAACATATGACAGTCCCGCCTTTCCGGGAATTAACCTAGTAAACCTACGCTGCACGCCCTCAATAGCAAGAATATCCTTCCTCAAATTTGGAGACCAAAACTGCACACAGTACTCCAGGTGCGGTCTCACTAGGGCCCTGTACAACTGCAGAAGGACCTCTTTGCTCCTATACTCAACTCCTCTTGTTATGAAGGCCAACATTCCATTGGCTTTCTTCACTGCCTGCTGTACCTGCATGCTTCTCCTGGCCTCCTCCTGCACCTATTTTCTATGTTTCTATGTATGCTTTTGAGCCAAGGCATCTGCTATTGGATTAATAGCCAATATCTTTCTTGTACAATATGTTTATCATCTCAGTAGGACATCTAAATTATCCGTAAAAATATTGCAGCATGTGGAAAGCACAACTTTCTAGCTGAAATCATGTTGTTTGCTTTGTGTGTCAATCTGGAATGAAAATAAGCATATGCTCCATTTCCAGAAAGAGCTGAGGCATAATATCCATGAGAATTTTTCAGAGTGACATTAGCATTGCTTTCTGTTATTAAACTTGGCAAGAAATGTATAATTTTCTGGCAATTTTTATCAAAGTATAATTTTTGGCTTTATAAAACTAAGTGGTATTTAATTCCCATTTAAAGTGGCTGAATACTATTCACCAAGTCAATATGAATGAACAATCACAGCTGAAAACACATTAGGTTGAAAATCAGAAGGTAAAACTAATCCTTTCGCTCTTTCAAACCTTTAAAGCTCTGAAATTCTCCAATGTTGGTCAGAGGTTAAGGATTGATGATGAACAATATATCGTAATGCAAAATGTAGACTACAAAATACTGCAAATGGAAGGGTCAAGTCAGAGCAAGAGAATTTCATTGTCATATGTCCCAAAGCAGAATAATAAAATTCTTACTTACAGCAGCACAACAGATATGTGAACATAGTACTCTGTAAACACTATAGATTCACAACCTTCTGACTAAAGTAATACCTCCTCATCCTTTAAATTCTTTAATTCTGAGGCTGTGCTCTCTGGTCTTAGACTATATCTATATATATATATATATATATATATATATATATATATATATATATATATATAGTGTGTAGTGTGTGTAAAGAACAGAAACAATGTCCCCAAGTCCAAAACTTAAAACATCACTTATCCATGTTCTCCAGAGATGCTGCCTGTACCGCTGAGTTACTCCAGAACTTTGTGTTATATTTTTTAATCATAGCACAAACTTTTATGACAACTGAGAAAACACATAGTACGCAAATATAAGTTGACAAGACACGTGTTTGTAATGTCAGGATACCATTTATCATTGTGTAGGAAGGAACTGCAGATGCTGGTTTAAACCGTAGACACAAAATGCTGGTGTAACTCAGTGGGACAGGCAGCATCTCTGAAGAGAAGGGTCTCGACCCGAAACGTCACCCATTCCTTCTCTCCAGAGATGCTGCCTGTCTGTCCCGCTGAGTTACTCCTGCATTTTGTGTCTATCTAACATCTATCATTGTCAGTTTCTTGGCATTTCCGAGAAGGTGCTGAAAGGCTGAGGATGGAAAGATGAAAGATGCCAGTCAGTGTAATGAGGAGGGACCATGTACACCGTGATCGCACCAATCATTAAATTAACAATTACACCAACAACCTCGGAATACCCATGTTTCACTAACAGAATAAGAAGGAGCTGCATGTGCCAAGGGTCAGCAAGGTGCCAGTTATAGAACCTGATAGACTTGCTAAAGGCATTCCAGCACCATAAAGACTAATTGTGGCCAGCAGTCAAGGTCACCCACAGTCTTCATGTTCCTGTCACCACTACTTTCCAGCTAAGCCAGAAAATGTACTGGTAACATCTGCCAAGTATGTGACTGATGTGTCAGTCAGTATGACTAACATTTCTATCTGCTTTCTTGCATCATGGAGACTGCAGCAGGGTACAACTTGTCCAGTGTATACCTGCTGCCGCAGTTACTGAAGCAGGGTGATGAATGAAGGCAAAGGAACCACAGCAGAGGAGGATTCTGTTCTTCCTCTGATACCACTATTTGCTGTTTCTCATCCGTGCACCTGTGGCTCACCTTTACAGACATTTTATCTCGAATGAAAGCAACAGGCAGTAATTATCCAGCAGTGTCTGCGCTGGCAAGAATCAAGTGAGGGTATCCATTTACACAAGGCCGATTTTCTACGCCTATGATCATAGAAGGAGGAACAAATAATCAAATTTTTATTACAGGGCTCATTCTTGAAAGGTTTCCCATTTGTGGACATTTATGTGCCTCACTGACCAAGGGAACTAGATACAAAACCTGAATAAAAATTAAAAACCTTAATAAAACGATATAAAACCTGGAAATCACAGGATTTAAAATTTTAAAAACCAAGTAAAAAGCAAGCCAACTCCCCAGTGTCCCACCTGTCCTCACTCCTGATTCTCATATCTCCATCCCCATCCACCTACATTCCTATCTTTAGCTTCACAATTTGCAATTCTTCTGCCCTTTTGTCTTCAGCCCACACCTTCATCTCTGGCATTTGTCCAAACATTTCCCCATCAAATAACGCTCCACACCTTTGCGGGCCTATTAGCTCCAATGCTTTGTCCAGCCTCTCCTCTCTTTCAGGTTTCTTCCCCACCCCCCTCCCACAAATCAGTCTAAAGAAGGGTCCCGACCCAAAACATCACCTATCCATGTTTTCCTGAGATGCTGGCTGACCGAATGAGTTACTCCTGCACTTTGTATCTTCTCAAGTAAAAGGCAATCCTTGGAAGTGTATAGCTTCTTCTTTTCTCTCTCGTGTTGTGTGTGCATGAATGTCATTGTGAGGCCCCTCCAAGAAAATTGAAGGTTTATCATTTCTTCAAGGCCTCAATTATGGCTCGTTTCTGTTTTACTAAACCATGAAGTGGTGTAGCTTAGGAATTTGGTCGAGGCATCGATAAGAGCCCCTTGGAAAAGCAGATATTCCACCCCCATGGTTCACCATAATCCAGATTTCCCTTTTCATGGAGTCTTTTTTCAGAAAATTACAATTGAATCAACATCTAATGTTGCTACAGATGGCACATTTCCACTCACGATAACATGGTAATATTCTTGTTTTTATTACTTCTCATGTTGCCTCCTGCTCTTTTTTCAATTGTGTTAAATCTGCAGTCTTGCCGAATCTACGGAGATCCAAATCCCATCTGGTGATCACGACACAAGATGGCCCCATTCATTTCACAAGTATGACCTAAACCTCTGGTTGTATATCACTTCAATATTCTGCCCTCTCTGTCTTTGACCCTCTAAACTGTCCAATTGATTCTGATCCTACTCGACCTCAGCGCCGCCTTTGACACCATAAATCACTCCATCCTCCTTACCCGACTTGAAACCACCTTTAACATCACCGGCACAGCCCTATCCTGGATCAAATCATACCTCTCCGACAGGCACCAGTTCATCTCCATTAATAACTGCAAATCCCCCACCGCTCCCCTCCCCCAAGGTGTCCTCCAAGGTTCAGTTCTCGGCCCCCTCCTCTTCATCCTGTACCTGCTCCCCCTTGGTCAATTAATCCGCCGTCATGGTCTCAAGTTCCACTGCTATGCCGATGATATCCAGCTCCTCATCTCCACCAAGTCAATCTCCACCACCACGCACTCTACCCTGACAAACTGCATCACTGAAATAAAATCTTGGCTTCAATTCAATTTTCTCAAACTCAACTGCGACAAATCTGAAATCATCATCATTGGATCAAAAACCCTCACCAAATCCACCCACAACTTCACCCTCAATATTGATGGTTTCCCAGTATCCACCTCCCCTCACATCCGGAATCTTGGAATCATCCTTGATCAAACCCTCTCCTTCGACAAACACATCAAACACATCACCAAGACAGCCTTCTTCCACCTCAAAAACATCGCCCGTCTCCGTCCATCCCTCTCCTCCACAGCTGCTGAAACCCTCATCCACGCCTTCATCACCTCCCGTCTGGACTACTGCAACAGCCTCCTCTATGGTTCACCCTCAAAAATCATCAACAAACTCCAACACATCCAGAACTCCGCTGCCCGTCTACTCACCCACTCCCCGATCCGTGACCATATCACCCCCGTCCTTTACAAGCTCCACTGGCTCCCCATCCCCCAGAGAATCCAGTACAAAATCCTCCTCATGACATACAAAGCCCTCCATAACCTGGCCCCATCCTACCTGACTGACCTCCTCCACAGGCACACTCCCACCCGTACCCTCCGCTCTGCTGCTGCTAACCTCCTGTCCCCCCCCATCGGGACCAAACTCAGATCCTGGGGGGACAGGGCTTTCTCCATCGCTGCTCTCACACTCTGGAACTCACTACCCCAAACCGTCAGAGACTCCTCCTCACTCACCACATTCAAAACATCACTGAAGTCTCATCTGTTCAGCACTGCCTTCAATCACTGACCGTTACCTCACCTTCTTTTTCCTTTTCTCTTCGTTTACTCATTTATCTATTTATTTTCGTTTATGTTTTAGTAAACCCTGTAAAGCGTCTTTGAGTGTTAGAAAAGCGCTATATAAATGTAATGCATTATTATTATTATTATTAAAGGCTGATTAACATCTCACCTTTTGATCAGGCACATTACAGCTTTCCAGCGTCATATTAAGTTCAAATGTTTTGTATCTTAACTACTGCTCCCATTATTTGAGAAAGTAGCTCCTATCAATGGTTTTTCTTTCCCCCCATTTACACCATCTGCAGATCCAGCTTTTGTTACCTGATTTGGCTCATTGTTCCTTTCAACTCTTCTGCGTTTTAATCTCTCCTAGCGACAATTATTCCACAGCCCTTGGAGATACAAGTAACTGCAGGTCCTGGTTTACAACACTGCCAGTAAATTTGCCGATGGCACCAAAATTGGTGGTATAGGGGACAGTGAGGAAGGATCAGTTGGGAAGGTGGGCCAAGGAATGGCAAATGGAATTTAACTCTGACAAGAATGAGGTGTTGCACTTTGATATATCAAACTAGGGCAGAATTCACACAGTAAATGGTAGTGCCTTGGAGAGTTTTGCAGAATAGAAAGATCTAGGAATATGAGCTTATGGTTCTCTGAAAGTGGTGAATCAGGTGGATATTGTGGTGAAGAAGGCATTTGCCATGTTTGCCTTCATTGAGAAGGGTACAGAGTACACACGTTGGGACATCATGATGCAACTGTACAAGGGTGAGTCCATTCTTAGAGTGCTGTACGCAGTTCTGGTCACCCAGTGATAACATAACAGGTATAACAGGTATAACAGAGCTTTATTTGTCGTTCGGTACCGAAGTACCGAACGAAACTACATAGCAGTCATAGAAAAAAAAAAAAAAAGAACACAAGACACATAACCCCAACACAAACGTCCATCACAGTGACTCCAAACACCCCCTCACTGTGATGGAGGCAACAAAACTTCCCCTCTCTTCCCCACGCCCACGGACAAACAGCTCGTCCCCGACCGACCCGCAGAAAGGATGTCATTAAGTTGGAAAAGGTGTTGAAGAGATTCACAATGATTTCATCTGAGTTGGTGGGCTTGAGTTAGAGGGAGAGGTTGGATAGGCTGGCACTTTTTGTTGGGCTTTTCGTTGGAGCATAAAAACTGAGGGATAACTTATTGAGGTGTAAAAAATCCTGAGGGGCATGGATAAAATGAACACTATAGAAATGGATACAACGACGTCTTTTGAAAGACATTTGGATAGATATATATGGAGAGGAAGGGTTTAAAACGCTATAGGTCAAATGAAAGCAAATGGGACTAACTTGTTAACTTGGTCAGCATGGACAATGTGGACTGAAGAGCCTCTGTGTCTTTGACTCGATGCAGCTCACATGACAAATTTACATAGTTGCGTTAGGAACAGATTATATGGTCATACGGTATGCACAAAGCATTAATAATGTAATTTGGTTGAAATTTATGAGATCGGATCAATTAACATTAAAATAGGTCCTTACTAAACAATGGCCCCAGAGCTACAAAAAACCCTAGCACAACCCAGCTCATTGCATTTTTTTTAAAAGCATTGTTATTTCACAATTAAACATCAAAAAAAAATGTCACCAATTTCTACATGAGACCATCACTATGTTTACGCTGATTTATGCTGGTGAAATATAAAATATCAATGTTTGTTCCTCCATCAACTAAATAGGCTCTCACCCTCAACCATGCCACCTGTATATTTAACAGCACACATGGGAGAACACAAACCATTCTCTTTAATGTCCTCATGGTACTTGAACATGCATTAATGCACTTAAATAAAAATACATTATTATAAAATACATTTTAAAATGCATTACTAAAAATACATTATTATAAAGAACATTCATTACATAAAATTGACCTTTTTAACTATAATAAAACCAAAATTGGCTTGATAAAATAATTATTAAACGAAAAGCAGCTATTAAGTACGAATTTCTGCAACAAAGAAATATTAACATACAGACCTTGGGCCAAATAATAAAATTAGCATAGTACTAGCAACTTTGGGAAAAATAAAATAAATTGTTTTGAGTGAACACACAGTTGTGATATTTCTCAGTGAAAGATGGAACGTCCCAGTTACTTTATCATTTAAATTACAAATGAATGCCTGGAAAAGTGGAATAGAAATGATACATGGCAGATGCCATTGCTCAGTTACACCTGCTGAGAGTGTGTTGGACATGCACAGTGAACAGCTGTCACAAATATAAGGGACTGCAAACATCTGGAAGGACTGTGAATGCGATGGTTGGTGCACACTGAAACATCTGGAGAGAGCCTGAGAGTGACAGTAGGTGTGTGGTGATACTTGTGGAGAGAGTGTAAAAGTGACAGTGACAGTGAACAACTTGAAGGCGTATGAGGAGACTGCTGGTCCACACTGAACATGGGGAGTACGTGGACCTGACTGACCGTGACCTTTAGTGACTTCAATGCTGCTTTCAAGTCTAGTACTGCAGTGTTGGCGCTCAATGCTGCCGCTAAGATTCTCTATCACATTCACAGTCCTTCCAGATGGCCACTCATAGTTGGGGTGGCACGGTGGTGCAGCGATAGTTACTACCTTACAGACCCAGGTTGGATCCCGACTACGGGTGCTGTCTGTACAGTTTGTACATTCTCCCCTTGACCGCATGGGTTTTCCCCAGCTGCTCTGCTTTCCTCCTACGCTCCAAAGATGTACAGGACTGTAGGTTAATTGGCTTTGGTAAAGATTGTAAATTGTCCCTTGTGTGTAGGATAGCGCCAGTGTATGAGGATCGCTGGTCAGTGCGGACTCGGTGGGCCGAAGGGCCTGGTTCCCTGCTGTGTCTCTAAACTAAACTGAACTCAGAACCTTGAACACATGTGGCAGAACAGATGTCAGCACCATTTAAAATGGCCATCACCCATTACATGCTAGTCAATCTGTATTCAATTTCAATGTGTGTTTGGTACTTTCTGGAGTTTCTGCAGGTTGCTATTTATTTCCAGGGCTGACGGAAAGTTCTGCTGATCTCAGTATTACATACAACCGTGTGCCCTGGCATGTTTTTTCCTCTTGGTGCAGTATGACTGGGGTAATAAGCAGGGGGGGAGATAGAGCTGGAAAAGCTAAGATAGACACAAAAAACTGGAGTAACTCGGAGGGACAGGCAGCATCTCTGGAGAGAAGGAATGGGTGACGTTTTGGGTCAAAATCCTTTCTTGCAGGAAAAGCTGCCAGAAGAGGGAGGAGGTGAAAGGCTCACGGCAGTAGGCCCCACCCTCACAGAGTGCTTGTGAAGCAATTCTGCTTCCTGAACATTAGCAAGCTCACGCTTTCACAAAGACACACACAACTGCAGACCAAGTGCAGGGACCATTTTGCCAATCGTTGCTACGGTGAGCATGATCTTGAACTTTTATGTTTGTGGCACTCTCCTGAATCTAGAGATATGTATATCATCTCACAGTTTCCTGTTTTCATTTTATTGAGGGCTGACTGCCTCTCATCTCTCTTGCCCAAGACTAGTAGACCATGAGAGGTCTGCAAGCTCCCCCACAGATTGGGATGCCTCTAACTCTACGTAGATTCTTCCTTAGAGGATGGACAACACCCTAGCATTTAGGCCTTTCACCTTCTATGCCAGAAGCAGGAGGAAATCACTTCCCTTTATGTCCACATAGTTTATGATTATAGGCAGCAGATCAATAAGGGCATTTAAAAAATATATTTAATTTTTCAAGATGCTGACAACACTGGCCAAGTCAATGTATGTTACCCCATCCCTAAATGTCTGTGTATAGCATTATTTGTTAGGCCATTTTAGAGTCAAACTTTACTCTGGGTCTGGAGTCTCATATTGGTCAGTCTAGGTAACCATGGCAGATATTCTACACTGAAAGATATTGGTGAATTAGGTAGGTTTTTACAATAATCCTGTGTTATTTTGGACCTATTACTACTGGTGACTAGTCTTTTTTTTAATGAAGTTCGACATTTATGTACATTAGTACAAATTCTACATTCGGTTTTTTTTTCTACATTTATTAGCTGAATATAAATTCCATCATTGCAGCAACAGAATGTGACCCCAGGTCCCTGAATTGTCAAGCCTCTTGGATCATTCATTTCGGTAATTTAACCAAGAATCCTCTCTAGAAATATGAAGGAACAGGTGATGTTTTGGGTCAGGACCCTTCATTCGACTGATTATAATGAGGGGAGGGTGGGAAGCTGGAAAAGAGCTTCTCCTGATAATCTACAATTATTTTATCCATTTTATTCCTTTAATCTAGCTATCTGTTTGTTTACTTTCTCTCACTGCGGCCATGTTGGAAGAAGGTGTGATTTGAAGTAGAGTGCTTTGTTGAGGATAAGTACTGAGGCCTTGACTCAAGGCTTTGTTGAGACTAAGCACTGAGGCCTTGGATCGTTAGGGGCTTTATTGAGAGTAAATGTAGGGGATTCGGGTCGTGAGGTTGAGCTGACGGTGATGACAAGATAGAGTAAAGTTGTTTTTGTGTGTAACTCTCATTTTTTATTTTTTTTTATTTTATTTAAATTTTAACAAAACAAATACATGTATGAATTCATAGTACGCGATGGTACCTACATTATAAATTCGATTATACATTTTAAATTCGATTATACTTGTATTGTTCTGTATTATCTCCCCACCCACAACCCCCCTCCCCCCACCCCCCAGTTAGAAAAAAGAGGAAAAAGGAGAAGAAGAAAGATAAAGAAATAAAAAAAAATTAAAAAAGAAAGAAAGAAAGAAAGAAGAAAGAAGGAAACCTGGAGACAAGAAGGAAACACTTCCAGCTAATTTCTTCTTAAATTCTTTTTAGGGGTATCAAAAAATCCTAAAATTAAATATTTCCAATTCTTAATCCTAGTTTTAAAGTGAATGGGTTCCAAAGTTTAAAAAAGAAATCATATTTATTTCTCAGATTATAAGTAGCTTTTTCTAATGGGATACAACTTCGCATTTCTGCATACCATCTTGCAATTCTTATTTCATTGTGATCTTTCCAAGTGACCGCCACACATTTTTTTGCTATTGCTATTGCTATTTTGAGAAATCTTTCCTGATATTTATCTAAAATTAATCTTGGTAATATTCCTTTAGTATCTCCCAATAAAAACAACCTTGAATCCAATGGTATGGTCTTATTCATCAATTGTTCCAAAAAGTTTTTTAGGTCTTTCCAAAAAGGAGTTACCTTAGGACATGCCCATGTTGAGTGTAAAAAAGTACCCACATCCTGGTTGCATCTAAAACAAATTTCAGGTAAATTTGGATTTAAATTGTTTAATTTTTTCGGAGTTAAATATAGTTGATGTAAAAAATTGTATTGTACTAAACTATATCTCACATTAATAGTATTTTTCATACTTTCTAAACACAATCTTTCCCAACTTGGTTCATCAATGCTAATATTCAGATCTGTTTCCCATCTTTGTCTTGATTTTTGAATTCCTGTCTTTGGACTAGATTTTTGTAACAATTTATATATTGAAGATATAATTTTTTTAGTTCCCTTGCCCTGAATCAGGGATTCAATTCCTTTAATTTGAAATAAAAACATTGAATTACCTAACTTTTCCCTTAAAAAAGATTGTAATTGATAATTTAAAAAAAATACTATTCCCTGGAATTTGATATTTGTTTCTCAATTGAGAAAATGTCAAAAAATTATTTCCTTCGTAGCAATCTCCCATATGTTTAATACCCTTCTGTTCCCAGACTTGTAATATTTGACGTGAGGTTGAGCTGACGGTGATGACAAGATAGAGTAAAGTTGTTTTTGTGTGTAACTCTCATTGTCCTTTGTGCAGTAGAGATGGCAGTTAGTGCACTGATATGCACCTCCTGCAGCGAGACCTCCAGAGTCCCAGAGGATTATGCCTGTGGGAAGTGTGGGCAGCTGAAGCTCCTGACTGACCGAGTGAGGGAACTGGAGGTGTAGTTGGATGACCTCAGGATCTTCTGGGAGAATGAGAGCCTCTTTGATAGGAGTTATATTGAGGCGATTGAGAAGTATACCTAGATCAGGAATGCAAACAGAGAGCATGAGATCACTGTGGCAGATAAGATAAAGAAGAATCAAAAGAGATTTTGTAAGTATATTAAGGGGCAAGGGGAAACCAGAGAGAGAGAATTGGACCTGTCAGATACCAGTGCTTGCCTATGTGTGAGCCAAAGGTGTTGGGCAAGGTCCTTAATGTTTTTCCTGTTTTACCGTGGAAAAAGACGTGACCACTAGGGAACTTGGGACTGCTAATGAAGATGCATTACAGCTGAGGAGGTGTTGGATGACCCAAAACGCCTGGTGGATGAATCTAAGATAGACACAAAATGCTGGAGTAACTCAGCGGGACAGGCTGCATCTCTGGAGAGAAGGAATGGGTGACGTTTCGGGTCGAGACCCTTCTTCAGACGGATAAATCTCTCAGCTTGATGGGATGGACTGAAGTCCACTGTGGGAAGATAGAGAATAAATGACAGGATTCCTAGCTGAGATATATGAATCACTGTTGGAAGACTGAAGGATAGCTAATATTTTCCCTCTATTTACAAAGGGCCGCAAAGAATAACCTGAGAAAACTGTAGATCAGTAAATTGAACTTTTGCAACAGGCAAGAGTTATTGGAAAGGACTCAGAGGGATAAAATATTCATGCAAAAGGATAGACAGTAGTTGATCAATGATAGTCAGCACGTTTTGTACATGGAAGATCGTGTCTCACAAGTTTGGTTGAGTTTTTTGAAGAAGTAATCAAGAAGGTTAAGGCATGTACAATAACAACATTAAAAAGACACTTGGTCAGGTACATGGATAGCAAAGCTTTAGAGGGATATGGGCCAAATGCGGGTCAATGGGACTAGCTTGGATGGGGCTTTTTGGTCGGCATGGACAAGTTGGGCTGAATGGCCCGTTTCCTTGACTCAGAGTTTATAAATTATTATCCCCTAAAAAGCTCATTGCCAAGATAGTGTGCACTGGTGCTTATAATAAGATTTGAAGACATTGATGTGAAGTGCACAGTAAAAAGTGTTTATTTTATCTCTTGCTAAATAGACAATGCTGTGCATGGCTACTTATTCTAGCGTGTCACGGTTGTTCTTCGTGTGTTGGAATAGTTTAATGGTGCCCTATGTCATATTTAATATGGGATCCTATCACATTTCCTGCAACTGTTTGTGCAGCCAACACTATGATAGTTTCTCCTGCCAACAAGCTCACAGATCAAGAGAAGACCACACAATTCTACTTGAACTTAATCAGAGTCTATAATGGAAACCTTCTTTAAGTAGATAATTAACTATCAACAGGAAAAGTGTTGTTTCTCTTGGCAAGTGCAAAGAGAATTGCATGTGTTTCTGGTACAGTGCATCTCACCCTAGAAATAAAGGCAGAGGTCCATGTTAGTTTAGTTTAATTTGGTTTAGTTTAGAGATACAGCACCGAAACAGAGCCTTCGGCCCACTGGGTCTGCACTGACCAACGATCCCCACACATTAACACACACACGTGGGACAATTTTACACTTATACCAATCCAATTAACCTACAAACCTGTGGAGTGTGAGTGGAAACCGAAGATCTCGGAGAAAACCGACGTGGTCACGGGGAGAACGTACAAACTCCGTACAGACAGTGCCCGTGGTCGGGATTGAACCCGGGTCTCCGGTGCTGCAAGCGCTGTAAGGCAGCAGCTTCACCGCTGCGCCACTGTGATGCCCCTGGAGATTTTCTTAATTGATTCGCCAATTAATTGGGATTCAACCTTCTGTGAATTTTACAAGGCGGGAAACTGATTTAAAGTAAAGGAAATATATTTATTCATTTAATGTTCATGTTGCCAGCAATCAAAATCTTGTGTTCTGGTGGTTGGGACTGCAAAAAAGCCTTTCACTGTACCTCGGTACGACTGTCGTATGTTGAAAGACTGGAGCGACTAGGCTTGTATACCCAGGAATTTAGAAGGATGAGAGGGGATCTTATCGAAACGTATAAGATTATTAAGGGGTTGGACATGTTAGAGGCAGAAACATGTTCCCAATGTTGGGGGAATCCAGAACAAGGGGCCACAGTTTAAGAATAAGGGGTAGGCCATTTAGAACTGAGATGAGGAAAACCTTTTCCGTCAGAGAGTTGTGAATCTGTGGAATTCTCTGCCTCAGAAGGTAGTGGAGGCCAATTCTCTGAATGCATTCAAGGGAGAGCTAGATAGAGCTCTTAAGGATAGCGGAGTCAGGGGGTATGGGGAGAAGGCAGGAACGGGGTACTGATTGAGAATGATCAGCCATGATCACATTGAATGGCGGTGCTGGCTCGAAGGGCCGAATGGCCTCCTCCTGCACCTATTGTCTATTGTCTATTGTCTATTGTACACGTGACAATAATAAACAAAACTAAACTAAATTTTTGCCACTGCAAATTTGCTGGCGCACCAGCATAGCTGGTAGAGCTGCTGCCTCATAGTACCAAAGGATTGACCTCAATTCTGACCTCGGGTGCTGTCTGTGTGAAATTGCCACATTCTCCCTGTGACAAGATGGGTTTCTTCCGGGTACTATGGTTACGTCTCACATCGCAAAGATGTGAAGATTTAGCGATTAATTGACCTCTGCAAATTGCCCCAAATGTGTAGAGAGTGGATGCAAAAGTGGGATATCACAGAACCGGTGTGAACGGGTGATCGATGGTTGGCGTGGAATGATGGGTAGAAGGGCCTATTTCCAAGCTGTATCTCTAAACTCTAAACTACCAGTTTGCACCACCATCTCCCCCATGCCAGCTGCACAACCCTTCCAAGTGTAACGGCTCAAGAAAACACCCTGAAAAACAAAGGCCACTTGTCGTATCTCAGGAACCTTCTCTCAACAAAGGTGGACTTCACTGATGAAATTCACCATCGCCTGCATTGTGCCAACACAACAATAGACAATAGACAATAGGTGCAGGAGTAGGCCATTCGGCCCTTCAACCCAGCACCACCATTCAATGTGATCATGGCTGATCATTCTCAATCAGTACCCCGTTCCTGCCTTCTCCCCATACCCCCTGACTCCGCTATCCTTAAGAGCTTTATCAAGCTCTCTCTTGAATGCATTCAGAGAACTGGCCTCCACTGCCTTCTGAGGCAGAGAATTCCACAGATTTACAACTATCTGACTGAAAAAGTTAGTTTTTCCTCATCTCCGTTCTAAACAGTTGAGAACTTGAGGAGAAGAACATTTGAAGATCGGGCCTGTTTCCATGCTGTATCTCTAAACTAAACTAAATTAAAACACAGGTTACAACATTCCTGCTACAGAAATTTGTTTTTATTAATGGGTGAGTGAAGACGAGGGCCATATATGATAAAAACAATCAGATTAAAGAAGAAATGAAGAATATCTTCCTATTTAACGAGAGTGATAAGAATATGGTACTCTCTGCCATTTAAGTGGTAAAGGGGTTAATATTGAGATGTCAAATGCAAGGCTTGATTCATGCATTAGGTTATTAGGTTGAAAAGAGTGGGAAATGGAGCACGATGGAAGGAGATAATTAGAGTGGGAGTTGTGTAGGGACATCAGTGAATCCAATTTTATTTCTATACTGTGGACACAATGTAATTCTTATTATAGAAGAGATTTTATGAGGATTGTTAATAGGAAGTCCTCCTTCTCTATAAAGTCCATTGAGGTGAATCTATCCTCTGATTATATGTTTGAGAGATGATATTTAAACATCATTCTACATTGGTCACATCACCTAACGTAAGCCTTCTTAAGCAGATTATTTTCTGGAACTGTGGGGAGATTGGACTATACTTTGTTGAAAGATGCTTCTGTTGATTCAAAGTTCCTACACTTACACGTCTCTTTCATTTCCTCCATCCTACTCTAATTATGGCTGAATAATAAAGGACATTATGTAGAAACAAGGAACTGCAGATGCTGGTTTACAAAAAAAAAGTCACAATGTCCTGAAGTAACTCAACGGGTCAGGCAGCATCCCTGGAGAACATGGACAGGCTACGTTTCGGGTGAGGACCTTTCCTTCAACTGATTGTAGGGGTGGTGGAGAGGAGGGGGGGGGGGTGGGGATGAAAGCTAGAAGAGAGGAGAGGCAGGGCAAAGCGTGGGAGGTAATATGTGAACACAGGTGTTGGTGGGAGGGGTGATAGGCAGATGATTGAACAAAAAAAACAGATATTAAAAAGAAGCAGAAGGTACAACGGAAAATGAGTGAGGAGTTGTGAATTGTGAAGCCGGAGGAAGGAATGTAGGTGGAGGGGAGAAATTGGCGCGAGTTAAGGTGGAGCACAGGGAGGGGGGAGGAAAAAAGGGGGATGCGGAGGAGAAAGGGGAAAGATATTATCTTGACCACTGCGAGCTCTGTGACAGAAGATAAGAAGCAAAAAAGATTTTCCTTTCTGAACCTTCAGAAAAACAGCTCACTAAATCTCTGACTGCAGCGGAACTGAGAAGATATTTTTCTAATGTTTTCATCAATACTGACATTTCAGATTGCACAGATAATGCAACCCTGGGAAATCTAACACAGCCTAGCTTGGCAAGGAAAGTGGGCATTTCCTGCTGCATCTCTAAACTACTTGCTACAACTTAATGTATATTTTAGACCGTGCATTTCCGTTTAGAGGTCCTCCAACCTCTGAATGATCCATTTGGTGGCTATCACCAGCACTGCCATGAAGACCTTTGACAGGACTTTATCTCACACAAAACACAGACTAAACTCCCATTGCAGATTAAATCCTTACATTAGCCAGTTCTGTACCTTCTTCGCATTAACCTGGCCAAAACCACGCACAAATATCATATATTCAAGCATTATGTTCAGAAAATAAAAACTATTCACAGGTGAGAAAAGACAGAAGGTAAGAAACTGGACAATGCATGAAAACATGGCTGAAATCAGTGTGTAGTTTAACCATGTCAGTATGCCAAGGTGAAGTTCACACAAAGGTTGCTGCCATCTCTTGGCCCTTCATCAGTCAGAGCATTGAGTATAGAGGTCGGGGGGAGGGGTGATGTTTAGTTATATAATATGTGGGTGAGGCAACATTTAGAGTGTCGTGTTGAGTTTTGGGCACCATGTTATAGGAAAGATGTTGTCAAGATGGAAAGGGTGCAACGAAGATTTACGAGGATATTGCCAGGACTCAAAGCCTGAGCTATAGGGCGAGGTTGAACAGGCTAGGAGACTATTCCTTGGAGTGCAGGAGGATGAAGGGAGATCTTATAGAGGTGCACAAAATCGTGAGCAGAACAGATCGGTTAAACGTCTCTTGCCCAGAATAGGGGATTCGAATACTAGGGGACATGGGTTTAAGGTGAAGGGGAAAAGATTAAATCAGAACCTGAGGGGTAACTTTTTTTACACAAAGGGTGGTGGGTGTATGGAACGAGCTGCCAGGGGAGGTAGTTGAGGTGGGGACTATTGCAACGTTTAAGAAATATTGAGACTGTTACATGGATAGGATAGGTTAAGAGGGATTTAGGCCAAACGCAGGCATGTGGGACGAGTGTAGATGGGACATGTTGGTCGGTGTGGGCAAGTTGGGCCGAAGGACGTGTTTCCATGCTGAAACCTTGGTAAAACTACACATGCATATAATCTAGCCAAACTCAAGTACAAAGGGTAGAGCAAAGAGAATAATAGGGAGTGTAGAATAAAGTTCTCAATATTGTAGTGTAACAAAGAAAATACAGCGAAAAAATCCAATATCCACAATGAGGCAGGATGGAGAATCAGGACGGTACCCTAGCTCATGGAAGGATCGTTCAGAAGTCTGATAACAGATGGGACGAAACTGCTCCTGAGACTGGTCATGCGGGCTTACATCATATCATATCATATATATACAGCCGGAAACAGGCCCTTTCGGCCCACCAAGTCCGTGCCGCCCAGCGATCCCCGTACATTAACACTATCCTACACCCACTAGGGACAATTTTTACATTTACCCAGCCAATTAACCTACATACCTGTACGTCTTTGGAGTGTGGGAGGAAACCGAAGATCTCGGAGAAAACCCACGCAGGTCACGGGGAGAACGTACAAACTCCTTACAGTGCAGCACCCGTAGTCAGGATCGAACCTGAGTCTCCGGCGCTGCATTCGCTGTAAAGCAGCAACTCTACCACTGCGCTACCGTGCCGCCCACTTTCAACATCTGTATCCTCTGCCAGACAGGAGTGAAGGAGCAGCTATTTAATTATATTGGCTGCTGTCTCGAGGCAGTGTAATTGGAATCAATGATGGGGAGTGATGGACTGTGTGATGGACTGGGCTACATCTACAAACTCTCTGCAATTTTTTGCGGTCTTGGGCAGAGACTGTTCCGAAACCAAGCTGTGGTGCAACCCGACAGTATGCTTTCTACGGTGCATCGGTGGAAGTTTATAAGAGTCAAGATACAAGTCATTGGGGACAGACCATACGTCTTTGTGAATGACTTTATGACTATGAGGGTTAACCTTGATTTTGCCTGATGAAAGGTATTGAAAGTAATTACAGCAGAAGTGTTAGCCAAGATGCTTATTATCTACAATCTGAAGTGACAAGAAACTCCAAGGATATAATTCCATGAATAATAAAAAAAATGTCTAAGCTATCAAATATGCTTCTACCCTTTTTGTCAGCAGTATCATGAAATAATCCTAAATAAATTTGAATAGTGAAATAATAAAAAGTTACATAACCACTAATAGACCGTAATTCCAGATGTTGTTTCTCTTCATTTGCCACTATTTAGCTTTAAAGATTTGAAGGGAGTCTTTAATATAAAATTGTGCCAGACTCAAATACTTTCCTATTCAGCTAGAATGAGTTCAAGAAAATAAATGCTTCTGTAGACAATTTAAATATTGGAATGAAGCAAAGTCAGCATAATATTGTAAGTAGGTGGAAGTCAAAGACACTGATTAAAAGGTGCGATTTTCCAACCTCTTTAGATCAGCCACTGAAGGATCATGCAATCTACATGTTGGAATGCTAGGGACGTTGCCATACTGAACTAACGTTTAAGGGAGACACAATGAACAGCAGAGCTAGTTTACTAAAAAAAACACAATATTCTGGAGTAACTCAACGGGTCAGGCAACATCTCTGGAGGATATGGGATAGGCGACGTTTCAGGTTGGGACCCTTCTTCAGAAGAAGGAGTCTGAAGAAAGGTTCCAACATGAAATGTCGGCCACCAATGTCCTCCAGAGAAGCTGCCTGGTCCGCTGAGTTACTCCAGCATTTTGTGTCTTTTTTTGGTGCATCTTTAGACATCAGAGTTCCCGAAATAAAATGTTGACATTTTATTCTTGTGTATTTTTTAACATTGAAGGGAATGTGCAGAATAACCAATACCACGATGGTGCTGACAAATGAGGTCAGAATTCATTCAGGTCCAATTAGGAACCGAGCCCACCAAAATGGCGATGAGGCCATGGTTTTCCTTGGAACTGAGTTAAGGAAATACTTCACATGGGAAACCAGTCAATTACACACAAGCATATATAAAATTACAAGCAGCTTAAATAGGACAATCATCAGACATGGATAAAAATATCAAATAATAGGCCATAGATTTAAGGTGCGAGTTGGAAATTTTAAAGTTGTACGAGGCACGTTTTTTTCATGAGATGTACACAGTGGTATGTATCAGGAAACATATTGCCAGGGGAGGTAGTGGAAGAGGATACAATAGGAATGTTTAAGAGGAATTTAGACACACCATGAAGAGGCAATGTATGGAGGGATATTGTCTTTGTGCAAGTAGGTGGGATTAGTTTAAATTGGCAGCATGGTCAACACAGACATCTGTGTTGTACCGTTCTACGTTCTAGGTCCTAGTTAAAGTTATGACTGTGCACAAATGTGCCTTTATATATGATTTGTTTATTAGATTTTAATATTTTTAAACATTTAATTGATAATATAAATTTGATGAACATAGATGGTTGTTGTTTCGTATGAGTTTGTTTGCTTTATTTTAAGGGGAAGCTGTAAAGTAGATCATAGATCCATAAGTTATAGGAGCAGAATTAGGCCATTTGGCCCATCGAGTCTACCTCTCCATTCAATCATGGCTGATCTATCTTTCACTCTCAACCCCATTCTCCTGCCTAAGTATACGTAATTGTGTTCATAACTTTAAGAATAATGTACACCATATGGTTTGCCTTCGAATACACTGTTGTAGCAGCCACTGATATTAGTTGAATGTTGATTGCTTTCAATAAACAATGTTTTGGCAGTACCTCTATCCTTGATGCCTGCCAGAGCAACACAGAATAGACCAAGGATGTCACAATTGCTCCTTTTTCTTCTTTGGTCGGTAAATCTCATAGCACAAAGAGATGAATCACTGGCCCTGGAGTCCATCAGCAGCCCATTGCCCCTGAACTCAGCTCACACTCCCAGCAAGTCACGTTCCAATTCGTTAAGAATAAGGGGTAGGCCATTGAGGATTGAGATGAGGAAACACATTTTCACCCAGAGGGTTGTGAATCTGTGTTCTCTGCCGCAGAAGGCAGTGGAGGCCAATTCGCTAGATGTTTTCAAGAGCGTTAGATGTAGCTCTTCGGGCTAATGGAATCAAAGGATATGGGGAAAAAGCAGGAAAATGGGGTACTGATTTTGGATGATCAGCCATGATCATATTGAATGACGGTGTTGCCTCAAAGGGCCGAATGGCCTTCTCCTGCACCTATTTTCTGTGTTTCTATGTTTGAACTCGTGTTCAGTAAGAAATCTTAAGAACAACATACACTTCAATATGCCCTGATCCAGCAAACACTCCCCCTCGTGTTACCAATTCAATCAACCAATTGTAAAATGGGTTTGAGACTCTTAAGACCAGACTCCAAAGGTATTGCTGAGTAACCTTTTCTTACAATGTGCAATTTATCAGATTTTACCTTGAGGTTTCTTTCATCCATGACTTCATTTACCTGTTTTTTAAATTTCAATAGTCCTTTGCACAAGGTAAAATTTCCACCTAAAGTAACTAAGCGAAACAATCACAAACAAGTGCTGTATTGGTGATGGTCTATTTGTACGTTACAATCAATCTGCACCAAATGCAACTGAAAGAACTGGACTTGTGCCCAGAATGAAAGCTCTTGCTGTTCATTATTGAAATGTTGCTATTGATTAATTAGTTATTTTTTAAATGTGTACCCTTGTATGATTTTGTTCTCTATCACGTGCACTTTAGTTCCTAGCAAACACATATGGATTCCTTCCAAATCTTTCTTCTTGGTGTTGCCAAGGTGGCAGCCTTTCCTGTTTGAGTTAACAGCAATGGCTCACACATTCATTCAATGATAGGAAATCACTTCATTAATTCTTAACTTAATTATGATCGTTTACAGCTGTCTTCATTGGTCTGAGTCATTCGCTGCAAGACCCCACCTTTTGTGAGCAATGCTCGCTCTGAGATTCTTGCTTCTCACAGGCTGTTCCTTCTTCCCAAGTTTGTGTGGAGCTTAGTATGAAATATCAGAACATCAGCTAGTAAATTGAAATGTTTTAAAAGGCAATCACAATGATTATTTCAGCCGTTTTCTATCTTTGATGCTCTTATGCTGTTGATTTGTTCACTCTAAAAAGCTTGCAATGTCCAGGGAGCAGTAATATTGGATGGTCATTTTATGGTTGATTTACGCGTCTAACAGGATTTGGAAAGATAATTACTTTTGCCCTGTGACGGATTTTCCTTAACTGAATACTCTTGTAATCACATCCCACCTGTCCCACTGAAGGTCGCCTAGATTTATGTGAGAGTGGAGACCAAAACGTGCACACCGTCAAACTCGGGAACAGCTTTTTCCCCTCTGTCACTGGGCTTCTGAAAGGATGCCAGGATACTGTCCGAGTCACCTCTATCCCAATGCAGACATTGGTCTATAGAACTTGGTCTATAGACTTGGTCTATAGAACTGGTGCGCTACACTGCTGAGAACCATCTGTATCTTTCGCTTTACCCTATTTATTGTACCTGAGTCTGGCTTGATTGTATCTATGTATCTGATTTGATTCCATAGCATGCAAAACAAGGCTTTCACTCTACCTCAGTACACATGAAAATAACAAACTTAAACCTAAACAAATTATGGCACAAATTGAAAAGAAGTGCTCACAGAAAAAATCCAGTGGGATCCCTGAACTCAAAATTGTTCAGCAAGAAAACCATTGCGTGGCTTAAAATACACATCAACACTCAATAAATAAATGCAAAGATAAATCCTCGGACTATCTTTGATCTGACTTTGCTGGCTTTACCTTGCACTAAACGTTATTCCCTTATCATGTATCTGTACACTGTAAATGACTCGATTGTAATCCCACTGAGTCAGGCGGGTTGCCCTCTCTCCCCTGTCTTGGTCGTCTGTTATAGACAATAGACAATAGACAATAGGTGCATGAGTAGGCCATTCGGCCTTTCCAGTCAGCACCGCCATTCAATGTGATCAGCCAAAGGTGCTGATTTCGGACCCTTCAGCCTGTTTTCATTTTAATGATAAACAGCGTGGGTTTGTGACCCATCCAATATTACTGCTCTCTGGACATTGCAATGTGATCATGGCTGATCATTCACAATCAGTACCCCGTTCCGGCCTTCTCCCCATACCCCCTGACTCCGCTATCTTTAAGAGCTCTATCTAGCTCTCTCTTGAAAGCATCCGGAGAATTGGCCTCCACTGCCGTCTGAGGCAGAGAATTCCACAGATTTACAACTCTCTGACTGAAAAAGTTTTTTTTTCATCTCTGTTCTAAATGGCCTACCCCTTATTCTTAAACTGTGGCCCCTGGTTCTGGACTCCCCCAACATTGGGAACATGTTTCCTGCCTCTAACATGTCCAATCCATTAATAATCTTATATGTTTCGATAAGATCCCCTCTCGTCCTTCTAAATTCCAGTGTATACAAGCCTAGTCGCTCCATTCTTTCAACATATGACAGTCCCGCCATTCCAGGAATTAACCTAGTATACCTACGCTCCACGCCCTCAATAGCAAGAATATCCATCCTCAAATTTGGAGACCAAAACTGCACACTGTACTCCAGGTGCGGTCTCACTAGGGCCCTGTACAACTGCAGAAGGACCTCTTTGCTCCTGTACTCAACTCCTCTTGTTATGAAGGCCAACATAGGATAGGTTTTAGTCTCCAAATTTGAGGAAGGATATTCTTGCTATTGAGGGCGTGCAGCGTAGGTTTACTAGGTTAATTCCCGAAATGGCGGGACTGTCATATGTTGAAAGACTGGAGCGACTAGGCTTGTATACACTGGAATTTAGAAGGATGAGAGGGGATCTTATCAAAACGTATAAGATTATTAAGGGGTTGGACACATTAGAGACAGGAAACATGTTCCCAATGTTGTGGCAGTCCAGAACAAGGGGCCACAGTTTAAGAATAAGGGGTAGGCCATTTAGAACGGAGATGAGGAAAAGCGTTTTCAGTCAGAGAGTTGTGAATCTGTGGAATTCTCTGCCTCAGAAGGCAGTGGAGGCCAATTCTCTGAATGCATTCAAGAGAGAGCTTGAGAGAGCTCTTAAGGATAGCGGAGTCAGGGGGTATGGGGAGAAGGCAGGAACGGGGTACTGATTGAGAATAATCAGCCATGATCACATTGAATGGTGGTGCTGGCTCGAAGGGTCGAATGGCCTACTCCTGCACCTATTGTCTATTGTCTAAAATGGAAAAGGAACACTTAAAATGGAGTGGGGAGGATTACCCAATCCAAACGTATTAGTCATGCATTCTACATTCTCATCACTTTGCCGAGTTTTTCCAGCATATTAACGTTTAATCTGTTGGCATTTCTGAGCGTGAATGTTAGCAAGTTTCAAAGCTCCTTGACAATGTAGAGGCCAAACTTATTGGCCATGCCTCTGTAATGATCTCCCAGTTGCATGAAATACAGTGGCAGCAGGAGCTTGGTGAGATTTCAAAGCACCTTCCATCAAATCCTGAATCAGAAGCCCCAACTTTCAGTTTCATCCATTCACTCAGGTTAATTTTCAAGCTCTTGTTAAAATTGTTTTTAATGAGCTTTTAACGTACAAAATTTGCAAACTGCATCTTTACAGGGGGTTGCTCACAAGCAGACCAATGCACTTAGACGGCACAGTGGCGCAGCGGTAGAGTTGCTGCCTTATAGCGCCCCAGAGACCTGAGTTTGATCCAGACCACGGGTGCTGTCTGTACGGAGTTACTACATTCTCCCTGTGACCACGTGGGGTTTTTTTGGGTGCCACAGTTTCCTCCCACACTCCAAAGACATGCAGGTTAATTGTCCAGTAAAGAAAAGTTAAATTGTCCCTAGTGCATAGAGTAGTGTATGAGGTGGGCTGAAGGGCCTATTTTTGTGCTGTATCTCTAAAGTCTTAAGGGTTAATTGTGGCTCTTGGGTTAGAAGGCTGCTTCTGGAACCTTAGCCACTTTTAATGCTTGACACTTTTAACGTTGACCTGCTCTCAAACCCGCGCTGTTTATCATTAAAATGGAACCAAGCTGAAGGGTCCAAAATCAGCACCTTCAGCAATCATCTCACTTCAAAAAATTATCCTCCTTGGCCTTGTCTGGATCTGTAGCTTTCTCACACAGTGAGTGCACATCAATGTGCCAGCTTAATGTTGAATTCAAAGGACCACTGCCTCATGCACTCGATCATTGTCAGGCCTTGCTCCAGTGTTAATATTACTGTGCGTGCTTAACAATTATCAGGGGTAGAAGACTACTGTTTTCTTTTCCATGAGGACAGGCCTGGGCTTCAGCCTCGCTGAGTTTAATTCTTATTGAAAAGTGTTTTTTGATGGAAACTTGTTTGTAATTAGTTGCACCATTAATGACATTTGGCCATTGTACATGGCTCATTATAAGTACCCTGCTTGGCTAAAATAAACAAATATAATCAAGATTGTCAACCACTTCAATATATTTAATAAGTTGATCCCACTTTTATATTCTAAAATGGAAAAGGAACACTTAAAATGGAGTGGGGAGGATTACCCAATCCTTACCCACTCCAGCCTGACTGCAATTAAAAATTCCAAGGCTCGATTTCCTTATCGGTTAACTTCACCGAGGTATGAATATCTGGCTCAGTCAGATCCAGTTCCTCGACCCAACAATTTGGGTTCTTCCTACCAGGTTTGGCCTCACTCCTACCAGTGCAGATGCCGTATCCCAGCTTGGGACAGACACAAAAAGCTGGAGTAACTCAGCGAGTCAGGCACATCTACTCTCTGTACTCACTGGAGTTTAGAAGGTTGAGGGACCTCATTGACCTCATTGAAACTTACAGAATAATGAAAGGTATAGATAGAGTGGATGTGGAAAGAATGTTTCCACTGGTGGGAGAGTCTAGGACCAGTCATAGCCTCAGAATTAAGGAGCGCTCTTTTAGAAAGGAGGTGAGGAGGAACTTCTTTAGTCAGAGGGTAGTTAATCTGTGGAACTCATTGCCACAGAGGGGTGTGGAGGCCAAGTCAGTGGATATTTTTAAGGCAGAGATAGACAAATTCTTGCTTAGAACGGGTGTCAGGGGTTATGGGTGTCAAGGGTTATGGGGAGAAGGCAGGAAAATGGGATTAGGAGGCAGAGATCAGCAATGATTGAATGGCGGAGTAGACTCGATGGGCCGAATGGCATAATTCTACTCCTATAACTTGTGAACTCGTGAACTTATCTCTGGAGAAAGGGAATAGGTGATGTTTTAGGTCAACGTCAGATTCTTTTGAAGTGCTCTCTAAGGCACAAATAAATAAATAAGTTGTTTTCAACACCTTCAATCATTCTGCTAAACCTTTGTTTAAATTTGCAAAATAAAAAAAAAGACAGGATGTAAAACAAATACTAGTCTCCAATAGACTTTTCCTGGTATTCATAATAACTATTTCAAGTGGTTACTTCAATCTCCATGGGGGCTCATTGATTCGCAACACTCTTATATAGACCAAACAGACAAAGTTTCTCAGTGGATGAAAACGGACGCTGTTGTTACTGTGACTGGTCAACACTTTGCAGTTGAACTCGGGTAGAAATTTGATCCAGACTGGCATGTTGAATACTGTATATAAGAGTCAGAAAGCCAGAAAGTCATGTTGCAGCTTTATTGAACT
Organism: Rhinoraja longicauda; assembly: GCF_053455715.1. Taxonomy (NCBI): domain Eukaryota; kingdom Metazoa; phylum Chordata; class Chondrichthyes; order Rajiformes; family Arhynchobatidae; genus Rhinoraja; species Rhinoraja longicauda. Next base: position 59,124,170 of record NC_135960.1, on the reverse strand, counting down.
TTGGTAGGCCATGTTTGGAATATTGAGTGCAGATGCAAGGTCCCGATTACAGGAAGGATGTGAAGGCTTTGGAGAGAGTGCAGAAAAGGTTCACCAGAAGGCTGCCTGGATTAGATATAAGGAAAGGTTGGACAATCTTGGATTGTCTTCTCTGGAGTGTTGGACTTGTTAGAAGTATATAAAATAATGAGAGGCATAGATTGGGCAGATAAGCAGAACCATTTATTTCCTGTGTGGAAATGTCAAAGACTAGAGGACATAGTTTTAAGGTGAAGGGGGACAAAGTTTAAAGAAGATGTGTGGGACGAGTTTTTTTAATAAAAAGTGGTGTGCGCCCAGAACACACTGCCAGGGGTTGTGCTGAAGGCAGATACAATAGAATACATTTTTGAAAGGCACATTGATATGCAGAGAATGGATCACGAGCAGGCAGGGGAGATTAGTTTAATTTGGCATAGTGTTTGGCATGTTCACTGTGGGCCAATGGGCCTTTTGCTGCACTTTACTGTTCCATTTTCTATGTTCTACTTTCTATGGATCATGAGATACCATGAACCTGACTCCAGTGAATGTATGACACGACTAGTGCTCCTATCTATTAGTGCCAACCTTGACTGGAAACATCAGTGTACATGACGAGCTCCTGCTACAAGTACCCTGCATGGTTTAACCCTGACCTGTACCTCTTGTACAGGGTGGTGCATGGGATAGACACAAAATGCTGGAGTAACTCAGCAGGACAGGCAGCATCTCCGGAGAGAAGGAATGGGTGACGTTTCAGGTCGAGACCCTTCTTCAGACCCCAGATACATGGATCATGTCACTAGATGATCAATGACCAAACAAATGGCATATTTCACCCAATGCACCCAGGTCTCCCCTCAGCCTCCGTCACCCCAGAGAAGACAATCCAAGTGTGCCCAACCTCTCCTAACAGCTAATGCCCACTAATCCAGGCAGCCTTCTGGTAAACCTTTTCTGCACTCTCTTCAAACCCTTGGATACTCATCAATACACTCCGTCTCCATCATTTAATGATCAAACATTTTTCTGAATCAAGACTCACTACTAACATTCATAAGTTTGATCTCAATCACACATGCTTGGTAGTGTTGTACTCTTCCCACTATCATCCCAAGGCCAGGCCAATAATAACAGGCACATTATCGATATTGCATAACACTTAAAACATTGAAACATCTTCCTTCTTCCCTGAAGGAGAAAGTGATAGAGAACAAGATACGAAGAACAACCCAGCAGGCTAGGCTGCCATGAGTACCTGGAACAGAGTAACAAGAACAGATACTCTCTTTACAATTGTGTGGCTCAGCACAGTTTCCATGCCCTTTGTAACATTTGATGAGCGTTTGACAGCACTGGGCCTATATTCAGTGGGGTTTAGAAGAATGAGAGGGGACCTCATTGAAATGTACGGAATAGTGATAGGTTTGGATTAAATTAATGTGGAGAGGATGTTTCCACTAGTGGGGAAACTCTAGGACTAGAAGTCTCAGAATTAAAGGGTGTTTTTTTAGGAAGGAGATGAGGAGGAATTTATTTCTTCAGAGGGTGGTGATTCTGTGGAGTTCCTTGCCATAGAAGGCTGTGGAGGCAAAGTCAGTGGACATATTTAAGGCAGAGCTAGATAGATCCTTGATTAGTACGGGTGTCAGAGGTTATGGGGAGAAGGCAGGAGAATGGGGTTAGGAGGGAGAGACAGATCAGCCATGATTGAATGTCAGAGTAGACTTGATGGGCCAAATGGTCTAATTCTACTCCTATCATAATTATTATACTCCTTTGTATTGCATGCGATAAAGTCTTTAGTTGTGTTAGCTGCGAGAGCTCTCAGTTTCTGTAGACCCTTTTGATTCCATCTGTAGATTATACTGCTTTTCATGTTTAAAATAAAACAGTAAATAAATGTCTGTATTATTATGTTTAGAGTTTAGCTGAGAGATACAGCGAGGAAACAGGCCCTTCAGCCCACCAAGTCCATGCTGACCAGCGATCCCCGAACACTAACACTATCCTACACACCACACAAGGGACAATTTACAATTTTACCGAGCCAATTAACATACAAACCTGTACATCTTGGGAGTGTTGAAGGAAACCAGAGCTCCCGGAGAAAGCCCACGCAGGTCACGGGGAGAACGTACAAACTCCGAACAGACAGCATCCATAGTCAGGATGGAACCTGGGTCTCTGGCACTACCGCTGTGCCACTGTACCACCCTGAAATGTTCATTTTAGAAAATAACTCCAAAAAACACTATTAAGTTTGTAATGTGATTGCATGCAGGACCCTGCTAATTGCTCTTCATGTGGTGATAAGGCTTGAGACTGTGGGTTATTATTTGCAATGTGATCTTGGGACCTATATAGACCATTGACTCTGCAAGAAAATTACCTTTTTCATGGTAATTTGGTATGTAAAAAACAGTCATAATGGTATGTAAAAAACAGTCCAAATTCATTGCAAATAATAAATTAATGTCATTATGGTTTAATGATTTTTATTTGCATGGATATGAAGTTTGACTGATAACATTGCAAAAATAGCATGCTCAGATGTATAATAAAATATAAGATATTTTATGTTAAGAAGGTCAAGTATGACACAATTGAGTATTTTCAGAGGAACATTCACTCAGTTTTTTCCACCAAGATTAATTTGACTGTGAAACACAGAGAACTGTGTAAGTATTGCAATAGTCTTGTGCAAAAAAATCAATCAAGAAAATATTTAATTTGTAACAGCAGTTTATTTTTAGCTTAGAGATACAGTGCAGAAACAGGTCCTTTGGCACACTAAGTCCATGCCAACCAGTGATCCCTGCACACTAACACAAGCCTACACACACTAGGGTCAATTTACCAAGTATACAAACCCAAGCCAATTAACCAACAAACCTGTACGTCATTGGAGTGTGGGTGGAAACCGAAGATCTCGGAGAAAACCCACGTGGTCATGGGGAGAACGTACAAACTCCATACAGCCAGCACCTGTAGTCAGGATCGAACCCAGGTCTATGGCACTGTAAGGCAGCAACTCTACAGCTGCGCCACCGTGCTGCCCAGCAGAATAATAAAGTAATTTCTTACAAAGCATTGATTTAAGCCATTGCATTTTAAACACATATTTTATTTAATTGTTTTATAGCAAGTGGATGCAATCTCATTTTCATAATGTTATAAATTCAGCAACTCATTAATAAAGAATTCATGCAGGTAAATTTTACTTTATTCTCATCCCAATGACAGCCAACTGCACTCTACCAGATTCCTTTTCAGTCCCATATCAATAAATATACTTTAATTTTTAGTACTGTTTGAGACCGTAGCCATCTCAATGATCGCATAATCTTGCTGCAAATTTCACCGTCTTGTTCATTAACATTAACTTAGCAAGACTGAATGTTACAACTCCTTTTCTACCATTGTGTGCGGAACTGTATTTTGGTTTTACATCCATATTGACACTGACAGTATGTAATTTTAATCCGCACTTTTTAAATGAAAAGTTATTTTTGGATACAAATACGATGAAACACTATATCTGGTATTTGAGGATTCATGCTGAAAGGAAAATAGATTTTACTCAGGCATGCAAACAATGCATTCATACCAGCGATGGGGTGTCAGTGCCTGTGTGATCTTTTTGGCATCAAAGCTACAATTAGAGCGGGCAAGCAGCTGTAGTTGGAATCTGACCATGACCCCGGTAATGGAGAAATACTCCCCACAGAGGGAACACACTCCATTTAGAAGTTGACTTCATACCATGTCTATACCGCACAGACAACAAAATCCACAAGCCTCGCAGCAAATCTGGTAGGACTATGGTGAAGGATTAGCTTAATCCTGCTAATTCATGCAGGCACTCATTTGAGAAATTCCCACTCCATTCCGGTACATTATAAGGGATTTGGACTCAGTAAAGGAGTCTGAAGAAGGGTCTCACCCATTCCTTCTCTCCGGAGATGTTGCCTGTCCCGCTGGGTTACTCCAGCATTTTGTATCTAGCTTTGATTTCAGCCAGCATCTGCAGTTCTTTCCTACACAAAGTAAAGTTCTATTGGCTCAGTCCTGGAATCCATTACATATTATTTCAGGGGCAAAGAATCACACTGGTCTCCTGCTTGGTCTCTCAAAGAAATGGGAGAGTCACAAAATAAGGGATGGGTCTGCTTCACGAGGGCACTGATGTAAATTTCTCTTCTAAACCAGGATTTTGCCAGGATCGAAGACTTCAAGGCTAAAGCTATATCCAACACAATCGTGCTATGTTGAAAGACTGGAGCGACTGGGCTTGTATACACTGGAATTTAGAAGGATGAGAGGGGATCTTATTGAAACATATAAGATTATTAAGGGATTGGACACGTTAGAGGCAGGAAACATGTTCCCAATGTTGGGGGAGTCCAGAACCAGGGGCCACAGTTTAAGGGTATGCCATTCAGAACGGAGATGAGGAAAAACTTTTTCAGTCAGAGAGTTGTAAATCTGTGGAATTCTCTGCCTCAGAAGGCAGTGGAGGCCAATTCTCTGGATGCTTTCAAGAGATAGCTAGATAGAGCTCTTAAAGATAGCAGAGTCAGGGGGTATGGGGAGAGGGCGGGAACGGGGTACTGATTGTGAATGATCAGCCATGATCACATTGAATGGCGGTGCTGGCTCGAAAGGCCGAATGGCCTACTCCTGCACCTATTGTCTATTGTCGATAAGACTTTAAAGGCTTACAAATTCAGCTCTTGTTAGAATTTGAAAGCTATTACGCATCAGCATTGAGCTAATATTCCAAATGCGCCCACATTTAATTGAATGTAAGCTGATTATTTGCATTTATAACGATAGCTTGCGGAGGTTATAATTACAAGCGCTCAAAAAAAAGTGTCAAGAACAATCTCCAGGAGAACAATGAGCAACGTGCTTCATTTCTGCACCAGGATATGATGAAAACATTACTTCAATTAACTGAAAAATTTCAAAGATCCAAGCATGTGCTTACAGTAGGTGTTATATAATTTTAGGACCGAGATGAGAAAACATTTCTTCACACAGAGAGTGGTGAGTCTGTGGAATTCTATGCCACAGAAGGTAGTTGAGGCCAGTTCATTGGCTATATTTAAGAGGGAGTTAGATGTGGCCCTTGTGGCTAAAGGGATCAGGGGGTATGGAGAGAAGGCAGGTACAGGTTACTGAGCTGGATGATCAGCCATGATCATATTGAATGGCGGTGCAGGCTCGAAGGGCCGAATGGCCTACTCCTGCACCTTTTTTCTATGTTCTATGTCTCTATAATGTTGACATTGCACATCGTTAATACCTGCGTTAGGTTAATTCTTCAGCAACACTGAGACTGAAGCTTCACTTACACTGACAAAATAGGCAAAATGCCACCTCTTCTTGTGAGAAATTAACAAAATGCTAACAAAATCACGTCTTTTATGAAGTGTGCATCCCAAGCCTTCCGTGCCATTAGTGCTAATGAATGAATGTACCTGTTCACCATATGTCTCCAATAACGAAGCAATCTACTTCTCAAGATGCTTAAAGAGTCCCTTAATCAACAGAAATATCAGGACACCACCTGACACACTTTGGTCTAGTTTTCACTTCAACGTCCATTTGTTCATAACAGTATAACAGTATAACAGAGCTTTATCTGTCATTCGGTACCGAGGTACCGAACGAAACTACATAGCAGTCATAAAAAAAAGAACACAAGACACATAGCCCCAACACAAACGTCCATCACAGTGACTCCAAACACCCCCTCACTGTGATGGAGGCAACAAAACTTCCACTCTCTTCCCCACGCCCACGGACAGACAGCTCGTCCCCGACCGACCCGCACAGTCCCCGCAAGGGGATGGAAGTCCCCGCGGCCGAATCGCACCGGGCGCTGAAACGTCTCGCGGCCGAGCCGGGCGATGAAAGGCCCCGCGACCAAGCCTTGCGCAGCTAAGTCCCGTGGCCGAGCCGCACCGGGCGTTGTTAAGTCCCGCGGCCGAGCCGCACCAGCGATGAAAAGTCCCGCGGCCGAGCTGCACCGGGCGATGTAAAGTCCCGCAGCCGAGCCGCACCGGGCGATGTTAGGCCCCGCAGCCGAGCTGCACCGGGCGATGTAAAGTCCCGCGGCCAAGCCGCACCGGGCGATGAAAATTCCCGCGGCCGAGCCGCACCGGGCGATGTTAGGCCCCGCAGCCGAGCCGCACCCCGCGCCGTGAGGAAGAGAAAAGTTTCCTCCACCCCCCCCACCACCCCCACCACCCACACCATCACCCACACCACCACCCCCCACATACACAACCAAAAAAAAATGCGCCCATCCCAACACCGACACACAACAAAAAAAAAAGGAAAATAGACAAACAGACTGCTAGCGAGCCGCAGCCGTTAGGCGCCGCCACTTCCGCCAATTCAGCCATGGTAAATGAGAGGTCCATTCAAAAGTCTGATATCTGTGGAGCATAAACTGTTCTTGAATCTTGTGATATGCGCTTTCAAGCTTTGCATCTTCTGCCCGACAGGAGAAGAGAGAATGTATTGGGGTGTAAATAGTCCTTGATTATGCTGCCTTCTTTCTCCAGGCAGCACGAAGGATAGACAGAGTGGGTGAGGGAGTGGGGAGGGGGGAGGCTGGTTTGTGTAATGGATACAGATAAGATAACATCAAGCCCTTCTTATCTGTATCCATTACACAAACCAGCCTCCCCCTCCCCACTCCCTCACCCACTCTGTCTATCCTTCGTGCTGCCTGGAGAAAGAAGGCAGCATAATCAAGGACTATTTACACCCCAATAATTCTCTCTTCTCCTGTCGGGCAGAAGATGCAAAGCTTGAAAGCGCATATCACAAGATTCAAGAACAGTTTATGCTCCACAGATATCAGACTTTTGAATGGACCTCTCATTTACCATGGCTGAATTTCTGACCTTCCAATCAACCTTGTTGCAGCCCTTGTACTTTTTTTAAATCTTTACTTTATCGTTAGCTACAACAGTATATTCAACATTCTGTTTCGTTTTCTCATCTGAATTATTTTGACTTGACTGGACAGCACACAAACACAGATTTTCATTGTATCTTGGTACACCTGACAATAATAGTAAACCATAAACCAACTCAAACCAGGACCCCAATTCTTCAGCTATTCCATTCCACTGTATTCCAGAACAACCCTTCACTCAGTATTTTAGTCAATCTTCCAATAAATCTTTGCTGTTTAGGCTTCAATCGTGATGGGGCTCTCAATTAATCCACATATACAAAGTTAAATTCTATAATGGCATTGGGAAACAAGTGTCTCCAGATTGATTCATCTGAAGAAATCAGTCTGAAGAAGGCTCCTAACCCGAAATGTCAGCTGTAAAATATTCTTTAGAGATGCTGCCCGATCTATTCTTCTTCTTTCATGTCCATCATCTACGTTTCAAATGTTACATCGCTGTCATCATCCGGCCTGAAAAGGACGCAAGCTTCCGGCGACAATCAGTGAGAGCCATCACTTGTACAATAGATGATGGTGGTAGCAGAATTAGCTCAGGCCACTTCCAGTTTCCAGCCCCGCGACTTGGGCACTTCTGCTATGGGGCCGCCCGATCTATTGAGCTACTCTAACACTAAGGGTTTTTTATCCCTCTCACCCCCACTCTTCTACTTACAAGCTAAAATGCATCCCTATTAATCTATGGTGGCAGGATGCTTCAGATTAATTGCATATTTATATGTCCGTAAACATTGAGAGACAAAATAAATATGGCTAACATTACAGTTTAATTAAAACAAAGAAGAGTAATAAAAGACCTCGTCAAGTATGTACCTACTTGCTGACCTAAATTCATCGATGTGAACAGGATGTTTAAGACATGGCTGAGTAATTTCCACTTCCCATCAATTAATAACAGTGTATGTGATGAGAAATATATTGGTTATCAGCATCAATCTACTCTTATCCATTGAAAACTATACATATGTACATATTGAATCATTGTTTACACATGAATCCTTTTAAGCACCAGTCCACTCTGTAAAAAAAAAAATCCCCCTATTGAATATTTGGCATAGGGAATACTTGGGAAAATTAGCTTCTCCCTTCTATAAACTAAGTCTGCATGGAACAGCATTGACCCTCCCGGTTTTTCCACTCCCCTTACTCACGTTAACCTCTCCCCTTCTGAACTTGTAGCATTGTGTTCATTAAGAGACAACCCTGGTATTGCCATCAAACCTGCCAACGAAGTTGAACTTGTGAATTAATCTTTGCTTGGAAAAGCTAAACACCAGTCTCTGACACCCCGTCATATGTCCCTCGGGACTAAAGCAGATCACTGAGCATCAGGCGATTGCCTCTTCGGCAGCCTTCAACCCCATTTCCTCAGAGTCATTCTTGTATTCTCCCACTCTACTGCAATCAGTCTGACGAAGGGTCACGACCAGAAACGTTGCATATCCATGTCCTCCAGTGATGCTGTACGAGTTTAAGTATAAGGGGTAGGCCATTTAGAACTGAGATGAGGAAAAACGTTTTCAGTCAGAGAGTTGTGAATCTGTGGAATTCTCTGCCTCAGAAGGCAGTGGAGGCCAATTCTCTGAATGCATTCAAGAGAGAGCTGGATAGAGCTCTTAAGGATAGCGGAGTCAGGGGGTATGGGGAGAAGGCAGGAACGGGGTACTGATTGAGAATGATCAGCCATGATCACATTGAATGGTGGTGCTGGCTCGAAGGGCCGAATGGCCTCCTCCTGCACCTATTGTCTATTGTACGAAGGAAGGAAATGTAGATGCTGGTTTAAACTGAAGATAGACACAAAAAGCTGGAGTAACTCAACGGGTCAGGCGGCATCTCTGGAGAAAATTAGGTGGCGTTTCACTTCGAGTCCCTTCTTCAGACTGCCACCAGAAATGCCACCTATTCCTTTTCTGAGTTACTCCAGCTTTTTGTATCTATCCTCCAGAGATGCTGCCTGACCCACTGAGTTACTCCAGCACTTTGTGTCGGTTTTTGTAAACCAGCATCTGCAGATCCTTGTATCTGCATTGTATTCTTCCAGCCCTGCACAACCTGCATCTGCCTCCTAACCAAGATATGCAAGGACTGACCATGTAGACCCACTGCTCCACTATCTTATTCCATCCTTTACCCACCAGTCTTGTCCTTCTCCCCCGATGCTCTTCACTACTTTGACTGTCAATTCTTTGGTCCCAAACATTTCAGAGTGAATAGAAATCTGCAAAACATAAGAGACTAGTTTCTATAAGAAAATAACTGCAGATGCTGGTACAAATCGATTTATTCACAAAATGCTGGAGTAACTCAGCAGGTCAGGCAGCATCTCCCTGACCTGCTGATGGGATGGGTATAATAGCTTTAGGAGATGTAAAGAGGCAATAGGATGGCATTGCTATGGTGCGTTAGTTTATAATTTGTTGCCCAGGAGTGAACCATTAATAGATTGGCAGCCGATTATAGCAAATGTCTCAGTTCCCATTGTTGTTGATTTGGGGATTGTTTACCAAGGAACAAGGCATAGCATAAATGCTAGTTAATGTTGTTAGGCGGCATCTCGGTGCAGCGTTTAAGGACGCTGCTTCACAACTCGAGCATCTCGGGATTAATTCTAACCTTAGGTGATGCTTATGTGTTTACACATTCTCCTAGTGACTGCTTTCCTCCCAAATCCCAAGCACTTGCTGATTTGTGGTTTAGGTTGTTGCTGTAAATTGACCCTTCCATGAACATGCAGAGCATTAGGGTGGAGGGGACAGAGTGGGTGTTGAGGAGTTGTTAGAATATGGGGGATTAAATGGAATTAATGCAGATGGATGCTGGATTCTCTGCATCAGTCTAGTGGAGGGCCTCTTTCTACGCTACTTGACTAAGTTGGTGTTATGCTCTGGGGCACACAGGAACTGGACTCAAACGCACGACTCACACACAAGAGTCAATTTGGAGAAAATAAAGGCGTTCTTTAATTTTTACATTAAAGAACACTGCGATTCGAACCAAAAACTCTAAACTTACTCAGCTACAAAAACATTAGTTACAAAAATTACTTACTAGCTATACTACGACCGAGAGCACATGAATCACAATACGAACTGGCACAGGACAAAGGGAGGCGTGGACTATATATACATGAGGTAAGGGCACACAGGTGAAAACAATCAAGGCGGGGCTGACAATTACAATGGCAGGAAGTCAAGGGACCTGAAATGAGAATCTAAACACAGAACATGACACAAGACTAACAGATATGACGGGACATTACAGTTGGTTACTCATTTGGTTGCACAAGGAACTGCAGATGCTGGAATCTTACGTAAAACACACGATGCCTGTGTAACTCAGCAGGTCAGTAGGACATGGATAGGCGATGTTTTGGGTCAGGGTCCTTCTTCAGACTTTTATTTGACAGACGTCCACTTGCTGGTTAAAAAGCTAGCTTTCATCGTGGTCCTGAACATTAACTCAATGGTATGAGAGGATGAACAATACATGAGCAAAACTCAGAAACTAGTCCCTCGAGTACAGATGTGTTGGCCTTTTCATTACTCCAACATCGATTGGCATGAGACTGTTCTTCATTTTATTTCTCTGCATAACTCCCCAGCTGAAAGAATATACCTGACACGGTGCCAAGAACTTGACTTAAAACTGTGCTCATCCACATGCTGACGACATGCTCTTCTGCTCCCAGGTCAGATTATGTTGGAAGATGTAGCTCCAGCTTACCTACAGAGAATATGTAATTATCTTCTGTGCACAACCCCTGACTACTTAAAAGGCCAATTACACATTTTTAACTGCTGCTATAATTTGTACAACAATGCATGCTCACTGTGGTAATAATATGCCTTCAGAAAACAATTTACATTGCTGCAAAAGTAACATCCTAAAGTGCCCTGGGAGAATTTGATGTGCATTACCAAGGAGGCAGGTCTAACAGAGCCTTTGTTTTGTGAATTACCTTGCTTCATTTACATGTATGCAGCTGCTACCAGTGCAAAAATCAATTAGACGCCTGGGAATCTGATAGGACAATATCTCAACCCTAGAAACCACCCCATCAGGATGTAGCAGAGCTTGGTTTGGCCTCTTTTCAGCCCAAGACACAAGAAATTGCGGAGCTGTGAAATTAGCCCAGTCCATTGAGCCAAACAACTTCCTCCATGTATCCATCCTTCATGGTGCCTTGGGAAAGCAGCCAACATTTCCTCTGACTCTTAGTCTGAAGAAGGGTCTCAACCCAAAACGTCACCTATCCCTTTTAGTTTAATTTAGTTTAGAGATACAGTGTGGGAAACAGGCCCTTCGGCCCACTGAGTCTGCACTGGCCTGCGACACACTACACACACTAGGGACAGTTTACAATTATACCAAGCCAATTAACCTACAAGCCTGCACTTCTTTGAAGTGCGAGAAGAAACCGAAGAAAGCTCAAGCAGGTCACGGGAAGGATGTGCTGACAAGCACCCATAGTCAAGATCAAACACAGGTCTCTGGCGCTGTAAGGCAGCAACTTTATTCCACCCTCTTTTCTCCAGTGCTGCCTGACCTACTGAGTTACTCCTGCACTTTGTGTCTCTTCAACATAATCAAGGACCTCGGTCATTCCCTATTCCATCGGGCAGAATATACAAAAGATTTAAAGAAGCTCCTGGCTTCAAATGCTCGCAGAAGACCCTTGCACCATTCCCAAATAGTGAAACATAATAATAAAAAAATAAAGTTAAAAATTATAAAAATATAATTAAAAACACGACAAGCCTCCTAATAAGCCTAAATGCACCACGCAGGAAGCAAAGAAAACAAGGCAAAGAAAAAACACTGAAGTCAGAGGTTTTTTTAGTGAAAAGGGCTTGTTTCTGTGCAGCACGGATCTATGTTCTATTTCATATTGCTGCAAATATTCTGCAAAACTAACAATACACTTCCTTCTCAATGATTTCCCATTTCAGATGATAACTGATACCTTTTTTCTTCAAATCAGAAACAATAGGGAGTGCACCCTTCTTGTCTATTTCAATACAAACCAGGACAGACTTTAAAGATGCAAATCAAAATCAAGGCTCATATTCTTTCAAGAAGATGGTAGGCCGTTTTGGATAGGGATGCAAAATTTGTTCACACAGCAAAATGGCGAATCTTTGTAAATCTCTGCCCCATAGAGCTCTGGAGGCTCAGTCTGGGACCTGCGTTCAACTGTGATCCACAGTTTTCAGCATATTAAAAGAATTAAAGTCATAAGTGATAGGAGTAGAATCAGGCCATTCAATCCATCGAGTCTACTCCGCCATTCAATCATGGCTGATCTCTTAAGCTCTTAAGGATAGCGGAGTGAGGGGGTATGGGGAGAAGGCAGGAACGGGGTACTGATTGAGAGTGATCAGCCATGATCACATTGAATGGCGGTGCTGGCTCGAAGGGCTGAATGGCCTACTCCTGCACCTATTGTCTATTGTCTATTGTCTATCTATCTTTCCCTCCTAACCCCATTCTCCTACCTCCCCATAACCTCTGGCACCTGTAAGGGCTATGAAGGGCATGCTGGACAGTGCAGTAGCAATCATGTAGATGATCTACCATGAATGTCAGAGCTGGCACAAAGAGCATTATGTTTCTTAGAAAGCTCCACTGCATTAAGCCCATCCCTGTCAGCAGACTTATCATGATTCGAATTGCCTGGAGCTGGACATTATTTATATGTTGCAGTGAGTGAAGAAATTCAAAGTTTTGAAATGCTTCTGTCCCCAAAAGTATCCAATAAATAAATGATCATTCCAATTTAACATTATTTTATGCATTATTCATTCCTGTGTGCCTGCAATCCACATATGATATAACTATCTTGCTCTTCAAAGTACTTCATTATCTTGTTTCATGCTCAATGGCCACTTTCAGAATCAGAAATCCATTGAGCTTTGAAAAGGAATTTCTAGCACCATTAACTATATCTGACAGTCTGAGACAAATTCTGTGGGTGAGAAAGATTATTTTCAGATTTTGTGGACAATTGTTTTTTTAAATCATTTATATCTTCTGTTGTCACTGAAACTGAAATAACCATTGTCGATTTAAACATAACACAGTTGACAACAGGGGAATCCTTCTCTAGATGTTTCAGAGACCGTCGATTATTAAAACAAGGTTACTTGAATGGGAGCTTCATGTTTGGAATGCCAATGTTATTTTTTTAACTGAAGTTGGAGCATGCACAGTGGAGCCCAGTTTAGACCAGTTAAGTCCAGACACTGGTTTGAAAATACAAATGGTGCAAAAGGCATGATTGATTCCCTTGTCACTCAATGACTATTTACTGAATGTAAACAAAAATCTACATGCTGAAAATTCAAACTAAATGCTGAAAATACTCAACACATTACACTGAAGTCAGACACAAAATGCTGGAGTAACTCTACGGGACAGGCAGCATCTCTGGAGAGAAGGAATGGGTGAAGTTTCGGATCGAGACCCTTCTTCAGACTGACTCTCTCCAACAAATTACACTGCTGCCTGAATTATTGGGTATTTCCAACATTTTCTATTTTTATTTAATGAATGTATGTTTAGTCAAGCTTTGCTGAGTGCACAGGCATAGCAGAGTCAGTCTACAGAACAAAGGTAATAACCCATTTTACTTGGTTAACTATAATTCATCCAAATTGAATTTAATCTTATTTTTTTAATTTGTTGTAAGAATGATTTAATTTAGTTGGAGCACGGTTCTATTTGGTACTTGTTATTTAGATATTTTCAAATATCTATTTATTTATCTCCCCAAAGAATACTTTTGTATTCAGTTTAGTTTAGGTTAGTTTATTATTGTCACATGTACCAAGGGACAGAGAAAAGCTTTTTGTTACATGCTATCCAGTCAAAGTAAGGACGATATGTCATTAGGATAAAGCCACCCACACTGTACTGAGAGAAGATAAAAGGTGCAACACTTAATGTAAGATAAAATCCAATTAAAGATAGATCAAAGGTCTCCAATGAGGTAGATGAGAGGTCAGGAACACACTCCAGCCAGTGAGAGGATGGTTCAATTGTCTGATATCAGCTGGGAAGAAACTGTTCATGACATTAGTCGTAAGGTCATAAGTGATAGGAGTAGAATTAGGCCATTCGGCCCATCAAGTCTAATCCACCATTCAATCATGGCTGATCTATCTCTCCCTCATAACCCTATTCTCCTGCCTTCTCCCCATGGCCTCTGACACCTGTATTAATCAAGAATCTATGTATCTCTGCCTTAAAAATATCTACTGACTTGGCCTCCACTAACTATCCATTGACTTGGCAAAAAAATTCACAGATTCACCACCCTCTGACTAACGAACAGAAGGAATGTTTCTTATTGTTGCAAGTAGGTGGAAACGTACATGATGGAACTAAAAGTGGATGATGATGAAATAATAAAAGAAGAGAGAGAAAAAAAATAGCGAATCTTGGAAATGTACAATACTAGATTGCTGTCTGAAATTGGTAAATTATGCACAAGCTTTCATCTCTTTCAACAAGTCTCACAATTACTTTTCCTGGTCATTCTATAACAGACCTGCCTGGTTGTTCTCTCTTCCCCTGCACATTAAAACGTGTTTCATTTCTGACCATTTCCATGTCTGACGAAAGTCCAGCAATGTGCGGTGATTATTCTGTTTCTCACGCCACAGATATTACCAGACCACTAGATACAAAATGCTGGAGTAACTCAGCTGGACAGGCAGCATCTCTGGACAGAAGGAATGGATGACGTTTCGGGTCGAGACCCTTCGTCAGACCGAGCTGCTGACCGTTTCCTGTGTTTATTTATTTCTGGTTTCCAGCATCTGCAAAATGTTGCTTTTGAAGTCATAATGGAAAACAATAGCAAATTTACAATGTAGGTGTAAAATTGTTACAAAACTATTTTCAACTCACAGAGGGATATTAAACAAACAATCTATCTTCTGAGTGTCTAGCCTGATACAAGATTTGGGGGGGGGAGTAGTGCTCCAGTTTCCTCCCACATTCCAAAGACGTGCAGGTTTGTAGGTTAATTGGCCTCTGTTGGCCGGAGGACTTGTTTCCACTGTGTCTCTAAACTAAACTAAATTAAACTAAACTTAAATTGTTCCCCTCTCACTTTAAGTCTTTGCCCTCTACTTTTAAACTCGCCTACTATGGCAAAATGACAGTGAACATCCATCTTATCTATGTCCCTCATGATCATATATTTATCTGAGAGGCTATTCTTTTCATGCAAAGGTGGTAGGTATATGGAACGTGCTGCAGAGAAAGTGGTTGTGGCAGGTACAATTATATTTAAAAGACATTTGGATAGGCTCATGGATAGGAAAGGTTTAGAGGAATATGAAACAAATGCTGGCAAACTAGCTCAAGAAGGCACCTTGGTTGACATGGATGAGTTGGGGGCAATGGGCCGCTTCCGTGCTGTAAAACTCTACAAGTCCTTGAAAAGGGAGACCAGGAAATGGCGAAATTGGCATATAGGATGAACAATGGTCTTGGAGAGGATAAACATGAAAATAGATTGTTCAATCAAATAAAATAGTTATTTCCTGTGTAATTCTTTGTCTAACTCTCGATTGGCGAGATGGTTGGAAGGAGGTTTCATCAAGAACAGTTTACAAAATCATCCAGCACAAAGGCAATATGCATGACAAGTAACTCATTAAAAATTAAATTCACTGTAAACTTTACTAATTGACCGCTTTAATATTTTAAACAAATTATAAATGACCAGTGCTGATGGTGTATCATTCACAAACTACAAGTAGACTTAATTAAAATTTATAGTGCTTTTATAATTTAATTTTGACTGTCTCCCATGGTTGTGTATTATAATTTGATGTGGTTTTTGTTTATGTAACTTGAATAAAGATTTGGCCTATTTTATTATTCCCTAATCTACGTTTTCTTATGAATCTAGAGCTAATCTACTACCAAAGGTTTAGTTTGGTTTAATTTAGAGACACAGCATTGAAACCACCCCTTTGGCCCACTGAGTCCATACTGACCAGCCGTCTCCATGCACTTTAGTTCCTGGTTCCACCCTACACACTAGGTACAACTTACAGAAGCCAATTAACGAACAAACCTGCACGACTTTGGGATTTGGGAGGAAACTGGAGCACCCAGAGAAAACCCACATGGTTACAGGGAGAACGAACAAACTTCGTACAGACAGCACTTGTAGTCAGGATCGCCCCCGGGTCTCTGGCACAGCATGGCAGCAACTTTACCATTGCACCACCATGTCATCCTGTTGAGGAGTAATGCCTTCACATACTGGAGGAATGGCTACACCCTCTTGTATTCCCGATAAATGGGAAACATCCAGCCCATTGTAATTACAACAGTGTGATAGACCACAACCTTGCTTAAAAATATACTCTGTAGGACTGCTTTATCCAACACTCTCCACCTGATGTCCCAGAGGAGGAACACATGGAGTGACCCATGCATTGGGTACACCTCCCACCACCAGATGGCCAAACAGATTGCCAAGGAAATGCCAAACAGAAGGAAGGGCGATGGGGGAGAACGTGACCAGCGGCAGCCCATTCAAGAAACTCCCCACGTGATATGCCATGGAAATTATTTCTGAAAAACAGTTCCAGTAATGAGTGACTGAAGGAGGGTTTCAGGATCAGAGTTCAATGAGTAAAAACAGCTGAGTAGTTCAACTCTGTAAAGTTCATACTCAAGTCTCTTAAAAAGGAACAGCAATGAGCATCTAGGGGGCTC
The DNA here is from genome assembly GCF_053455715.1 of Rhinoraja longicauda. NCBI lineage: Eukaryota > Metazoa > Chordata > Chondrichthyes > Rajiformes > Arhynchobatidae > Rhinoraja > Rhinoraja longicauda. Next base: position 59,107,408 of record NC_135960.1, on the reverse strand, counting down.
TAGATGTTTGTAGGAATAGGGCAGTGATTCCTGCTGGGTCACTGCTGGGATTAATGTTCTTTTTGTTAATTATTGATAGCAAGGGCAAGGATATTGGGCATAATTTCAAAGTATGCACATGATGCAACATACAGAAACGTAAAAGGGTGAAGAGCTAATAACCAAGGGAAACATATAAAATTCTTAAATTCTTAAGGGTTTGGACAGGCTAGATGCAGGAGAAATGTTCCTGATGTTGGGGTGTCCAAAACCAGGGGTCACAGTTTAAGAGTAAGGGGTAGGCCATTTAGGACTGAAATGAGGAAAAACTTTTTCTCCCAGGGAGTTGTGAATCTGTGGAATTCTCTGCCACAGAAGGCAGTGGGGGCCAATTCACTGGATGTTTTCAAGAGAGAGTTAGATATAGCTCTTCGGGCTAATGGAATCAAGGGATATGGGAAGAAAGCAGGAACGGGGTACTGATTTAGGACGATCAGCCATGATCATATTGATTACGAAGGGCCAAATGGCCTACTCCTACACTATTTTCTATGTTTTATGTTTCTACACTAGATAAATACTTGAGGGGAAAAAACTTAAGGCAATCAAGGAGGGCATGGAGTGGGACAAGTTAATTTGCTCATGTGGCCCTGAGCAGTGTCTTTCAGTGCTATAACCTTGTCATGGTTCTGTCAAGGTTCACTGATTCTGGTAGACTGGTTGGTTACCATCAGATGCAGATTTAAGATGATTGGTAAAAGAATTAGATGTGGCTTGTGAGCGAAGAAAATCGCAGAACGTATTTATCACAATCTGGAAAGCATTTCCTGGAAAGCTATTTGAATGAAAACATTTTAAAAGAGGAATGTTTATACACATGAAGATGATAAATTTCTTAAGCAATAAGGGGTGTGAGTTTTATTGTTTAGTGCTGTCAAAGAGCTGGAAACAAAAAGCATGCGAGTTTGCAAAATAATAGTAAAGCAGTAGGCAGGAAAAGCATTTGCAAACACGCAGCGGTAGAGTTGCTGCCTTACAATGCTGACAGTGCCAGAGACCTGAGTTCGAACTCGACTATGGGTGCTGTCTGTACAGAGTTTGTACGTTCTCTCCGTGACCTGCACGGCTTTTCTCTGAGATCTTTGGTTTCCTCCCACAATCCAAAGACGTACTGGTTTGCAGGTTTGTAAGTCTAAACTAAATTTGCACTAATCCTATTTTATTTTCCGAAAAACATGTAAGTGCCTCTGTTATCATTATTCTTTCAGACCCAAACAGGGAATTACAGAGTATATAACATAAATTTGCCAGCCAAGTACCGAACAATGGTTTTACGTGTTTAATCTCTCATAGTGTGGACAAATCATTCCATAAAAACTATTCAGACATGAAAAGAACATTGCTCTTCTTTGTCCTTGCACAATCATCATCTGGCATTTATTGAAATCAGTACATTAACAGCACAATCATCATCTGGCATTTATTGAAATCAGTACATTAACAGCTCCATTTTTACAGCTGTCTGCGTTATATTGTTGACAACAGGTCAAAACGTATCAGCTACCATGAAGATTTGCTGGTGTGCACATCCCCAACTTTGCCTTTTAGAATAACACGTAACGTCATAATTGCCTTGTTTCTTGCCTTTCTTTAGCTGGAGTTTGCATTTCGTGTGCATACCATGCTAGGAGCTCACATGAACGTGAAACAAGAGACAACGGTTTAAGATCCAGCAGGGCTGATTACACCACCCAATACATTGCACTTACTCAACACATAAGGCTTGACTATTCAAATTGTCCAGGATAAAAAAAGAATAATTATTTTTTTGTGAAAAATAAAATAAACAAGTTACAAATTACAGTCATAATGTCTTGTCTTTGCAATCTCTGTGAATCATGGAGCAACAACCCTTTGAACTAAAGCTTAGATAAGGCATAGTATCAGGAAATCATATATCTTTGGTTTTCTTTTAAAATCAAGGGAGGTATTAGGTGTGGCAGTATTATTAATTCAGCACAGAGCTCTGCCAGGTCTTTGTTTCTCCACAACTCAATTATATTGTGTCATCCTCCTCTAAGATCAGAAACATATATTGTGTGCTCTACAGGAGTATGACACTCAGCCTGAGGCTAACTGTTTTCCCGAACTATAGTGGTAGCTTCCCATCATTAGTGCACAGAGGATATCACATTGCAAGAACAAGTGTTTATGTTTTGATCTGGCCAAACTATAAACCTCCATTGTGCATTATTTATGTCAAATGAGCAGAGTATCCAACAGGATTATTTATTTATTCGGAGAACTTACCGTTCCTTGGCAAGTTGCAAAGAAAACATTCATCTCATACCAAAAGAATCATTGTTTTTTGGTGAAAAATAAACTGAACAAGTTAAAAATCATTCCAAACGTTTCTCTCTGGTTGTTAATACAGAGTCCTTGTCTATCAAGGAACATAATATGCCAATATTTAGTTTTGTTTTGTTTAGTTTAGAGATACTGTACGGAAACAGGCCCTTCGACCCACAGAGTCCGCACCAACCAGCAATCCCTGCACATTAACACAATCCTACACACACTAGGGACAATTTACACTTATACCAAGCCAATTTACCAACATACCTGTACGTCTTTCAAGTGTGGGAGGAAACCGAAGGTCTCAGAGAAAACCCACGCTGTCCATGGGGAGAACGTACAAACTCCGTACAGACAACACCCATAGTCAGAATCAAACCCAGGTCTCTGGTGTTGCAAGCGCTGTCAGGCAGCAACTCTACTGTTGCGCCACCATGCCACCCCTTATATTGTGCAGGCATGTTAGTTTTCATTTTACAAAACCCACTTTAAACATTTTATGGGCTTTTTAGAGACCTACTGTATGTTTCTTTTTTTTTTCCTAATCAGATGTGCAGCACTTTGGTCAACGTGGGTTGTTTTTAAATGTGCTATACAAATAAAATTGACTTGACTTGACTTGACTATGCATCTCCAGGGTTATTTTGATAATGGCAAAGCACAGAGGGATGTAGATGTTCCAGGACATGAGTCACACAAAGCCAACTGGCAGGTCCAGCATGTTGTTAACAAGGCAAATTACTTTTTGGTCTTCATTGTAAAGGGGTTGGAATTTAAAAGTAGAGGGGGTTTGTTGCAATTGCAATGCATGGTGTTGGTGAGGGATCACTTGGAATACCGCATGTACTTTTGATCCCCTTACCTAAAACAAAGACATATTAATATTGGAGGATGACCAAGGAGAGTTAAGAATCAGGAATGTTTGGTTGACGCATGCATTGGAACTGGAACAATGAAATTGTTACTTGCTGCAGCTTTACAGGTACATTAAACACAACAAGACAATAGGTAGATATATAATAAATTCTTAGTTATTCTGTGTAAACAAGACCATGACAGTGCAAAGCAAAGTATAATAGTGTCACCTTAACAGTGCAAAATCCATAGTAGATCACTGCTGAGTTAGGGTTGGATGATTCAAGGGTCCTGATGGTTAATGTGAGGATGCTATTCTCGAACCTGGAGGTAATGGTTCTGAGGTTCCTACACCTTTGTCCTGATGGTAGTTATTTCCAGGTATTAAACATGTATGGAGATCTCTAGATCCAGCAAATGGATCAATCTCTGGCACTGTCCATCATATCCCAATTGAACCCAACCGTACTATTTAAAGCTTTCTCCAGTGATAAGTGTTGGAAGGAGAGTTGATCGTGCACATTCACAAGAGTTACATTCTTATTCGTAGGTTCACTAGGTTAATTCCCGGAATGGCGGGACTGTCGTATATTGAAAGGCTGGAGCGATTGGGCTTGTATACACTGGAATTTAGAAGGATGAGGGGGGATCTTATTGAAACATATAAGATAATTAGGGGATTGGACACATTAGAGGCAGGAAACATGTTCCCAATGTTGGGGGAGTCCAGAACAAGGGGCCACAGTTTAAGAATAAGGGGTAGGCCATTTAGAACGGAGATGAGGAAGAACTTTTTCAGTCAGAGAGTGGTGAAGGTGTGGAATTCTCTGCCTCAGAAGGCAGTGGAGGCCAGTTCGTTGGATGCTTTCAAGAGAGAGCTGGATAGAGCTCTTAAGGATAGCAGAGTGAGGGGGTATGGGGAGAAGGCAGGAACGGGGTACTGATTGAGAGTGATTAGCCATGATCGCATTGAATGGCGGTGCTGGCTCGAAGGGCTGAATGGCCTACTCCTGCACCTATTGTCTATTGTCTATTGTCTATTGTTTATTATTACCGAGAGAGTTTAGTGAGACAGGACAGAAAGTGCAATGGCTAAAGCTGGTATTTTGTCTGTACCGGGATATAGACTGCGGTCATGATGACGGTGAATTCACTTGTAAGGTGAAAGGGATGGAACTTCACTGCTAGATGTTCTAGGCAGGGAGAGCAGGATTCGGACAAAACTGCCACACTAATTCCACTCTAATTCCTGGGTTGACAGGGTTTAGTTTAGTTTAGTTTAGAGATAAGCGTGGAAACAGGCCCTTCGGCCCACTAAGTCTACGCCGACCAGTAATCCTCGCACACTAACACTATCCTACACACACTAGAGACCATTTACAATTTTTACCTAACCAATTTACCTACAAACCTGTACGTCTTTGGAGTGTGTAAGGAAACTGGAGCACCCAGAGAAAACACATCTCTGGAAAAAAAGAATGGGTGATGTTTCGGATTGCCACCCTTCTTCAGGGCTTTAGGGTAGAGTTGCTCCCCTACAGCGCAGTGACCCAGGTTCAATCCTGACTACAGGTGCTGTCTGTACGGAGTTTTTTTACATTCACCCAGTGACCACGTGGGTTTTCTCTGGGTGCACCGGTTTCTTCCCACACTCCAAAGACATACGGGTTTGTAGGTTAATTGGCTTTGGTATAAATTGTCCCTACTGTGTAGTGTAGTGTAGTGTAAGTGTAGGGGGATCGTTGGTCGGCTTGGAGTCAGTGGGCCAAAGAGCCTGTTTCCTTGCTGTATCTAAACTAAACTAAATTAAAAAGATGCTGCATGAAGTGAATTAATCCAGCACTTTGTGTTTATCTTTGGTATAAACCAGCATCTGCAGTTCTTTGTTTCTACATTTTATTCCTTAAACCTGTCTTATCAAGGCCCACAGTTGATCAGTACCTAAACTCAACATGCCTGTATTTTTCTTTTCATCTCTTGTGACACATTTTCACCCTTCTATGGAAGTATCCAAACTAATATGACAATCTACAAGTAATCATACTTTGCAGTGTTCCTTGCAAACTTTGGATTTTTTATGTAGCTTGTTTAACAAAATGTGTTCATTTAGGTGCTCATATTCTTAAACTTAGCATGCATCTGCTCAAAAGCCACAGAGAAATCTATTTTTTAGACAAATTGTAATTTCCCAGGCCCACTAGTTCCCGATGTTTAGCAGAATTATTTTATGTATGTTTAAGTTTAGGATTAAGATTAACATGTGGATCAGACAATAGAACCTTGCTGAATACAAGATAAATCTGTCAAAAATTAATTTGCTTTAACTACAGCTTCTATCATTCTTGATCGTTTCTTTTAATGACCATTTTGTACTTCAACAAATTCAATTCTACAAATGGTGATTCAACATTGCACTGTTGGAGGTTACACTTGCAATTCCATTACCAGGTTTCTCAATGTGAGTCAGATGCCACAAAATTATAATTGCATTGCCTCTTGGTTTCTTCATTGCTGAAGGTGGAGATGCATCATCGGTGATCAAAGAAGGAATCATCCATTTAACAACAAAAAAACGGAATTTCCAAACTGCCATCCAAATATTGATATTGCACAAGAGAAAACACGTCCAATTTTTCATCATACCATTTCCCTCTGGTTTATTCTTCTATCTCCATCCCCTTCCCACGGCTTTTCATCCCCTCCCTACCGTCCAGCATCAGGGCATCTGATTGGGTCTCAACCCGAAACGTCACCCATTCCTTCTCTCCAGAGATGCTGCCTGTCCCGCTGAGTTACTCCAACATTTTGTGTCTCCCTTCGATTTAAACCAGCATCTGCTGGTGTTTCTGCACTGATTAATATATTTGTTGGACTTGTCCCAAGTTGAAATAATTGGGTAGGAAGGAACTGCAGATGCTGGTTTAAACCGATGATAGACACAAAAAGCTTGAGTAACTCAGCGGGACAGGCAGCATCTCTGGAGAGAAGGAATGGGCGACGTTTCGGGTCGAGACCCTTCTTCAGATTGGGATCTGCCCTCATTGGGAAAGGAATCCTTTTGTTCTGACAAAATCCTCTAATAAATCAGAAAAATTAAAGAAAATATCCATCCTAATGCATTCAGGTTTCATGGAACTTGACAGCAAAGATAAAGTGCCAAGGGATTAAGCAAGTTTGAAAATCCCAAGAACTACAGACCAGTCAGTTTAACCTAGGGGGAGGGGATAATTCAATGATCAATGGTAAAATTAGCAGTCCCATCGGCAAGTGTAGATTGATTAGTGAAAGGCCGCATAGATTTGTTAACTTAAAATCACATCTACCAACCCAGAAGTATTTATTGAAGTAAGAGAGAAAGTTGATGAGGGAAATGTGGTTCACAATGATATATGTGGACCTCAAAAAGTCTTATGATATAGTTCAGCATAAATGGCTTGTCATTAAGACCAAAGCGTGTGAAATAGAAATAATAAGTGGCAATATGGATGGAAAGTTGATGAATTAACAGAAACCACATAGAGGATCAGTGGAATGTTTTTTGGAATGGAGGGATGCATAGAATGGCTGCGACCACTGCTTTTCTTATTATTTATAATTGATTTGGACATGGATACACAGGACATAATTGACAAATTTATAGAAAATAGGCAATAGGTGCAGGAGGAGGCCATTCGGCCCTTCGAGCCAGCACCGCCATTCAATGTGATCATGGCTGATCATTCTCAATCAGTACCCCGTACCCCGTGCCAATAATAGTTATGTTTTTGAGCAGTTTATCTGACCATTATGTGCAAGAAGAGATTAGCTTCATTCCAAAAGCAAAATATTGCATGTGAAGGAAATCAGAAGTAAAGGAAAACATTCTAAAGACACTCATCAAGTCAGGTGGCATCAATAGAGGGTAAAGTGTAGTGGGACATCAATAGAGGGCAGAGTAGGACATCAATAGAGGGCAAAGCAGTAGGACATTTCAGCTCCATGGCATTTTATAAGCAAAGGGTTAAGTTAGACGTAAAGCCTTGTTCCAAGAAGCAGACACAGTAAGGATGAGGGGAGGGAAGAGACAAATTATGTTGTCTTCTTCATTGCAAAGGAAGGAAAACTCTGAAAAGTTGTTGGAACCTGATGCTATGAATAATTTTAAAAGGCAGTTGGACTAGTAGAACAAAGAACACACAGGTTTAATGACAAAAAAAATCAAGATTATCAGCCTCTTTCAAAAAAGCATGATGGCCTCTTCCTTATTTATTTTTTTCTGTGATTCATGGTATTAAGATCCTGTCTTTCACAGGCAAATTAGTGCCATTGATCTTCAGGGTATTTCCCTTCTTTCAGTATAATGAATTGTAAGGGATTTGGAGAGAATGGTGAAAAAAATTACTTAATAATTAATGCGAGCCTATAAATTCAAGATTATTCCAGAAGAATAAAGATGAAAGTGAGAAAATATGCCTTGTGAGTGATCGATACCCATTATGTTTCTGAGATACTCCTAATATTCTTAATTGATAGTAATTTTATTTTCCTTTTAACAGCATCTGTTGTGCGGCACGGTGGCGCTGTGGTAGAGTTGCTGCCTTACAGCGAATGCAGCGCTGGAGACCCGGGTTCTGTCAGGTGCTGTCTGTACGTTCTCCCTGTGACCTGCGTGGGGTTTCTCCGAGATCTTCGGTTTCCTCCCACACTCCAAAGACGCACAGGTTTGTAGGTTAATTGGCTTGGTAAATGTAAAAATTGTCCCTAGTGTGTGTAGGGTAGTGTTAATGTGTGGAAATAGCTGATCGGCGAGGACCCGGTTTCCACGCTGTATCTCTAAGCTGCAGTTTTTTGGGTGGCACGGTGGCGCAGCGGTAGAGTTGCTGCCTTACAGCGAATGCAGTGCCCGGAGACTCGGGTTCGATCCAGACTATGGGTGCTGTCTGTACGGAGTTTGTACGTTCTCCCTATGACCTGCGTGGGTTTTCTCTGAGTTCGGTTTCCTCCCACACTCCAAAGACGTATAGGTATGTAGGCTAATTGGCTTGGTAAATGTAAAAAATATCCCTAGTGTGTGTAGGATAGTGTTAATGTGTGGGGATCGCTGGTCAGCGCGGACCCGGTGGACCAAATTGAAAATCAACAACTTGTTAACAGAGCAACAAATAATTTCAGCATCTGCAGTCTCTTGTGTCTCCACCTGATGACAGAGATGGATACTCTGGTGAATTGATTTCACAGGACGAACCCAAGATTAATGTGGGGCTTACAAAGTATTCGATCATGCATTGTTAATGAATCCAAAGTGCAGCTGCCATACGTGATAGGAAACCATAACCAACATTACATACAGAATCATAAATAACAATTGGCCACCTGCAATTGGTTTTTAAAGTTTCATTATAAAGATAGGGATGATAAACTCAGCATACAAAAAAAGCAAGCTGATCATTTTGAGGGTGAGGTGGAAAATTGGATTAGTGTTTGCAATTCAATGTCCGTTGAAATTCATTTCACCAAATCTTGGCCATAAAATTTCCACCCCTATGATATATAACTGTAGATTTTGCTTATCCCTTATATAAGACGCAAAGCATTAAAAAATATATATTTTATGGTAATGTGGTGGAAGTTTAGTTCTATTTTAACATTTTTTGAAAAGCATTCGCAGAGCAAGTTGTGTCTAGAAAGGTTAAGAGTTGGGACATGCGAGGAGAAATTTGATTAACGAGAGTTATCCTTTCTATACTGTCTGTGTTCTAATTCTATTACTGTAAATACTCACTCACTTCAACCAGCTGGAATCTATTACTCTGCAGAGAGCATTTGGAATGACAGTACTTTTAGATGAAGGGTAGATACGTGGCAATAATTAAATAATAAACATCAAGGAACCATAACACCATAAGACATAGGAGCAGAATTAAGCCAATCAGCCCATCGAGTCTGTTCTACCATTTAATCATCTATATACTAAAACTCTTGTTTGTTATCTTGTTTGTGACTGAACTTCAGCCAAAACGGTACACAATAGCGCGACAATTTTAGGCCCACCTTACTCACCATTGTCACTTTAGTGATAATGCAAGTAGTTTCATTAAAATCGGTGTTATATTTTTAAAGTTATTCACATTTTAAAGTTTAAAAGTAGGGGAGGGTGGAGGGAGGAGGGAGGGGGGAGTGGGGGAGAAGGGAGAGAGGAGGGGGGTTGAGGTGAGAGGGGAGGGGGGAGGACAGGGTGCTGTACCAATGCAGCAGAGGTTTGGGCCCAACGGGTCCACTTTGTCTAGTAGCCTATCTATTTTTCACTCTCAACCACATTCTCCTGCCTTCTCCCCATAACCTTTGATACCCTTACTAAACAAGATCTCCGCTTTAAAAATACCCAGTGATTTGGCCTCCACAGCCGTCTGTGTCAATGAAGTCCTTACATTCGCCACTCTTGGGCAAAAGAAACTCCTCCTCATCTCCACTCTAAGAAATTGTTTGCTGCCTCAAGCGATGTATTAAACTGATGATTCACGGAGGGCCAGTGAAGGTTTTGTAGATATGAAAGTTCGGAAATGGAATAGAATCAGCATTGCATCACTGTGTACAAAAAGGCTTTTATTCCACCAGTTTCAAATCTCAGAACAAGATTGGAAGCTCAGTATATCATGAGTTTCATGGTTAGAGTTGTGGCGGAGAATGCACGTCTGCTCAAGATGGGGGAAGGGCGAGGTGAGAAGAGGAGTGGGTGCCATAGTCGGGTAGGTTGGGGAGATAGAGTTTAGATCTCCAGAGTGAGATGAAGGCATTTGGTTGCAATCGACAAAAAGGTCGAGGGTCAAAGTTACCTACCAGGGGTTGGGGCCTTTGGGATAATAAGGGTTGAGTATAAAAGAGTGGAGGGGGTAAGTGGAGGGGGTTTTATAGGAACATTTAGTTTAGCTTGGTTTAAAGTTCAGAGATACAGCGTGGAAACAGGCCCTTTGTCTCACCGAGTCCGTGCCAACCAACAATCATCTGTACACGAGTTCTACACACTAGGCAATTTACAGAAGCCAATTAACCTACAAACCTGCATGTCTTTGGAATTTGGAACTAAACGGAAGCACCCGGAGGAAACCCATGTGGTCACTGTGAGAACATACAAACTCCATACAGACAGCACCCGTAGTCGGGATCGAACATGGGTCTTTTGCTGCAACTCTCCCACTGCGCCACCATGACACTGTGCCTTGTGGCTTGGTATAGATTCTGGTGCTGAATTCTACCAGTCACGAGCAGCTACATTTCAGATCACTGATATATGGAATTCTTCGCCAGAGGAATAACCCTGACAAAAATAACACATTTTCTTTCAAATTTCTTTTTTATCATTGCAAAATATTTAAAACACAATGGGAGACACCATCTCCCAGTATGACCTCACACCTGTTCCCTTGACACTTTTGACTTTTCACTGTCACCATTTTAATAATTCATGCAGGGAGCTGGCATCCATTTGTTGACATGGAAACTTTGGAAAATGTCAAGATAGCACTGGTTTACCGTGCTGGCAGTTGTCACGACACATGAGATTAGAACATGCAGTTAATAATAATGAGCATTTACATCTGTGCCATCTTGACAGGCAATGGTCTGGATACAGATCCCATTTGATGTAATCGGCTTTTAAGTGCTTCAATGCCATTTTGATATCATAAAATGCAGAAACAACAAGGGAAATAAAAAGGCAGATTTTACGGTTTTAAACACTCAGAAAGGATGTTAATCCTCCGGGATAATATTTCGGGAAATCTCAGACATGTTTCACAATGGTTTTACATCTATTAAAATTGCTTCTTTATATGTTGGTTACAAAACTGTGTGGGTGAATAAGGCATTTAAGCCTTGCTCACCCACACAGTCCTATTTATTAGAGCGTTAACTCATGGATGAATTTACTCAGCGTTCGCTTTTCAAGTGCAGAGGAAAGCTTCGGGTGTTGCAGCTTCAATGGAATGGTTTTGTTTGTCCAATGACTATCATAATGCAGTGGAGTATGAAACATCAAAGTGTCATAACATCGGACCTCGTCAGTAGTGTTACCAAGATGATTATACCACGAGGGATGTTTTATCAGTCAGCATTTTTTATTTCATTACATTGTGTCATTGGCAGCAATGCAAAACAAACTTCAAAATATTTTTCTCAACATTTAACTTGAATGTGGTGTGGGAGATCGCTACGACCTAAACGTTTAATCCATAACTTAAATAGGTTACTTTGATCCTTCGATCCTTACGTGCCAGTCTGCCTCAGTTATCGCAACATATCAATAAGAAATGCAAAATATTTGAAGGAGCTGTTCATCTAAGATTCTTTTTTTTTTTGCAAGCAGGATATTTCATTCAGTAATTTAAAAAAAACAAAACCTATCAGCAAGTATAATCTTAAATAGCAATTTAAGGAAACATTGTGTTGTACAATGGGGTTAGAGTAATGACGTTATTTATCAAGCTATACACCAAGCTTCAAGTTTCTAGGAGTAAATATCACCAGCAACTTGTCCTGGACCAACCATATCAAAGCAATAGCCAAGAAAGCACACCAATGCCTCTACTTCCTTAGGCTTAGGAAGTTCGGCATGTCGCCAACAACTCTCACTAACTTAGATTGATGCACCGCAGAAAGCATTTTATCGGGTTGCATCACAGCCTGGGTTTGGGAACAGCGCTATCCAAGATGGCAAGAAATGGCAGAGAACTGTGGATGCAGACCATCACACAAACCAACCTCCCTTCCACTGACTTCATCTGTACTTCATGCTGCCTTGTCAAGGCCACCAGCATAATCAAGGACGAATCTCACCCTGGTCATTCCCTCTTCTCCCCTCTCCCCATCAGGCAAAAGGTATAGAAGTGTGAAAATGTACACCTCCAGATCAGGGACAGTTTCATCCCCATTGTTATCAGGCATCCTATCAACAACTAGGGAGCGGTCCTGAGCTACCTTCTACCTCAACGGAGAGTCTCAGACTATCTTTTATCGGACTTTACTTCATTTTATCTTGCAATATATGTTATTCCCTTACATCCTGTATCTGTACGCTGTGAGCAGCTCAATTGTAATCATGTATGGTCTTTCCGCTGACCGGATAGCACGCAACAAAAAACTTTTCACTGTACCTCAGTACACGTGACAATATACTAAACCAAACTAAACAATGATAAAATCATACTTATTTGTTTAATTAGTTTGAATAGTGCTTTTGCACAAAGGCTGCCACAGCATTTGATATGCAACTGGCATTCCTTACATTTATTTATTTGTTAGAAGATCCGGATTAAATTATTATATGTATTAGAAATAATCGATCTTTGACTACATTATATTCAGGATTTTGACGTATATATTCAGGCTTTTGACTTCCATTGAAAGGTATTATATAAAGTGTGTTATGTATAAGTATTGATAAACTTCCTGTTAATGAAGTCAGAATCTACAAAAAAATTAATCTGCTTTTACACAGGTACATTGGGTGGTAATGAAGGCATATGGAATTGTTACCTTCGTCGGCAGGGACATTGAGTATAAGAGTCAGGAAATTATGTTGCAGCTTTATAAAAACTTTGGTTCGGCCACATTTGGAGTAATGTGTGCAGTTTGAGTTACCCCCGTTCTTGGAAGGATGTGGACACTTATGAGAGGGTCAGAAGATGTTCACCAGAATGTTGCCAGGAATAGAGGGGAAAAAGAGGATAGACAAACTTGGATTGTTTTCTCTGGAGTATTGGAGGTTGAGAGCAGACCTGGTTTAAGCATATTAAATTATCAGAGGCACAGATAGTGTAGACAATCACAACCATTTTCTCAGGATGGAAAGAATAGAGGGTAGAGCTTTAATTTGTGACAATTGGTGGGTAAAGGATGGCAGAATGGCACAGCTGGTAGAGCTGCTGCCTCACAGTGCCGGAGATCTGGGTTTGATCCTGATCTTGGGTGCTGTCTGTGTGGAGTTGGCACATTCTCCCACTCACCACTTGGGTTTTCTCCGAGTGCTCTGGTTTCCTCCCACATCTCAAAGACATATGGGTTTGTGGGTTAATTGGTCGCTGTAAATTGCTCCCGGTGAATAGGGAATGGATGTAAATTGGGATTAACTAGAACCAGTGTGAACAGGTGATCAAAGGTCAGCACAGACTCTAAACTAAATTGGGGATCATCTCAAATGGTATTTTTCTTAGGGAGAGATTTTCTTTAGCCTTGATGCCACACTTGGTGTTTGCCATTTTAACTGATCTTCTGTTTCCAGAATTGTTCAGAAAAATCTTTTCTATTTTCATTCTGTTACAGTACAGAAAATGCAAATCAGTCATTCTGCTTGGTGCCAATCGGAATATTTACTAAAGTATAATTTGGTAACTTTTCAGCAGATGTACGCAAAGGTTAGTAAGAAATAGTATAAATTAAGAGCACAGAATTGTTGGGCCTGTTGAAGGTGCAAGGTTCACTGCCTCTATCATGCCTCTTCCACATTGGAAACCTTAATTTCACAGTAATTGCTGGTCAAATGTAAGCAAAAAGGGGATAATGGTGTAAACTAAAAGCCTGACTCAAAGAACAGAAAAACTTAAGTGATGCTAAAGCCACATTTTCTCTATTTTTTTGGCAGATGAAGTGATCTCAAAAAGCCAGTGTACACAGTGAGTGAGGCCAGGAGCTGTGGGAGAGTCAGTGCGTGGGTCTGCTGGTGCCGGCCAAATGGGTAATGGGTTCCCATTGTGTGGTCGAAACAATTGACATGGAATATAATTAATTGAAAACAGAATAACTACTTAGGAAGTACTCTATGTTGGAATAACCAAGTACCCTTTATAATCACTTTACAATCAGTGGGATACATGTTCAGTAGCCTAGCGGTAAAGTATAATGTCATTGTGAGTAAAGCTTTTGGGATCAGCATTGAGAGGAAAGTATTGTGTTAAGTATAATGCAAAAGCTTGTGACACATCATGCAGGCAGACAAGGTTAAGGAATGTTCTTTATCGAATGAATCTAGGAACAATGTTAATACTGGATTGGAGAATTGAAGAAGGAACAGCCCTATAATCAGCGCATGTATCGTATTATTAGGATCCTAAGGGGGCACAACCTCGTGGAAGATGATACTCCACCTAATTGCATAAGATGGTGGATGAGATAAAATGGGTTATTAACAAATCCGACAGGATGCATTCAAATAAAATGTATGTTCCTCTCTCTTCATGTAATACTGGAGGACTCTATACCATTTGCCTTTATTGGATTATTAATTCCTGGAACGGTTCCACCATTGTTCATCAGTTCATAAGTGATAGAAGCAGAATTAAGCCATTCAGCTCATCAAGTCTACTCCGCCATTCAATCGTGGCTGATCTATCTCTCCCTCTCAACTCCATTCTCCTGCCTTCTCCCCATAACCCCTGACACCCGCATTAATCAAGAATCGATCTATCTCTGCCTTATAAATATCCATTGACTTGGCCTCCACAGCCTCATGTGGCAATGAATTCCACAGGCTCACCACCCTCTGACTAAAGAAATTCCTCCTCATCTCCTTCCTAAAGGAACGTCCTTTTATTCTGAGGCTATGACCTCTGGTCCTAGACTCTCCCACTCGTGGAAACATCCCCTCCACATTCACTCTATCCAAGCATTGTATCGCAGGGCACTGCTTATTTATGGAGTAAAACACAAAGTGAGAGAGAAACTCAGCATCTGGGAAAGGAATATACAGACCATGTTTTGGGTCGGGATATTTCTTCAGACTGATGTAGTCCTACTTCCTTATGAATCCCCAGTGTTTTACAGGACATATATTTACATGACTAGGTACATTCGATGGGATTGGAGAAATCTAGCGTGCAATTGTGTCTTTATATGGAGCGATTCAGATATTTCCTACTTACCAGAATGCCTGGTTGAGTCAATAAAATGAGTTGCCTCTTAAGAAAAAGATTATTTTACACCGAGCATAAGATAATCAACAGAGTGAGAAGGAGCTCCATCAAGTGGAGTAATTAAACTTCTACAGGTGCAGAATGGACAACATACTAAATGGTTGCGTCATGATCTGGTTTCATGACTCAAACGTCCAAGAACATAGGAGGCTGTGGAAAGTGAGGGGCATTTGCCCTCACCTCCATTGAAGAGATCAGCAGGAAGGCAGCAAATGTCATCAAAGAGCCACACCACCCTGGCCACACTCGCACCTTGCTGCTACTGTCGGGGAGAAGGTAAAGGAGCCTGAGAACCATGACCTCCACGTTCAGGAACAACTTCTTCCTATCAACCATCAGGCTCTGGAACCACCTTGTACAATCCTAACCACAACCCTACCTCAGCACTGAACTAACATGGACGTTGTATAAGGCTTCACTACGTACTTCGGCTTGCACTATTGTGATCTGGTCACCCAGTATTATGGATAATTTATTGTATTATTGTTAACTCTATATTTATTTGTTGCATTAATCTGTGCTAGAGCTGCAGAGGGTAAGAATTGAATTGTTCCGGTCTTCGAGCATATGGCAAATAAACACTTTAGCGTCTTGACTCGATATCTCAGCCCAGTGGGATATTGATATTAATATTAAAGTCCATCCTCGGATTAGCATCTTGCTACGTGTTCTGGTTGTAACACAACTGTGTGTTACGTGGGCATTGTTTGTGGAGGTCAACTCAGAAAGAGAGCTGGAAAACATTCCAGCTCTATCACAATGATGACTGAAGGGAAGATCTGATCTGTTCATACAAAAGGAATATTACTACACAAGAGGTGTGTAAAATCTCTGAGAGCAATAGATCGGGTAGACGCACAGAGACTCTCGCCCAGAGTAGGGGAATCGAGAACCAGAGGACATAGGTTTAAGTTGAAGGGGAAAAGTTTTAATAGGAATCTGAGGGGTAACTTTATTACTCAAAGGGTGGTGGGGGCATGGAACAAGCTGCCAGAGGAGGTAGTTGAGGCAGGGACTATCGCAATGTTTAAGAACCAATTAGACAGGTACACAGAGTCCCTTGCCCAGAGTAGGGGCTGATGCATTCCATTATTTCATCATTGCTGCAAGATGAGTGTTCATCCTGCCTACCTATAACACCATTAGGGAACAAACTAACTTAAGATCAGTGTGCATATTAACAGTGCTTTCACACCTCTAACGATGAGCAAGAGCTCCATTTACTTTAGTTTTATTTTGTTGCTTCAAGATCCAGAATCTGTCCTATTTCTTGTACGAAATAAAGCAGATGGAATGCAGCACAAAATGAAAGCATTGCATAAACAGAGAGCATGGCAACAGAATACAGGGAAGAGAGTAACTAACATTCAGAAAATTAGGTCTTAAGTACTTTTTGTAATGCTCTCATGCTGTGATCTACATTTGATTTTATTTTATTATGATAGTGCAAGAAAATGAATACATCTGATTTTTGTTGTTTATTATTTTATAAGATTTTTTTGCAAGGAAAAAAAAAGGTATGTGCTTACGGTGAAATAGAGATCATTATAGCTAACGAGGCAGAATTAAGTGGCAGTTGGCTTACTGAACAATATCTTTTGGGAGAATCCATAATACCAGCCTAGAGTAGTATTATTATCTCGAAAATTGGGGTTCATCAGATTTTGCTGCACAAAACTATTAATTTATTGAGCACTATTTGGCCTCCAATTCAGGTTCCCTACAAAACAAAATGAAATTTGGTACAAAGATACACGTGCCAGTGGGTTTCAGGCAAGGATCGGCGGTGGCACGGCGTCAGTAGGCCCGGCGCTACGAGTGGCCGAGGAAGCTGGGCGGGCCAGTGGTATGGATCGCCAGTGGAGTCAGCATCAGTAGGCCCGGCCGAAAAAGATGTTTGGGACATCTACATGCTGATTTGCAGCCAGGAGCCTGTATTAGTTTAGTTTAGAGAAACAGCACGGAAACAGGCCCTTCGGCCCACCGAGTCTGCACCGACCTGCAATCCCCGCACATTAACACAACCCTACACACACTAAGGACAATTTTACATTTACACCAAGCCAATTAGCATACAAACCTGTACGTCTTTGGAGTGTGGGAGGAAACCGAAGATCTCGGAGAAAGCACATGCAGGTCACGGGAAGAACGTACAAACTCTGTACAGACAAGCACCCAAAGTCAGGATCGAACCCGGGTCTCTGGCGCTGCAAGGCAGTAGCTTTCACGCTACGCCGCTGTGCCACCCTTAAAATGCCCCTTGCAATTCCCAACATGACCTCGCTCAATTGAACACCAACTTTGTCGGCACCCAATACTCTTAGCATACTTCATGCATGGGATGCAAAACAAAGAGTTTCACTGTGGCATGTCACATGTTGTAATAAAGTATCAAGCGATCAAACCTGAAAAGGGTATCAGCTCTAAAACATTCTTGCTGACGGGCAGACAGCAGCCGCACGCGCACAAGCTTACAGTAATTCCAAGGGTTTCCAATTCAATGTGAAATCGGAAGGTGATTTTTCTTGCTATCAGCAAAGAAAGTGAAAGGATTATCATTAAGTCAATATTCATCTCTGAAAACTGACATGAAAACAGGGTTATTCTGTCAGCTATCAATTTATATTCTGAAAAATTCTCTTTTAATTATTGGTCAGATTTGTTCTAAGGCTTCACTCCCATTTAAATAATTGACAGAAAATTGCAACCAAGTATTGATTAACCATTTGTTCTCAAGGAGCCAATTGGCGAGCTATAAATATGGTCAGCTACTCTTGCAATGACAGATTGCAGAAGAAAAATATTGCCTCTTCCTCTATGTGGAACGATCTTGTGAAAACAATTAACTAAAAAAGATTAAGAGCCATGGTAACTGTTGATGCTTCACCTTTCCCTCTCTAAAATGCCCCCACATTGCCACAGAAGGCTGTGGACACCAATGGATATCAATGGATATTTTTAAGGCAAGGATAGATTGATTCTTGATTAGTACGGGTGTCAGGGATTATAGGGAGGAGACAGGAGAATGGGGATAGGAGGGAGAGAGAGATCAGCCATGATTGAATGGCTTGATGGGCCGAATAGCCTAATTCTGCTCCCATCACTTATGATCTTATGACCTTATTTCATATTTGCTCCTGGAATGTGGACATTACTGATGAGATTGAGAGTTGTTGTAATTATAATACGGAATCAACAACTTTGTGATGAGTCTTTAGGCACACATGGACCAAATCATCCAAAGGGCATGGATAAATCAATTGGCATTTGACAACAAATTGTTGCTTTCATTGCAATTCTATCTTTTAAAATTCTAAATTTATTTAAATTTACTTGAATTTAAATTCCAGCTGCTTTGAACTCATCTCTCTAGTTTAATAGACCAACTTTCTGGATATCTGTGCAGTAATTTCAATGCTGTCATTCCCTTCTGATAATATTCCTCCAAAACAAGTTTCTATGGATCAAACGTATCTCATTAGCAGTAAACACATCAGGGTGCTCTGAGATTGTGAGAACATCTACAGAAATGGTTGTGTTCCTTGCATGCTTTGTCCTTTTCAAGATCTCAGCAGTGGAGATGCTGGCTGTACAATTTCAATAAGTTCCCGTTCATGTTGGCAAGGCCCTTTGAATGCAACAACAGCTGATCTAGCAATCATTATGTTCACAACCC
The DNA here is from genome assembly GCF_053455715.1 of Rhinoraja longicauda. Classification (NCBI taxonomy): domain Eukaryota; kingdom Metazoa; phylum Chordata; class Chondrichthyes; order Rajiformes; family Arhynchobatidae; genus Rhinoraja; species Rhinoraja longicauda. The sequence goes on along the minus strand of NC_135960.1, from coordinate 59,088,601 downwards.
AGCAGCATATTTAAATAGACACGCTCCGCACACTGGCAATTCCACAGCATGCATTTCAGTCATTTGGAAGATCAGCAAATTCTTGAACCGACCTTTCCTGTGCCAATATTTTAGATAAACATTCAAATCAGGCCATCCAAAGGCATCCCGTATTCTGCCTCAGACGGATGGTTGTATCAGAATTGATTATAAATGTAGAATATGCACAATAATTAACGTATCTCTTTGAATATGTACAACAATTAATGTGTCTAGTTGAGCTGCATGACATTGGTTTGCTAAAAGATGAACAGAAAAGACAAATTAAATACTCTAAGCTTGAGTGCGCTACATGATAGCTTCAAGCTTATTTGCAATTGCTATTATCATTAATAATATGGAGAGTGGTAAAGCAAAGGTGCATATTTGTTATGATATATGTAGGATCCTGAGTCAATAGATCTAATATTTCCACTTCTTCTCCATTGTCACCATACTGAACCACATTTGAATGAGTTTAAATGAGTCACCATACTGAACCACATTTTCAAGGAGTGAATTTGTGCTTGGAGTCAGTGGTTGTAGGAGAGGTGTAGGAAGGAACTGCAGATGTCAGTTTATACCGAAGATAGAAACAAAATGCTGGAGTAACTCAGCGGGCCAGGCAGCATCTCTGGAGATAAAGAATATTTTTGATGTGGGAGAGGTGCTAAGCAAGTACTTTACGTCTGTTTTCAGCAAGGAGAAGTCCATGGGAGACAGTGAGATCAGTGTGGAGAATGCTGAAATGCAAGGGCAGATTGAGATTAAGAAGGAGGAGGTGTTGGGACTCATGCGGAACATTGAGGTGGATAAATTCCCAGTGCCTGATGGGATCTCCCCCAGATATTGAGAAAGGCAAGAGAGGATATCGCAGGAGCCTGAACAAAGATCTTTGCATCTTCTCTGGCTACAGGTGATGTCCTGATGGACTGGAGAGTAGCTAATGCTGTTCCTTTGATTAAGAAGGATGAGTAGAGAGAAGCCAGAGAATTAGAGGCCGGTGAGCCTCATAGAGGTAGGGAAGCTATTGAATTAAATAAATTTTGAATTGAATAGATTTTATTAGCCAAGTATGTATACATACAAGGAATTTGTCTTGGTGCTTTGCTCGCAAGTAACAACACGATATACAGTAAAAAAATTATGAAATAAAACATTATAATTTAAACATGTGAAGAATGAAATAAAATACCAGAGCAAAAGATTGGAGAAGATTCTTAGGGATAGGATTTACTCTCATTTGGAAGGGGGGTTAATTAGGGACAGTCCTCATGTCTTTTTATGCTGTAGGTTGACATGATCGAATTTTTTGAGGATGTGACAAAGGTGATTGGTGAGGATAGGTTAGCGGATGTTGTCCACGTGGCTTTTAGTGAGGCATTTGATAAAGACCCGGAGATTAAGATGCACAGGATTACAGTGACTTGGTCGTAGAGATTCATTAACTGGCTTACTGATGGAATACTGAGTGTTGTGATGGAAGGACAATATTCAAGCTGGAGGTCAATGACCAGTGGAGTTCCCCAGGGATCTGTGCTGTGATCTCAGTTGTTAGTGATATATATAAATCACTTGGATGTAAACGTAGATGGGTCGGTTAGTAAGTTTGCAGATGACATCAAGATTGCTGGGGCCGCGGACTGTGAGGAAGGTTGTCAAGGTATACAGTTGGATATGGATCAGCTACAGAAAAGGGCAGATAAATGGCAGATGGAATTTATTCCGAACAAGTGTGAGGTCTTCCACTTTTTAAGGATGAATGTAAAGGGCAAATATACAATTACTGGCATGACCCAAGTAGCAGTGACGTACAGAGGGATCTTGTGGTCCAAGTTCATAACTCCCTAAAGTGGCAACATAAGTAAGTAGAGTGATAAAGAGGGCATATGGTGTGCTTGCCTTCATTGGTCAGGGCATTGAGTCTAAGAATCTGGAAGTCAGGATGCAGGTTTATAGGACTTTGGTCAGGCCACATTTGGAGTATTGTGTGCATTTCTGGCTGCCCCTTTACAGGAAGGATGTGGAGTATTTCGAAACGGGGCAGTGGAGGTTAATTAGAATGATTTAAAAAACACAAAGTGCTGGAATAACTCAGTGGGTTAGGCATCAGCTCTGGGGAACATTGATAGGTGACATTTCAGGTCGGAACCCTTCTTCACCTACCGGAATAATGCTTGCATTAATGGGTATTAACTTCAGGGAGAGATTGGACAAACTTGAATTGTTTTATATGAAAGAGAGAGGTTGTGGTGAGGCCTGATAGAAGTGAATACAATTATGAGAGGCATAGATCGGGTAGACCGTCAGAAACTTTTTCCAGGATGGAAAAAATCAACTACGAGTGGGCACAGCTTGAGGTGAGAGGGGCAAAGTTTAAAGAAAATGCGCAGGGCAAGTTTTTTACAAAGAGGGTGGTGATTACATGGAATATGCTGCCAGGAGTGGTGATGGAGGCAGACACGATAGCGGCATTTAACAGACTTTTGGATAGGCACATGAATATGTAAGGAATGGAATGACGTGGATAATGTCCAGGCAATTATGAGTTCATCTTGGCATCATGGTCAGCACAGACAGAGTGGGCCAAAGAGTCTATTCCTGTGCTGTGCTGCACTATGTTCTATGTTCTATGATTACAAAAGGCTATATTTTTAATGGTCTTGTAATGTATTCAGCCTGGTCACTAGTTTGCAGTGCATTAGAGATGCAGCACCTCCAGAAGACTCGAGTATTAAAGGCGGTATAATGTAATAGTCCAAGATATTTGCTGAAATAAAAAATTTCTGACTGGTAATTATCTGGGTGCATCATTATGTAATTTAGTTTTGATTATATATGGTTTCAGAATCACTGATTAATCCAACACTGACACTTACTCTTCCACATAACATATTAGAAATAATGATAAAAACATGACAGAATGAATATTTTCAAATCATCAGCATGTGTCAAAATAACAGCCGTTGTGGCAGAAAATGGCAAAGGGCCCTTAATGATTAAAATCATTTTAAACGTTTAGTTCAACATGGGGCTCAAGAATACATTAAAAATTAATAACATTCCTCCAGTTGACCATTCAAGAGAAAGGGCGGCCTTTTAAAAAACTGTTATGTATAACTATGCAATTATACTATTTTTTCATATTTCATATTTCAGATACAGCGCGGAAACAGGCCTTTTCGGCCCACCAAGTCCGCACCGCCCAGTGATCCCCGCACATTAACACTATCCTACACACACTAGGGACAATTTTTACATTTACCCAGTCAATTAACCTACATACCTGTACGTCTTTGGAGTGTGGGAGGAAACCGAAGATCTCGGAGAAAACCCACGCAGGTCACGGGGAGAACGTACAAACTCCGTACAGTACAGCACCCGTAGTCAGGATCGAACCTGAGTCTCTGGCGCTGCATTCGCTGTAAAGCAGCAACTCTACCGTTGCGCCACAGTGCCGCCCTCTCCATCTCAGAACAAAATGTAAAATTTAAGATAATAATCGCTTGATCTGAAATATGCAGAATTGAAAGGGTGCAGTGTCGTGAAAACGACAGAGCACACTGGAAGACAGGGCGGCACAGTGGTGCAGCTGGGCGAAATGGGTCACGTTCTTTCTCCTTCTTGATGCCTTCTTGACAACGTTATCAAGAAGCTGGTTTTGAACCTGATGCATTGGTCAACTAAATCTAGTGAAACAGGTGCTGTCAATGATGTTGGATACTGAGGCAGATGTTACATAGGTTACATAGAACCCTTTCCATAAAAATGATGGATAGAAAAGAAAGAACATAATATTGATGCTAGTAATGATGTTAAGGTTAAGGGCTGAATGGAGTTTGCACCATTCTCCCTGTGACCGCGTGGGTTTCCCCCAGGTGCTCTGGCTTCCTCCCACATCCCAAAGACTTGCAGGTTTGTAGGTTAATTGGCCTCTGTAAAATCATCCCCAGTGTGTCGGGAATGGATAAGAAAGTGGGATAGCAGAGAAGCAGTGTCAATGGTTGGTGTGGACTCGGTGGACCAAAGGGCTTGCTTACATGCTGTATCTCTATAATAAACTGAACTATACTTGACATTCACAAATATTAATTAATACCTTTCCTGAAGGAAATATAGAGGAGTTAATGCCTGATGTTAATAAAGCATAGGGATCCGGTTTTTTTTTTTTATAAATAGAGACACAGAATATAAAAGCCAGGAAGTTATTTTAAAACTGTGTAAAACACCAGTTCATTCACAGCTGGAGTATTGTGTCCAATTCCTAGCAGCACACTTTAGGAAGGATGTGAAAGCTTTGGAGAGTTTATGAAAGACTTTTACTGGAATGAATGAGGGACTGCAGGTACATAGACATAGAAACATAGAAAATAGGTGCAAGAGTAGGCCATTCGGCCCTTCAAGCCAACACCGCCATTCAATCCGATCATGGCTGATCATCCAAAATCAGTACCCCTTTCCTGCCTTCTCCCCATATCCCTTGATTCCATTAGCCCGAAGAGCTAGATCTAACTCTCTCTTGAAAACATCCAGTGAATTGGCCTCCACTGCTTTCTGTGGCAGAGAATTCCACAGATTCACAACTCTCTGGGTGAAAAAGTTTTTCCTCATCTCAGTGCTAAATGGCCTACCCCTTATTCCTAAACTGTGACCCCTGGTTTTGGACTCCCCAACATCAGGAACATTTTTACAGCATCTAGCCTGTCCAATCCCTTAAGAATTTTATATGTTTCTATAAGATTCCCTCTCATCCTTCTAAATTCCAATGAATATAAGCCTAGTCGATCAATTCTTTCATCATGAATGTTACATAAATGTAACAAAAAACTGGACTGTCATTCAAGGAGAGAAGTTGTGATTTGATCGCGTTGTTTAAAATCACAATGAGTTTGAAGAGAATCAGTAAAGAAATGTTTTTTTTCTAAAGACTGAAAGATTGGCAACCAGAAAAAGTACAGATTTAAAACAATTGATGAAAGATCCAGAAGTGACATGAGGAAAAAAGGTTACAACAATAATGGTTAGAATTTGGAAATCATTATCTAATGGCTGATGGACACAGCTATAAGAATATCACTTCAAGAGAGAACTACATAAAACGCTTTATTGTTCAGATGTAAAGCGTGGCAACAGGCCCTTTGGTCTGCCAAGTCCACGCCGACCATCAATCACATTAGTTCTATATTATCTCACTTTCTCATCCACTCCTACACACCAGGGGCTATTTTTACAGAGGCCAATTAACCTACAAACCCACTCGTGTCTTTGGGATGTGGGAGGAAATCGGAGAACGCAGAGAAAACCCACACAGTCACTGGGAAAACGTACAAATTCCACACAGACAGCACCTGAGGTCAGGTCTCTGGCGCTATGAGACAGCAGGTCTGCCAGTTGTGCCACTGCACTATTTATTTGAAGGAAGTTTCAAAACTACAATGTAAGAACAGGGGAGACCAATTGGCTTTCTCCTTGGAAAAAAAAAGAGGCACAGGCTCGGTTGAATGCACAGCTTCCTTCTGCGGTGTATTGTACCAAGACCTTTTGATTCATTGCACTTCAATGAAGCAGCAAGCCAGCAGCTCAAGTATGATAAGACAGCTGTTAGATTTAAGATGTTCAAGAACCAAAGCAAAAAGTAAACTTGTCCAGTGAAGAAAGATGAAAAAGAATCTCCAGTTGAAAGAAATGGGTCACTTTTTTTCTCCTTACAAAGAAAAATGCCTTCTTGACATTATTATCAAGAAGCTGGTTTTTAACCTAATGCTTTGGTCAACTAAATCTAGTTAAACATTTGCTATCATTGATGTTGGAGACTGAGGCAGATGCATTAAAAGGTTACATAGCTTGCTTTCCATAGAAATGATGGATAGGGAAGAAAGAACATAATATTGATGCCAGTAATGATGTTAAGGTTATGGTCTAACCATCAGGAAAAGGGATCCATGGCGTAAAAACCATAGTCAAAGCTGAATTAGATTTATTTTAAAAAACAATTATGTAGAGTTCAACAGCAAGTAGGCTGCTTTACTGCAGTAATTATCATCGAACACGCATTACACAGTGAATTAGACTTGACATGCAACATGAATGTCCACTTAAGCAACAAATCAACCAGCTGCCTTTTAGATATAAAATAACTTCAAGCTTAGCATCGAGGAACATTTTGAAACGACAGAAGAGGATAATAGATCTGAAATTCATCTCCGTTCTTTTGGAAGAGATATTATCGTGTTTAGAATTAGTGGGATATCTTCAGTTCAAATAACAGGGGGATGTATTTTAGAATGGACTCGACCAAGTGGACCCGTTGGGCCCAATCCTCTCCTGCATTGGTGCAACAGCATCTCCTCCCCCCCCCCCCTCTCCTCCTCCATCCCTCCTCCCCCTCCCTGCCCCTCCCTGCCCCAGCTAATTTCCTAAACCATCAGATTTGTGAACTGACTTGCACAACCCTAATCCTACATTGGCAATGGAACACTACTGACCACTTTTTTCACTACCTTGGACATGTTCTTATTGAGTTTTGCACAAATGTCTTTTTCTTTTCACTTTCTTGGAGAATGTATGTGTAATTTATGTATAAATTATGTTTTTGTGCGTTGTCAACATACCTGAGATGATACTGCATGGAGGATTTCCATTGTATCTACACCTCACCATAGTTGCGTGTGTAAACTCAACATGATTTTGAAGATCACAAAATGCTGGAGTAATTCAGCGGATCAGGTAGCATCCCTGGAGAACATGGATATGTGATGTTTGGGGTCGGAACTCTTCTTCAGACTGATGGTAGGGGGAGTGGGAGAGAAAGCTGGAAAGGAGGAGAGGCAACAGAGCATTGCTGGTGATAGGTGATGTAGCTTCAGGGACCACACTGAGTTTGGCAATGACCATACTGACACTTGCAGTTGGGTCAACGCACATGATATACTTTAGTTACAGTGGTAAGAAAGTCCAGGACTGCATGGAGACACTGTCCCTCGATATCAAGGTGCATATCAAGGGGCGTGGCTGTGTTCTGCAGCTGCAGCTCACCGGCAGTCTCTCTGTTTTTTTGTTTTGTTTTTTGTCATTGTCGTCGTTAAATGTACGTTTTGTTTTATTTTTAACTCTGTGTATGTGGGGGGGTGGTGGGGGGGTTGGGGGAAACCTTTTTTCAAATCTCCTCCTCAACGGAGATGCGACCTTTACCGTGTCGTATCTCCGTTCGCGCTACGGCCTAACATCGTGGAGTCGGCGGCCTCCAGCTGGGATCGACCTCAAAGACTCCGGTCGCAGGGCCTGGACTTACCATCTCGGAGGCTTCGGCCGTGGGCCCTGCAGACCGCAACATCGGGAGCTCGCAGGTCCCTGGCTGGCGACCGGCTTTTGGGAGCTCCAGCCGTAGCAGCTTCGACCGCCCCGAAGCGCAAGGTACGATCGACCCGCCCGCAGGCCCTTCATCGCCCTGCGTGGCTCGGCCGCAGCACTTTCCATCGCCCGGTGGGGGCTCAGGACCTTCATCGCCCTGCTTGGCTCGGCTCTGGGACTTTCCATCGCCCGGTGGAGGCTCAGGACTTTCATCGGCCTGCTCGGCTCGGCCCTGGGACGTTCCATCGCCCGGTGGGGGCTTCAAAAAGTTGGGAGCCTCGATCACCTCGTGGCACCACGGGAGAAGAACGAGGAGGAGATAAGACTTTGCCTTCCATCACAGTGAGGGTGTGCCTAGAGCAATCACTGTGATGGCTGTTTTGTGTAAAAAATTATATCTGTGTGTCTTGTGCTTTTTAATGTCTACTGCCGGACCCTGACGTGAGAGGACGCTGGCGTTGAGTATTAGCCGCTTTTCCGTCAGGATAGTTTGTCTGTTTGTTTCTATGTTAATTGTTTTTGTAAAGCGCTTTGAGCATGTGATAAGGCGCTATATAAAATAAATGAATTATTATTATTATTATGTGCGCTGGCAATCTCTAAACTAAACCAAACTTAACCATCAAATCTGTCACCTGGGTATAATAGAATCTGATGCACAATTTCAAAGGTTCAAAGTTTATTGTCACATGTACTAATTAAGGTACAGTGAAACTCAAAAAAGAAACTAGAATTATACCATATTTCTTTGGAAATATATTGAATTCCTCCAGCACTTTTTTTTTTTTTTTGCTGCAGATTCCACCATCCGCGGTCTATTGTGTCTCCTGGAGGACAAAAGGCTCTCCGAATTACAGTGCAAACCCAAGCAGAACACAAAGTGCTGGAGGACTTCAACGGGTCAATCAACATCTTTTAAGGAAAATGAACAGACAACATTTCGGGAGGTGACCCTTCTTGAACTCAATGGTCTCAACCCAAAACATTGCCTGTCTACTTCCCCCCAGAGATGCTGCCTGACCTGCTCAATTCCTCCGGCACTTTGTTTTCTGCTTAAAATTGCAAAATCTGCAGTCGTTTGTGTCTCCAGTGCAAAGCATTTTTATAGGCTTCCTATAAGAAAATAACTGCAGATGCTGGTACAAATGGAAGGTATTTATTCACAAAATGCTGGAGTAACTCAGCAGCATCTCAGGAGAGAAGGAATGGGTGACGCTTAGGGTCGAGACCTTCAGACTGAAGAAGGGGGGGGGGACAAAGGAAGGATATAGGTGGAGACAGGAAGATAGAGGGAGATCTGGGAAGGGGGAGGGGAAGAGAGGGACAGAGGATAGGCTTCCTTCTCTGTGGTTGGGACGAAGAAATGAATATGCAAGGTTAACTCAAATACTTAATTTGTATTTAGCATCCTTATCGAGTCATGTACTACAAACATTATTAACACTGAAGCATGTACAGCATATTTAGCCATGCAGGCCATATGTGGGAGTCATGCACACTCCTCATGTTATATCATCAAAATCACTAATGTCCCCATTTACTTACAAAAACATCCTGTTTGTTCCAGTCTGCAAGGTTATGGGATGGTTGCCTTGTGCGCCTTGGCGTTACTTCAGATCACTGATAAGTCCTGAGACCACTAAGAACCAGTTCCAACCGGACCTCTCTGATCACCATGCCCATGCAAACTTCCAGAACTATTTTAGGAGAAAGATCTTGCAGCTAAATTAATCACCATTAATGTCGGTCAGAATTTCTAATGGTGGATTATCTATATTTCGACATATTACCTTGTGTGTGGAAATTGCCAGCCATGTTTGTGACAAAACAAGAGTGACAACACTCAAAAGGTGCTTGATGATTTTCTGAAAGAGTTATGCAAGTCTCAGTATAAATGCAAGGTTTTCCTTGCTGTACTTTTGCAATTTACATTCATGCCCACTGCTGTGCAACCCTAGATGGGAACTCATGAAACCCAAGAAGGTGTCAACACAACCCAGCCTGTATCCACACCATCATTAATTCATTGACGGATATTCACACTACCCTGCATTGTAAGCATTGCCATGGGCCATCTAGCAGTAGACTGAACTATAGCAACATACAGTATTAACCGGAAACATCAGTCCCCATTTGAAGGAATGTGACTCTGGGGAGCCAGGGAATGGCTGCCAAAGCTTACAGGAGTTCTATGAATGAGTTTGGATAGAATGTGCACAAATAGGGTTAATTAAATAGAAAATATACTTTCTAAGCTAACTGCCCAAGAATATCATTCTCCAGGATTCACACACTCACACACACTCCCATAGAACATAGAATATAGAACAGTTCAGGATAGGAACGGTCCTTTCAGCCCACAATGTTTGTGCCAAACATGTTGTTCAGCTGAACTGATCTCATCTGCCTGCAAGTGATCCATTTACTTCCCTTCCCAGCAAATCCATATGCTTATCTAAAAGCTTCTTAAATGCCACTATCATAACTGCCTCCAAAACCACCAGTTGAGAAAGCATTCCAGGCCCCCACCATCCTCTGGGTAAAAGAGCTTGCCCATGCATTTTGATTATATTTTCCCTCGCTCACCCTATAGTCATGCCTTCTCGTGTTGGACATTTGCAGCCTGGGAAAAAAAGGTTCTGATTGTCTTCGAATCCCAACTTCGAAATCTGTGCAGATTGCGATACCAACGGGGATTAATCCGAAATTTTATCGAAGATGGACGTATGCCTTCCATCCAAAAGATGAGGAACCACAAGCCTAGATGTTGTAGTATATGGTAAAAATAAGAATGATGTTTGTCCATTCAATGATCTATATGGTCATGCATCAAATCTCAATGATGGCCAAGAGCATGGCTGTTCCATGCCTTCCTTTACACACTAAGGCGTGGCTGTGAGGAATGGCTCAGTAGTTTGGTTGGCAAGTCATTGCCACCTTTGGTGTGGGCACGTTGGTGATTGAGGTTTCCACTAGAGAGTTGGGGATAAGGAAGATAAAACAGAGAGGGATTTAGGGCCAGAGGCAATAGGAGATATAGACAAGTTAGATTGGATTGGGGGGGGGGGGGAGGGGGGGGGGGAGGGGGGGGGGAGGTGGGGGGGGGTTGACTGAAGCCATGGTTGGGTGGGGAGAGAGGGGAAGACCCCAAAGACCAGACATGAATAATGAGTCTTATTTTAATGCTGTCTCCAACTAACTATAATAAGATCATGTAATCTTAGGAGTGACCAATCTGGGCAGTGATGAGATGATGTGGATTGATTTCCCTGGCAACAATTCAGTGTTGTGAAGCTGAAATCATGCCAGATGCATAAATGCCACTCGTGGTGAGAAACAACGTCAAACTTCTGAGGTGACGCAAAATGATCCAGAAATTATCTGACAAATGCTATCCTGCCGGCATTTTAAATTCTAAAAATTTAGATATAGCTGAATATTTCTTACCTTATGTAAGCATAGCTCTGAATTATGCGTGAAAATAACTTTAAAAATATAACACCGATTTCAAAGAAACTTCTTTCATTAGCACCAAAGGGACGACAGTGAGTAAGGTGGGACTAAAATCGTCAAACTATCGTGTACCGTTTTGGCTGTAGTTCAGGAACAAACAAACAAACAAACGAGGGTTTTGGTATATAGATGTGTCAAATGCTTTGTGGTCATTACTTCAATGTGTAATTCCAAGCGCTTGGCAATGGAACACTACTGACCACTTTATTCACTACCATGGACATGTTCTTATTGAGTTTTGCACAAATGTTTTTTTCTTTTCACTTTCTTGGAGAATGTATGTGTGATTTATGTATAAATTATGTTTTTGTGCATTGTCAACATACCTGAGATGATACTGCATGGAGGATTTTCATTATATCTACACCTCACCATAGTTGCGTATGTAAACTAACATGATTTTGAAGATCACAAAATGCTGGAGTAATTCAGCGGATCAGGTAGCATCTTTGGAGAACATGGATATGTGATGTTTGGGGTCGGAACATGGGGGTTTGCTGTGCGGCACGGTGGCGCAGTGTTAGAGTTGCTGCCTTACAGCGAATGCAGTGCCGGAGACTCAGGTTCGATCCTGACTACGGGCGCCGTCTGTACGGAGTTTGTACGTTCTCCCCGTGACCAGCGTGGGTTTTCTCCAAGATCTTCGGTTTCCTCCCACACTCCAAAGATGTACAGGTATGTAGGTAAATTGGCTTGGTAAATGTAAAAATTGTCTCTAGTGGGTGTAGGATAGTGTTAGTGTGCGGGGATCGCTGGGCGGCGCGGACCCGGTGGGCCGAAGGGCCTGTTTCTGCGCTGTATCTCTAAATCTAAATCTAAAAGCAACTGCAGATTCTGGTTTATACCGAAGATGGACACAAAGTGCCAGAGTAACTCAGCATCTCTGGAGAAAAAGGATGGGCGATGTTCTGAATCAATCTAGTTCACGTTACAAGGGGAACCCAAGACAACGAATATCAAAGAAATAATTTCTCTGAAATAGAAATCCTCACGCTAATTAGGTATCATCCACTACATAGTAAAAGCAAATTTCAGTGAATGCTTTTTTAAATCTGGAAAGAGTAATTAATTACTTTGTAGAAATGAGGTGCAGCATGTTATGTCAGGGGAAGATGTTACCTTGTTTGCTCTTGTCTGAAATAGATATCTGCTGAAGGGAAGGGTGAATCAAAGAATGTTGGATTATTGGTAATTGTTGCCACTCAAAAATGCCTACATCCATTAAATTATTTTTGCAACTACGACTGTTAACTATCCTGCATCTGTGCAATGCTCATCTGTTTTATGTATTTTAGCCAGCAGTAAAAATTTGCAGCAATAGATTAACATGACCTTTGCAAAGTCACTTTCAACAACTGTTCTATCTGGACTTCCAGAAGGCTTTCGACAAGGTCCCACATAAGAGATTAGTATGCAAACTTAAAGCACACGGTATTGTGGGTTCAGTATTGATGTGGATAGAGAACTGGCTGGCAGACAGGAAGCAAAGAGTAGGAATAAACGGGTCCTTTTCAGAATGGCAGGCAGTGACTAGTGGGGTACCGCAAGGCTCATTGCTGGGACCCCAGCTATTTACAATATATATTAATGATTTGGACGAGGGAATTGAATGCAACATCTCCAAGTTTGCGGATGACACGAAGCTGGGGGGCAGTGTTAGCTGTGAGGAGGATGCTAGGAGGCTACAACGTGACTTGGATAGGTTAGGTGAGTGGGAAAATGCATGGCAGATGCAGTATAATGTGGATAAATGTGAGATTATCCACTTTGGTGGCAAGAACAGGAAAGCAGACTATTATCTGAATGGTGGCCGATTAGGAAAAGGGGAAATGCAACGAGACCTGGGTGTCGTGGTACACCAGTCATTAAAAGTAGGCATGCAGGTGCAGCAGGCAGTGAAGAAAGCAAATGGTATGTTGGCATTCATAGCGAGGGGATTTGAGTATAGGAGCAGGGAGGTTCTGCTGCAGTTGTACAGGGCATTGGTGAGACCACACCTGGAGTATTGCGTACAGTTTTGGTCTCCTAATCTGAGGAAAGACATTCTTGCCATAGAGGGAGTACAGAGAAGGTTCACCAGATTGATTCCTGGGATGGCAGGACTTTCATATGAAGAAAGACTGGATAGACTCGGCTTGTACTCGCTGGAATTTAGAAGATTGAGGGGGGATCTTATAGAAACTTACAAAATTCTTAAAGGGTTGGACAGGCTAGATGCAGGAAGATTGTTCCCGATGTTGGGGAAGTCCAGAACAAGGGGTCACAGTTTAAGGATAAGGGGGAAGTCTTTTAGGACCGAGATGAGAAAACATTTCTTCACACAGAGAGTGGTGAACCTGTGGAATTCTCTGCCACAGAAGGTAGTTGAGGCCAGTTCATTGGCTATATTTAAGAGGGAGTTAGATGTGGCCCTTGTGGCTAAAGGGATCAGGGGGTATGGAGAGAAGGCAGGTACAGGATACTGAGTTGGATGATCAGCCATGATCATATTGAATGGCGGTGCAGGCTCGAAGGGCCGAATGCCCTACTCCTGCACCTATTTTCTATGTTTCTAAGATTTCTACATCTTCAGTGTGGAAGGGCTTGCAAGAAATCACCAGCTACAAGAGGAAATTCCCCCCCACTCCCTGGACAATCGTCAGCTGACCAACAACCTGAACGAGTTCTACTGCAGGTTGGATAGACAGAAACATAACCACACCCCTCCTCCACCCACTCCAACCCAATCACCGCTTCACACCTACTTACAGCCTGACTCCAGTCTGCAAAGACTGGGCCCTCATCTACGACTCACCCCCCCCCCCCCCCCCCCCCCTTGCTGCCCAACATCAGTCTGGCCACTTCTCCATCACTAATAATAGAAATTGAGGAGGTGGAAAAGCTATTTAGGAGACAGAAAAGCCGGAAATCACCAGGACCGGATAATGTTTCCCCCTCTACCCTCAAGCTCTGTGCCGAACAACTGGCACCGGTCTACACAGACATTTTCAACCAGTCCCTGCAAACCTGCATTGTCCCTGTCTGCTTCAAAGTCTCCACTATTGTTCCTGTACCCAAAAAGCCAAGGATTACTGTTCTTAATGACTTTAGGCCTGTCACACTGACCTCTGTAATCATGAAGACCCTTGAAAGACGTGCTGTTCCAGCTGAAAAATCTCACAAACCCTACTATAGTTATTCAACCAGACGCAACTAAATTGAAGGCAGCTCTTCTCCAAGAAGCTCTTCTTGCTTAAGTCCATACTCCGTCACCTCCAGTTTAAATTCCATTTGGAATATTTTGGAGGACCAAGAACCAAGAACCAAGAACCAAACCCCCTGCTGGACCTCCTGCAGTTTGCATACCGGGCCAATAGATAAGTGGATGGCGCAGTCAACCAAGGCCTGCACTTCATCCTCCAGCACCTATGCAAAGATTTGTTGTGGATTTTAGCTCTGCATTCAACACCATTGTGCCAGAGCTACTACACTCCAAACTCTCCCAGTTGACTGTGCCTGAACCCCTCTGTCAGTGGATCACCAACTTCTTTTTTTTTGGAACAAAGTTTATTTCTGAATTTTTATTAATACAGCTTTGACAATTCAATGCATTAGTGCTTATAGATATCCTCCAACCCACCACCCCCACCCACAATACCATTCAGAGGGTATACAACTTAAGATATGTAAAGAAAATAAGTAAATAAGTAAACATAAACATAAGCATTAAATAAAAGACAAATTATTTTTTTTTAATTAAAAAATTAAAAAAATTAAATTAACAATAAATAGACAGATAAATAAATAAATAGACAGATAAATAAATAAATAGATAGATAGATAGATAGATAGATAGATAGATAGATAGATAGATAGATAGATAGATAGATAGATAGATAGATAGATAGATAGATAGATAGATAGATAGATAGATAGATAGATAGATAGATAGATAGATAGATAGATAGATAGATAGATAGATAGATAGATATTGAGAGGGTGGATTCTTAAAAGTACCTGGGTGTCTACCTCAACAATAAACTGGACTGGACTGAAAACACCGATGCGCTATACAGAAAGGGCCAGAGCAGACTTTATCTGCTAAGGAGACTCAGGTCCTTTGGCATGCAGGGGGCACTCCTAAGGACCTTCTACAACACGGTGGTTGCATCGGCCATCTTCTATGGAGTGGTCTGCTGGAGCAGCAGCATCTCAGCGGTGGAAGGGAAGAGACTCGACAAGCAGGTCAGGAAGGCCAGCTCTGTCCTGGGTTGCCCCCTCGACTCAGTGCAGGTGGTGGGAGAGAGGAGGATGATGGCAAAGTTAACATCGCTGCTGGACAACGACTCCCACCCCATGCAGGACACTGTCACTGCACTGAGTAGCTCCTTCAGTGACAGACTCCTTCACCCCAAGTGCGTGAAGGAGAGATATAGGAGGCCCTTCCTTCCCGCTGCTGTGAGACTGCACAACCAGCACTGCTCCCAGCAGACGAGTCAACAATAACAGCTAAGAACACACAGAAAACTGATGACAATTTATGTATCTTTTATTTATAATGAATGATCTCTTGCTCTCTTGCCATCCACTTTGCTGCTGTAACACTGTAAATGTTCCTGGTGTGGGACGAATAAAGGAATTTATTATTATTATTATTATTATTATTATTATTATTATTATTATTATTATTATTATTATTATTATTATTATTATTATTATTATTATTATTATTATTATTATTATTATTGTTATTGTTGTTGTTGTTATTGTTATTGTTATTGTTATTATTATTATTATTATTATGATCCATTTTCATGCTCTTCCCTCATTATGATAGTAACTTGGTCTCTATAACACTTCACAGGGGCTCTCAACAAGTCCCAAGTAAATCATTCAATAGTACATTAGGTGGAATTTCCTTGGGAAATAGAAAATTAATCTCCACCCCTTGCTAATGGCAGTACTTGTCAACAGGCTTTGTGGCATGAAAGTCATTGTAGAACTTAATCCTGTCACCAAGGCATCCTGAACATCACTGCTGTGAGAGAATAGTGTCTGGGAGTCGAACCCACCTGATAACAATATTCTTAACCATGATGCAATGGATTCAACTTCCAGGAAAATTGTCCCCACAGAGGTTAGCCAGTACTGTAAAGGATTAAAATGGCCTTGGCTTGTCTCATATTTAAGTAAAATTATAATAATGAAATATAATAAGGTGAAGGGGGAAAGATTTAATAGGAATCTGAGGGGTAACCTTTTCATGCAAAGGGTGGTGGGAGTATGGAACAAGCTAGCAGAGGAGGTAGTTGAGGCAAGGACTATCCCAACATTTAAGAAACAGTTAGTTAGGTACATGAATAGGCAGGTTTGGAGGGGTATGGGCCAAGCGCGGGCAGGTGATGCTAGTGTAGCTGGGACATGTTGGCCGGTGTGTCCAATTTGGGCCAAAGGGCCTGTTTTTACATGGTATCACTCTATGACTCTAAATTATGACTGAGTGCAACAAGAGCTAAGTAGAAATGGGTGTAAACATAATATGGATTCAGGCTGACACAAAATGCTGGAGTAACTCAGCGGGTCAGGCAGCATCTCTGGAGAGAAGGAATGGGTCACGTTTCGGGTCGAGACCCTTCTTTCACCCATTCCTTCTCTCCAGAGATGCTACCTCACCCACTGAGTTACTCCAGCATTTTGTGTCTTCCTTCGATTTAAACCAGCATCTGCAGTTCTTTCCCACACATGGATTCAGGCTGCATAGGTTTAATGAAACATTCAATGAGGCAAATTAAAAAGTGAAATATAATAGCACAAACAAGTTTTGGCATATAGTTTTTAAATTCAGTACATTTGAATTATGAAAGCATTCCCTTTCATGATTATGTGATGCAAATGTACACAATTGATCGCAAAATTTATATTCATTGAATTTCTTATTCCAAAAGTAAATGGTAAGTAATTCCCAGAAATGCAATAATTCACAAATATAGAGCTATCACCCATGTGGTAAATTCATCAAACAGGGGGCAAGGAAAGCACGTGTAGTGATAGAATGCTTGAGATGACTTAACAACTCTGTTATTTCCAGCATTCTGCTCTTTTATCGTCATAGAGTAATGCAACACAGAAAAGGCCCTGCAGCCCAACTTTCCCTTGCTGACCAAGATGTCTCATTAAAGGTAGTTCCATTTGCCTGTGTTTGGCCCTCTGAACATTTCCTATTCATGTACCAGTCTAAATGTCTTTTAAATGTTGTCTTACAGTACCTGTCTCAATTGCCTCCTTCGTTCAGTTCATTCCATATACCCTCTATCCTCTGTGTGAAAATGTTGCCTCTCAGGTTCCTATTAAATCATTTCCTCTCACCTTAAACCTATGTCCCCTGGTTCTTGGTTCCCCTTCTTTGAGTAAAACACTCTGTGCATTCATCCTCTCTATTCCCCTCGTGATTGTATACACCTCCATAAGGATACTGTTCAGTCTCTTGCACTCCAGGAAATAAACTCCGAACCTGCCCAGCCTCAGGCCCTTAAGCCATGGTAACATCCTCTGTGCACATAATCTTCTCTGCACGCTTTCCAGCTTAACCCTCTAGTAGGGTGACCAAAACTGAACACAATAGTCAAAATGTGGCCTCGCCATTGTGTTGTATGACTGTAACATAACAGCCCAATGTCTATAATCAACATCCTGCCTGATGAAGACCAATGTACCGAAAGCCTTCTAGACCACCCTATCTACCTAGTGAAAACATCTCAGCATTTTGACTATGTCCAGCCTACTGAGGGTCTTATATCTAAGAATGTTATCCCTCATTCTGTTAAACTTCAATGAGTATGGCATGCTAATGGCATGTTGGCCTTCATAACGAGAGGATTTCAGTAGAGGAGTAAAATGGCAGTTGTATAGGGCCCTAGTAAGACTACATCTGGAATATTGTGTACAGTTTTGGTCTCCTAATTTGTGGAAGGACATCCTTGTAATTGAGGAAATGCAGCGTAGGTTCATGAGATTGATACCTGGGATGGCGGGACTGTCATATGAGGAAAGATTGAAAAGACTAGGCTTGTATTCACTGGAGTTTAGAACGATGAGAGGGGATCTTATAGAAACATATAAAATTATAAAAGGACTGGACAAGCTAGATGCAGGAAAAATGTTCCCAATGTTGGGGGAGTCCAGAACCAGGGGCCACAGTCTTAGAATAAAGGGGGGGGGGCATTTAAAACTGAGGTGAGGAATTTGTTCACCCAGAGAGTTGTGAATTTGTGGAATTCTCTGCCACAGAGGGCAGTGGAGGACAAATCACTGGATGAATTTAAGAGAGAGTTAGATAGAGCTCTGGGGACTAGTGGAATCAAAGGATATGGGGAGACGGCAGACACGGGTTACTGATTGTGGACGATCAGCCATGATCACAATGAATGGCGGTGCTGGCTCGAAGGGCCGAATGGCCTCCTCCTGCACATATTTTCTATGTTTCTATGTTTCTAGTACAGACCCAAACCCTTCAGCCTTTTTTGATGGGACAACCCTCTCATCCAAGGAATTGGCCTGGCAAATCTCCTTTGGACTGTCTCCAATGTGACTATATCCTATTAGATAAACAGAGCCAAACTGTAGCATTCCGGGTGACACCTCTCCAGAAACCCCTGTAAACAAAGCACAAAGGCAAGGATTTAAAAAATTCTAATCATGAGTTCAGCCTAACATGCAAAGTAGATATTGCATAAGGTTACGGATAAAACAAGAGGTTCTTTGGTTTCAGTTCTAGCCTACCCACTAGGGACAATTTACAGAAGCCAATTAACCTACAAACCTGCAAGTCTTTGGAGTATGGAGGAAACCGGAGCACCCAGAGAAAACACATGCAGTCACAGGAAGAACATAAAATTCCATATAGACAGCACTCGTAGTCAGGATCAAACTTGGGTCTCTACATTTGTGCCACTGTGCCACTCCCAATCTTGACGATCAGTAGCAAAACAACCACTGGGAAGAGCTGAAGGCTGGGAAATAATTGGCATGCATTTCTTCCTGGACATTACATAACATTTTACATATAAAGACGAGACAATTTGTTCTGGGTAAATTCATTCGGACACTACAGCTAACCTCAACACATTGCCCCAGGTCTTCAGCAGCTGCTGGAGGCAGCGAGGATGTCAGTTTAACATCTCATCTGAAAGAGGCTGATTGTCAGTAGTTATTCTCTCAGACAGCAAAACTGGGCAACAGTATTTGGGAGAAATTTAGTTGAATACTCATTCCATCTTAACCAAGTTTGCATAACTGCTTCCATGTTTTCCATGTGCATAATACGCTCATTCTTGATCCCTCCAATTGCAAGAGATGGGACATGTTTGTGGGCAGACTAGTTGGGCCAAAGGGCCTGTTTCCATGTTGTATGACTCTATGACTCTATGAAATGTTCATTTGCGTGTCACTTTAGGGAAATTCATCTCTGCATACCTGATCCATAGATGGCCTGATCTAGTTCCAGCCTACAACATCTAACAAGTGAAATCATCTGTTAGTAGCTGCCCTTCAAGTAAACAACACCATTCAAATCTCCCTCAGGCTCTCCAGTACTAGTAATGTGCCATAATTGCTGATGCAACACCTTGTTCCTGACATTCAAGAGCATCCAGAAGTGCTGTATTTCCCCAGTATTGCAAGGTACATCATCCCAGTTTTGTGGGTTTAGTCTATTTCAGAGTTGGTCAGAGCTGGGAAGTAGATCGTAATATTTACATGTCATTTAATCTGAGCCCCATGCAAACTGGGTGCATACAAAATATATAGGATTGTGAAATGGGATTATAATAATGGGATTATGAAATGGGATTATAATTGGGATTATGAAAGCCATTGCATACAGTTGCCCCATGGGGATTAAGGCATAAATGTGTGTTCTTCCAAAAATACGAACATTTGAATTCCTGCACATACCTCTGGAAATAATTTAAACAAAGATCAGATTAATCACTATGATAAGGGTCATTGTCATACTTGCATGAATCATAAGTGGAAAATTATTTTCACTGTGCTTTGTTGTGATGGGAACCAATAAGAAATCCACTAAGAATCATAAATTATATAAGCAGATTTGAAGTCAATTTGCCAGTCCTTCTAATGATAGAACTTAAAAACACAAACAATGTTTTAAGTACCTACCTAGATCCCTGAAGTACATGAAGACAAAATTAGAATGCATTACTTTCTTTGCTCTGAATTAATCCAGAATCCTTTCACGAGCCCCAGCCGATGTTGTGCAACATGCATTCTCTATGCTGTAACCTTATACTTTACAAATGTCAAAAGGTAAAGGTTGCTTTCCAGAACATCCTGGCAGAAGGATTAGAATAGCAAGTCTTTCATCGGTGGGAGAAAATCACTATGATCTCTTATCCAAGCAGTATTTATTAACTTTTGAAATGCAGGATCTTTGTATCAATCTTCCACAGATGATAATATTTTCATGTAAGCTTAACTTAACATTTAAATTGTGGAAAAGAAAAAACAAACAGCAAATCACACTTCCATAAATTGACAAGGACATTGGGACCCCAACAGACTTGTATATTAATTTTTATTAGATCATACTTAAACAATGATTAAAATAGGTGATAGCATATATCATTTAAATTCATAACTCAAACTTTTTTTTATCTGCAATTTTAAATGAGACACAAATTGCCCAGTGTTGAAATTTGTCTTTGGTCAATTGCCCGTTTAATACCAGTGACTGGGACGAGTTTCAAGCCACTTATCCTTCACATGCCCTCACTGATATTTGATCTTGAAGGATAGCACAGCTGATCAGATGAGTGTAACATTTCTAATACACTCAGGTTAACTGAAATCAAATGATGCTGACAAAGCAGTGATAGGACACCTGAAACTGCTATAAATACTCTCTCACTTTCAAGTCAGTTTTCCAGCTAGAACAAGATCCTGAATATACATCATAAAGTGACCGGTCTGAGAGTTCAGACCCAGAATAATAACAGCAGCTACTTCATCAGGAAAATGACAAGGTCTTTCATTTTGGATCTATTTTGTTCATTTGACTGATGTTATTCCATACTTTAACCATAGAACATAATCCAAAAGAGCACAGGAACAGGCCCTTCGGCCCATCATGCCTGTGGCGAACATGAAGCCAAATTAAACTAATCTCCTCTGCCTGCATGTGATCCATAAACCTCCATTCCCTTCAGCCCAGGGGAAAGTACATCACAAGAACAGGTCCTTCGGCCGACAATGTCTGTGCCGAACACAATGCCAGGGCCAACACTTACCTGCCTGCACATAATCCATATCCCTCCAATCCCTGCATATCCATAAGCCCATCCAAAAGACCTTTAAATGCCACTATCGTATCTGCCTCAATCACCACCCAGGCAGCATGTTTCAGGCACTCCCACCCCATCCCACATGTAAAAGACTTGTCCGCACATCTCCTTTAAACTTATAGTTATGCCCTGTGGTGTTTGGATACTTCCATCCTGGGAAGGAGATTGCATGCACTTCCTTTATTTCACTGACAAAATTTACATCCTTTTTGATCATCCAAGGCTCCCTTACTTTGCCATCTTTATCCCTCTTCCTTATCGAATCATGCCGGTTCCGAACATCTAGCAACTGGCCTTAAATTACTCCCACATGTCAGAGGTGGACGCATGCAATGACACTAGCTCCAGTGTCGTCGTCCCCCCCCCCCCCCCGAGCTCCCAGTGTCCCCTCCCGAGCTCCCAGTGTCCCCTCCCGAGCTCCCAGTGTCATCCCCCCCCCCCCCCGAGCTCCCAGTGTCCCCTCCCGAGCTCCCAGTGTCGTCGTCGTCCCCCGAGCTCCCAGTGTCCCCTCCCGAGCTCCCAGTGTCGTCGTCCCCCCGAGCTCCCAGTGTCCCCTCCCGAGCTCCCAGTGTCGTCGTCCCCCCCCTGAGCTCCCAGTGTCCCCTCCCTAGCTCCTGCCTTCTCGCAAGGTCCAGTCTTCTCTCTATTCAAAACAATCTTAAAACCTGTGATCACTATCCCCAGAATACTCTCCACTGTAACATCAGCCACCTGGCCAGGCACATTTCCCAGCACAAGGTCCAGTACGTTCCCTTCTCAGGTTGGGCACAAATTCTGCCCCGTCTGATCCTTTAGTACTGAGCAGGTCACAGTCAACATTGGGGAAACCAAAGTCACCCACTAAGCCAACACTGTTGTTTTGGTTTCTTTGCGTAATCTGTCTACATATCTATTCCTCTATCTCCCCCTTGCTGTTGGTAGCCTTTAGTACAATCCCATTAGAGTGCTTGTACCTTTCTTATTTCTAAGCTCTACCCATATCCCCTCAGAAGATAAACCCACCAGTATGTCTTCTCTGATTGCCGCTGACTGCCTCCTTGATTAGTAGCACAACTCCTCCACCTCTTTTGCCGCCCTCTCGATCACATCTGAAACATCGAAACCCCAGAACATTGAGCTGACACTGTGTCCCTCTTGCAACCATGTTTCCACAATGGCCACAACATCATTGTCCCTCCAGATGTTCCTCCACGACTTTGTGTTTTGCACAGCCTTTTATAAAGCTGCATAATTATCCACAATCGTATATCGGTCGGGTTGTACCAATAAATAAATTGAGAAATTATGCAAGTCTGTTGATTGTCTGTTGCTTATGCAATAGAAACGCTCCCTTCAACAACAGAGCACTCTCAGTGCAGACATGTTTCCCAAGCTCAATATTTACTTACACTGCCACGAATATCAGGTAACATTTGGTAAAATTATTATACCAGCATGACTTCTTCAATCCTGGGACTGAATGAATTTTTTAATAGTTATGTAGGATTTTATGGAATATTTTTCTGTAGTTTTCATGGTGAAATGCATTAGTTTAGCACAACAGAAAATTCAGGAGGTCTGACCATATGTTTTCATGATCCTCAAGGGTGCATGTCAATGATCCCAAGAGTCACACAAAAACCTTAGATATGTAATTCCAGTCATAACCACTGGTATTTCAAGATGTTTGAAATTAGTGTAGGAAGGAACTGCAGATGCTGGTTTAAATCGAAGATAGGCACAAAAAGCTGGGGTTACTCAGTCTGAAGAAGGGTCTTGACCGTAAACATCACCCATTCCTTCTCTCCAGAGATTCTGCCTGTCCCGCTGAGTTATTCCAGCTTTTTGTGTCTATTTTCCGTTTGAAATTTAGTGATTGTCCAAAAGCAATACAGTGCCAGTACTAAAACACTGATTTCCAAATATCCAGACCTAAAAAATAAAGCAGGATGGAACAATGTGGCAAAGTTCAAAGTTCATGAGGTATGCCCACCATCCACATGCTTGACATCCCTGCTCGATTGAGCTCAGAGAAGTCAAGGAGGTTTTGGATGCACAGTTTTATTTTTCCTGTTTCTGTTGCTCATTCAACTTTTATACAACCCTTCATCAATACGCCTGCAGATTTATGACTGTCAATCGGAAAAGACTGCACAAAGCTGTATGATCTCATTGCCCGTAAGCCACAGATCTGATAGACAATTACATGCCATTGGTGCTGGCAGAAATGGCAAAATAGAAAACATTGCCCTTTTCATCCTGTCACTGTATATGTGTTGAAGCCCTGTACCTTTGCTTGTAAATCTTAGTTTAGGGCAGCTGGCTGCACTTCACGTATGCAGGCCTGAAACCATTTTTTTAGTTTTGCTTTATTGCTTTAAAGATACAGCGCGGAAACATTCTCTTCAGCCCTCCAACTCAGCGCCGACCAGCAGTCCCTGTCACATTAGCACACACTGCACACCAGGGACAATTTGCAATTTTTACTAAGCCAATTAACCTACAAACCTGTACGTCTTTGGAGTGTGAGAGGAAACTGGAGCACCTGGGGAAAACCCATGTGGTCATGTGGGGAGAACGTACAAACACCGTACAGACAGCACTTCTAGTCAGGATCGAACCTGGGTCTCTGGCGCTGTGAGGCAGCAACATGACCGCTGCGTCACTGTGCTGCCCTAGATTTTCTCTAAAACTCAGATTTTAGAGATGGAGGTCACTTTTAAAGGCGTGTAATGTCAATTGTGCTCCAGGTTTTGGAAGAATTCAGAATCTGTTCATGTGTGTATAGCTATGAAGCATCTTTATAGGTCCAGCCCAAGTAGATAGTAAGGGTCTTGTGGGGCAACATTACTCCAGCGCCCAGCTAACCACATAGACATTCCTAAATGCATAGTCACCCAAAAAGATGCATTTAGCTGCGGCTTACTGGGATGTACAGCCAAATGTGCACGACTGCAGTCCACATACAATGGTGTAAATTACAGGATAAAAAGAGCAACACTTTCTGTTTTGCCAGTTCTGTCAGAACCAGGACCTCTTGACTCTTGAAATCAGGAAGCAGTGTTCAAACACTTCAGCTCGCTATCATGCTACACAGTGGGACTTCCTTGGGTTGAACTAGAAACTACACATAACCAGCAGCATTGACCTAATCTGCATCAACAGGATGCAGTATTTCCCTTTCCAAGCCGCCATAAAACCCTGCACCTGACCCAATTCTGGCAGAGCCACAGATTATTGCAATGCATCTTTGCAGCTCCTGAGGCTATGACTCCAGCACTGCCCTTTGCTGATTTCCGTGCTCAATCTGATCTATCACCTCAGGAAGCTTTACGTGATTTCCTCAAAGTCACGTTGAATGGTTAATGTCAAACAGAGCTAAAGTAATCGGCAGTTCAGCAGCAGGTCTAGCAGCTAGTGATCAGTCAGGATTCAAATTCAGGGAGAGCAATCAACCTATGATATTAACCGGAGTGAATATTCAGAGCAGGTTAGCAGATTAATTCTACTTACTTTTACCTCTTTCTCTTGTCGCACAATTGACGCTAAGTGCCTCCGCATGTGATACGAGTATTTTAGTTCCAAGCCCATGTGGATAAGATTGCTTAGATTTCCTGTCTCAGGAGCATTGTACATCATGGTTCACATCATGTCAACATTCATGTGGAGCTACACCCATGCTGGCTTCTGATATCCTGCTGCCTTACCAGATAGTCACCAACGTCACTTTATGGACTCAGCCATCTATATGAGTGGCCTTGGTGGGACTCTGCAATGTTAGGCAATTGTAATGCAATGTCATTCTGCTATTGAGATTCCTTGGGAAACAATTGAAGCTGGTGGGTCTCAAGGAATAAGCTGCCAGAGGAGGTAATTGAGGCAGGTACTATAACAACACTTAAACAACATTTGGACATGTATGTGTCGGAAGGAAACACAGATGCTGGTTCACACTTTTCATTCATTCACTTTTCGGAATGGCAGGCAGTGACTAGTGGGGTACCGCAAGGCTCAGTGCTGGGACCCCAGTTATTTACAGTGTATATTAATGATTTGGACGAGGGAATTGAATGCAATATCTCTAAGTTTGCGGATGACACGAAGCTGGGTGGCAGTGTTAGCTGCGAGGAGGATGCTAGGAGGCTGCAGAGTGACTTGGATAGATTAGGCGAGTGGGCAAATGCATGGCAGATGCAATATAATGTGGATAAATGTGAGGTTATCCACTTTGGCGGCAAGAACAGGAAAGCAGAGTATTACCTGAATGGTGAACGATTAGGAGAAGGGGAGATGCAACGTGACCTGGGTGTCATGGTGCACCAGTCATTGAAAGCAAGCGTGCAGGTGCAGCAGGCAGTGAAGAAAGCGAATGGTATGTTGGCATTCATAGCAAGAGGATTTGAGTTTAGGAGCAGGGAGGTTCTACTGCAGTTGTACAGGGCCTTGGTGAGACCGCACCTGGAGTATTGTGTGCAGTTTTGGGCTCCTAATCTGAGGAAAGACGTTCTTGCCTTAGAGGGAGTACAGACAAAGTTCACTAGATTGATCCCTGGGATGGCGGGACTTTCATATGAGGAAAGACTGGATAGACTGGGCTTGTACTCGCTGGAATTTAGAAGACTGAGGGGGGATCTTATAGAAACATATAAAATTCTTAAGGGGTTGGAGAGGCTAGATGCGGGAAGATTGTTCCCGATGTTGGGGGAGTCCAGAACCAGGGGTCACAGCTTAAGGATAAGGGGGAAGTCTTTTAAGACCGAGATGAGAAAACATTTCTTCACACAGAGAGTGGTGAGTCTGTGGAATTCTCTGCCACAGAAGGTAGTTGAGGCCAGTTCATTGGCTATATTTAAGAGGGAGTTAGATTTGGCCCTTTTTGCTAAAGGGGTCAGGGGGTATGGAGAGAAGGCAGGTACAGGTTACTGAGCTGGATGATCAGCCATGATCATATTGAATGGCGGTGCAGGCTCGAAGGGCCAAGTGGCCTACTCCTGCACCTATTTTCTATGTTTCTATGTTTCTATGTTTCTATGTTTCTACACCGAAGATAGACATAAAATGCTGGAGAAACTCAGCGGATCAGGCAGCATCTCTGGAGAAAAGGAATAGGTGATGTTTCAGGTCGAGACCCTTCTTCAGTGATCTCTTGTACTAATGGGGAGAGGTAAAAGCTGCCTTTGCCTCCAGTTTTCTTTGCATTTGAAGTGGCAAATGCACAGAAATAGTTTTCGAGTCAGACTGATGCAGTATCCGAAGAAGTGGTGACTCAGATAGACACTTGCTGCGATTATTTTACTTTATATTGTTTCTATCAGCCAATAACTTGACGTATGAGTGCTCAAGATTTTTCAGTCTACGGGCATTGGCAGTATTGCATTGACAGCCAGCACAATGGGAGAGCACTTCTTTTAATTGAAAACCATCTGAAGAGATAAAGGAAGCTCACAGAATGTATGTGCTATGTTTAAGCAGAGAAAGGGTTTTGATACCGACTTAGGAAGTCTGATTGTTCCGTGAATGTGCTCTCTGAAGTATTCACTGCTTTATTGGTATTGCCCCCAGGGAGATGGTGTTTAATTCCCGAATACTTACTGCTCTGGAGAAAGCAGCTTTTCAGCTTGTGCTCAAACAATAAAAGAACAAAATGTTTCCCTTGGGAGAAAGAATTGTCAAGATAAACAAGATTTGATCTTGCATAAATTGAAAAAAATATATTGCAGATGTGATATAAAAAGATGAATGGACATTTTATGTCCACCTGGTGTCCTTATTAAAAATTTAAACCTTTCCTAGTTTTTGCATTGAAATTTAGAACATATCATTTTAAGATTAGCCATTTAGGCGATTGGGTTCAAGTATTTAAAGTGGTGGAAGAAAGCTTGATGCAGTTTAAGCATCCAGCAATGAAATGTAAGCATGTAAGAATGTAAGATGGGTGTCTGGGGATATGGGATCTAGGACAGAAAGGTCTGTGCAGGAATGGGAAGGAGAATTAAAGTGTCCAGCAACCGGGAGATCAGGTAGGTTCAGGCGGGCTGAGCGAAGGTGATCCGCGAAACGATCGCCCAGTCTGCCTTTGGCCGCACCGATGTATAAGAGTTCACATCTTGAACCACGGATACAGTAGGTGAGGTTGGAGGAGGTGCAAGTGAACCTCTGCCTAACCTGAAAGGACTGTCGGGGTCCCTGGACAGAGTCGAGGGATGAGGTACAGTGACAGGCGTTGCAACTTCTGCAGATGCAGGGGAAGGTACCTGGGTAGGGAGTGGTTTGGGTGGGAAGGGATGAGTTAACCAGGGAGTGTGGAGGGAACGGTCTCTGCGGAAGGCAGAAAGGGGTGGAGATGGGAAAATGTGGCTAGTGGTGGGATCCCATTGGTGGTCGTGGAAATTTCCGAGGATTATGTGTTGTTCTCATTTCCACCCTACAAACAGCTTACAATGGCCTGTTTCCTTTATTATCGTTACTTTTTTTGCATATCTTCAATTAATTGTTCTTTATCTCTCCACATTACTGTCTATATCTCTCGTTTCCCTTATCCCTAACCAGTCTGAAGAAGGGTCTCGATCCGAAACGCCACCCATTCTTTCTCTCCAGAGATGCTGCCTGTCCCGCTGAGTTACTCCAGCTTTTTGTGTCTATCTTCGGTTTAAACCAGCATCTGCAGTTCCTTCTTACTCAATTGCACAGCTGATCATATCAATTGCACAGCATTAAATGACTGAAGAGGCAGGTAAGTGTTTTATGTATGGCCACAAGTCATACAACATAATCTGAAACTTAGAGCAATTGCAATGCTTAGTTTACACAGCCGTCCTGAAAATGAAAGAGTTTGTTTTTGGTTCTGCAAAACTCACTCCACTTTGCATAGTCATTGAAGAGTATGATGTGTTGAGATTGTTCAAGAGAGTCTTTTTGTGATGGGGCCCATGTCCTCTCCCCACCTCAACATGGAATAATTATTTACTAGTATGATTCCAGGAACAAGGGAATTCAGTTGCAAAGTTAGAATGAAGAAGCGTGGGCTCTTTTCCTCAGAGTCAATGGCCTGTCCCACTTAGGCGATTTTTTAGGCGACTGCCGGCGACTGCCATTGTCGTAGCAGGTCACCGAAAAAACGGCGACTGGACCCCCCTAAGACAATGTCTACGACAAGCTACAACAACCTACCACCTAGTCAACATCAAGCTATGGCAAGCTACCGACAACCGGCGACCCAATCATCGCGAGTAGGACGTCCACCTATGACTGCACCTACGACAACCTACGACACCCTACCACCACAGAGGCGACAACCTAAGACAACCGAAGTCAACCTACGTCCAGCTACGACAACCTACGACCCTGAAGACTGAAGATAACTGAAGACAATTCACGTTTCACCCAGTTTCCCTATAAAAGGGGGTGTATGGTAGGGTTTCCAATCATTCTGCATTATGACTATTTGAAAGTGATGCCATGAGAAACTACTCTGAAATACAATAACTTCATACATCAATTTTCCGTCAAAATGTCAAGAATTTCCTATATTGATATTGAAACAGACACAATTTTTTTTTAAAGGTTGATAAGAACATACAACAGTGCATACAAAAATATTGTAATAAACTTCAATAAATTTCAATAAACTTCAAACTTTAACATTCAAACTTTAAACAGAATACAAGTGCAAAAACATACAAAACCTAATATCATTTATGGACACTTTACACTGATGGGTGATCAGATCAAGTCCACACTTGGAATTCAACGAAGTCAGCACCGGTGACAACCTACATCACCTGGCGACAACCTACGACAGCACCTACGTCAGGATACGTCAAGCTACGATCATTGGCGTCAAACCCACTGTTGCCGAAAAATTGTCAACATTCTGAAAATACAGCTGCCACCAGAAAGACGCTACGACTCTTTGGAGACTACTCACGACCATACAGGCAACACCCCCGGCGACCATGCGGCGACAGCCTAGTCGCCTGTAGTCGCCTAAAAAATCGTCTAAGTGGGACAGGCCCTTCAGAAAAGATAGGAGGACATTTGATGAGGTTTACGGGGTCATAAATGGCTTTGATGGAGAGAGGCTGCCCCAATGACAAATGCACCATTTCGCAACATTAAGAAAGGTGCAGCGTAAAGCAAGCTGACAAAAAAATTAAGGACGACACAAAACAACGTTAATACAGATTAAGAAACGCATAAATGCTTCCATATCATATCATATCATATATATACAGCCGGAAACAGGCCTTTTCAGCCCACCAAGTCCGTGCCGCCCAGCGATCCCCGTACATTAACACTATCCTACACCCACTAGGGACAATTTTTACATTTACCCAGCCAATTAACCTACATACCTGTACGTCCAATGGAGAAATAATTGATACAATAAATACAATAAATTCTCAAGTTCTGACCCCACTAAGCAAAGGGCTATGAAAAACATTTTCTCACTACAATTTTTAAAATAGGGGGATGTTATTTTTTTATTCATTCTCAGGATGTGAGCATTGGAACCAGTGCATATTGGCCATTTCCGAAGACTACCGACAAACCTGGTGATGAGCCTCATCCTTGCAACATCAGTCAGTATGGTGCAGGTGGACGGACAATCCAGCTAGGCTGTGAATTCCAGGATTTTGACCAAGTAGAAATGAAGGAGTGGACATACACCAAACACTTGCGCTCCGCCCGCCAAGGCCTACTGGATCTCCCAGTTGCCAACCATTTTAATTCCCCTTCCCATTCCCATTCTGACCTTTCTGTCCCAGCATCCTCCATTGCCAGTGATTCCACAGCCAGACTGGAGGAACAGCATCTCATATTCTGCTTGGGTAGCTTACAACACAATGGCATGATTACTGAATTCTCTGCTTTTAGGTCAGCTCTAACAACCTACCTCCTCCCTCTCGCTTTTCTCCCTCCCCCCCTCCCCCTCCCCCTCCCCCCTCCCCCTCCCCCTCCCCCCCTTTTGTTCCCCTCCCTCCCCTGTGCCTAAAGTAGGTTTGCACCTATTTCTCCCCCCCCCCTCCCCATCACCCCCCTCTCCCACTCACCCCTCATTCTCCACCTGCATACTTTCCTCTGGCCTCACAATTCATAACTCTTCAATCCTGAATCATCACTTATTCATGTTCTCCAGGGATGTTGCCTGACCCACTGAGTGGCTCCAACATTTTGTTAGATATAGTCTTTCGTTTAAAAAAAGTTCAAGGCACGAAATTCAGAACATGGTGCCTGGCCAACCGAGGGAATCGCCACTAACGTAGGTTGAAAGAAAAGCATTTACAACAGGCTGACCCAGAATCAGATGTGAAATAAACAAAGGAGTAAACATTTGTTCTTGGTCGCTAAACTCATACTCCTTCATAACAGCTAGCAGCTATGTATTTGATTCCATTAGCTTTGGTGAAAGCTCGTAGAAGCGGAATACAATGTACAGCCACTGTTGTACCTCATGTTTAGTCCACTCGTGAGGAGGGAGTTGGACCATGTTGAGTTTATGTTGATATCCTGAGACCAGGTACAGGAATTTAAATTTGTGTATTTTTTACAGTATGTTATCTGGAGAATATTATAAGAAGAAGTAATGTATGGATTGAGAACAAGAGTGGGCGGCACGGTGGCGCAGCGGTAGAGTTGCTGCCTTACAGCGAATGCAGCGCCGGAGACTCAGGTTCGATCCTGACTCCGGGCGCCGTCTGTACGGAGTTTGTACGTTCTCCCCGTGACCTGCGTGGGTTTTCTCCGAGACCTTCGGTTTCCTCCCACACTCCAAAGACGTACAGATATGTAGGGTTAATTGGCTGGGCAAAATGTAAAAATTGTCCCTAGGGTGTAGGATAGTGTTAATGTGCGGGGATCGCTGGGCGGCACGGACCCGGTGGGCCGAAGAACCTGTTTCCGCGCTGTATCTCTAAATCTAAATCTAAAATCTAAGATTGAGAACGATTAATATTTTTAAGGGATCGTTCCTTTTTCTCTCCATTTATGCTCATTAATCTACTGTGGGCAATGACCACAAACTGAATCTCCTCACAGAAATGTTTGCCAGCCTTTATTCATGGCAGGATGTCTGTGATTTAATGAAATGTTTCCTGATCTTCAAATCTTAAATAACATTCTGATTCTCGAAGTAACTGACATCCCTTGAAAGTTTTGCAGTTGATCAGTCTGATCTCGAAACTGAAAGAATATCCTTTAAGATTTATTTGGGCTGACAAGCTAAAAATTCAACATGGGAAAAAAAGTCAATTTTTTCATTGTGCTACATAAATTTCAATATTGTATAATCCCGTGAGCCTGGAGTTGCAACAACTTCAGAAATTTTATGTTACAATAGACAATAGACAATAGGTGCAGGAGTAGGCCATTCGGCCCTTCGAGCCAGCACCGCCATTCAATTTGATCATGGCTGATCATTCTCAATCAGTACCCCGTTCCTGCTTTCTCCCCATACCCCCTGACTCCGCTATCCTTAAGAGCTCTATCTAGCTCTCTCTTGAATGTATTCAGAGAATTGGCCTCCACTGCCCTCTGAGGCAGAGAATTCCACAGATTCACAACTCTCTGACTAAAAACGTTTTTCCTCATCTCTGTTCTAAATGGCCTACCCCTTATTCTTAAACTGTGGCCCCTGGTTCTGGTTACATTTTTCCAAATTTGCGACTTAGCTGTTTATATAATTAAGGGGGATAGCTTATAATAAGAGTTATAAAAGTGAAATACTAGAAAGAAAGCAGGAAGAATAGCAGCACAGTGGTGATATTACTGCTTCCTCACAGCACAAAAGACCTGGGTTCGATCCTGACCTCCGGTGCTGTCTGTGTGGAGTTTACATATTCTCCTTGGGACCGTGTGGGTTTCCTCTGGTCCTCTGGTTTCCTCCCACATCCCAAATATGTCTCGAATTATAGGTTAATTGGCTTCTGTAAATTGCCCCAAGTGCGTCAGGAATGGGAGATAGTGAGAACAGGTGATGAATGTGCAGCAAGACCTTGTGGGCCGAAGGGCTTGTTTCCATGCTGTATCCTTCAGTCAATTCAATCAAATGAAAATCAGGTTATGGAAAGAGCCTCAAACGTCCACCTCTGACTATAAATATTGATCATGAAACCATTCCCCAAAATCACATATGTATGTATACTGATGTGTGTACCTCCCTCTACAACTGGATTACTGTATTACCATCCTAATTGTAACTTGATTCAAAGCAGGTGCTGTTTCTTCTTTAATCTCTCATTATCATGAGCAAGAAATTAAATGCTACAGAAAGGGGAATTTGATCCAGATTCTGATTTTAGAGCAATTCGTGGGTTTAAATATTTGCTATGTTTCAAGGCTTTTTGGAACAACAGCTATGCTGTATATTGGCTATGTGACACTATGTGTTTCCACTAGTGGGAGAGTCCAGGACCAGAGGTCATAGCCTCAAAATAAAAGGGCATCCCTTTAGGAAGGAGATGAGGAGGAATCTCTTTAGGCAGCGGGTGGTGAATCTGGGGAATTCATTGCCGCAGAAGGCTGTGGGATACAAGTCAATGGATATTTTTAAGGCAGAGATAGAGAGATTCTTGATTAATATGGGTGTTAGGGGTTATGGGGTGAAGGCAGGAGAATGGAGGTGAGGGGGCCACCAGCCATTATTGAATGGCAGAGTAGACTTGATGGGCCGAATGGCCTAATTCTGCTCCAAGAACCTATCACTCATGGCCTTATGAACATATTTTCCATTGCAGTGCTATTTTAGAGCATAGAGGATGTGAGGTTGCAAGGTCTTGAAGTCTTTCGGAATTGGAGACCACCGACGATCCTATATCAAATTCTTAATGACCTTTCTATGTTAGCCTCAGCTGATATAGCATTTTGCAAGGTATTGTTATGAATTTGTTATTATATCTACTGTATCGGGAAGAATCACTGAAGGACAGTTCTACTGCTGAACCGTGTATAAATTGTATTGCCATTAATTAACCAGAGATTTTTTCTTCCAAAAGGGAATTAAACTACGAATTCAGATAATGTGAATGTATCTTTTGGCAATGCCGTAAGTAAGATGCCAGTAAATTCTGGGAGGTGTGAAACCCTTCCTGAATTGGTCAAATTAGCTTTGAGCTTTCTTCTCAGAACAATGCCCTTGTAATGTGTATGAAAGAGAGAGTCCATAAGGCATGCTGCCCTGAGTGCCAATTATACTGCCGCCATTACCAAAGTATTTTTGTCTCATTTATTTTATTCCGGAGTTCCACCAGCATTTGCACAGCTTGACATTCTCCTGCATTTGTGTTCCATTAAGGGAAGGCGAGCAACTCTTCCTGAGTGCTTCTGTTGAAACCCTTTTGCTTTTGCAGCAGACAGCTGAAGCATATCTCTCTGGAGCAAGAGACAGTCTCCTCTCGCCCCATCAGAACTGCCTTTGCTTATCAGATCCTTCACAGGCACCACAAGGGGAAATGGTTAGGGAGAGACCGGCTTTGCTAGGGAAGCATTTATAAAAATCTGTCAGAGTTAATCACTCTGCAGCACTGAAGCACAAATTAGGTTGTGGTTTTAGCATTTACATTGTTCTAGGCTCAATTTGAGTCCATAATCTGAAGGAAAGATCACAGCTAATGGAAAAATAGTGCAAGGTTTTAAAGCAGTATACTGGTCTCAATAAGTCAATTAGTTTTCAATGCTGAAGATAGACACAAAGTGCTGGAGTAATTCAGCGGGTCAGGCAGCATCTCCGGAGTAAAGGAATGGGTGACATCTCGGGTCAGAACCCTTCTTCAGACTCAGACTGTCTGGAGAAGGGTTCCAACCCAAATCATCACCCATCCTTTTTCACCAAAGATGCCGCCTGACAAACTGAATTACTCCAGCACATTGTGTCTATCTTTGGTATAAACCAGCGTCTGCAGTTCCTTTCTACACACCCATGAGCTTTCATTGCTGTATTTGGGATTGAACCCAGGTCTCTGGCGCTGTAAGGCAGCAACTTCACCACTGCAACACCCTGCTGGCCAGAAACCATCAGATTTATTACAATGAATGTTAACACTGGCAACAACAAAGACAAAGTATTTAGCATTTCATTAACTTTTTAAACTCAAACATCATCCTTACGTGCAAAATAATGAAAGAGGCAAAATACTGGAAGCACAAAGTGAAAATGCTGGAAATATTTAGTGGGTCAGGCAGAAATCACAAATGGTGTTGTGCTGAGAAAGGACAATCGAGTCTTGATCCAGAGCACCACAGCCACCCTCCACGTTGGTCTAGGTTTATTATGGTCGCATGACAATAGACAATAGACAATAGTGCAGGAGGAGGCCATTCGGCCCTTCGAGTCAGCACCGCCATTCAATGTGATCATGGCTGATCATTCTCAATCAGTACCCCGTTCCTGCCTTCTCCCCATACCCCCTGACTCCGCTATCCTTCAGAGCTCTATCCAGCTCTCTCTTGAATGCATTCAGAGAATTGGCCTCCACTGCCTTCTGAGGCAGAGAATTCCACAGATTCACAACTCTCTGACAGAAAAAGTTTTTCCTCATCTCAGTTTTAAATGGCCTACCCCTTATTCTTAAACTGTGGCATGTACTGAGGTACTGCGAAAAGCTTTGTTTTACATGCTATCCAACCAAATCAGACTGGTGCAACTGGTAGAGCTGCTGCCTCACAGCACCAGGGACCCAGGTTCAATCTGACCTCGGGTGCTGCATGTGTGGAGTTGGCACGTTCTCCCTGTGACTGCGTGGGCTTTCTCCGGGTGCTCAGATTTCCTCCCGCATCCCGGACATGTGGATTTGGAGGTTAATTGGCCTCTGTAAATTATCCCTACTGTGTAGGAATGGGATAACATAGAACTAGTGTGAATGAGTAATCAATTGTCGGCTTGGACTTGGTGGGCCGAAGGGCCTGTCTCCATGCTGTATCTCTACACTAAACTAAACTAAACTAAATTAAGTCCTGATCTTGGGGGCTGTCTGTGTGGAGTTTGCACACTCGCCCAGTGACCGCATGAGATTCCTCTGGGTGCTCCGGTTTCCTCCCACATCCCAAAGACATGCAGGTCTGTGGATTAATTGGCCTCTGTAAATTGCCCCAGTTGTATAGCGAATGGATGAAAAATAGGATAACCAAGAACTGGTGTGAACAGGTGATCGATGGTCGGCATGGACTCGGTGGGCTGAAGGACCTGTTTCCATGCTGTATCTCAACACTAAATTAAACCAAACTAAACTAAACTAAAACTATACATAAATACAAGCGAGCCAAACTGGCGCATTTGTGTCATGCATTCTTTTTGAGGGCAAGTCTGCTGGATGCCCGGGACATCTAGTGAACTCCCCTCGATGTGATATACTTTGATGGCAGCAGTGGGAGTGTGGCAAGGATGAAACTAACCACATAAGAGCATCAGAGCTTCCACAATAGATGTCAGACCACTGCGACAGTATGCCAACTGAGTTTGGTTCCATGGCCTCGGCTTCAATGGTAGCTGAGACAATGGGTTTCAGAAGGTGCAAGATGGTCGGGTCTGGAGGTGTTGCAATGGAGCTGACTGCCACTTTCATGCTGGAAATTTTTACTTTTCGGTAAAGAAACAGGCCCTTCAACCCACCGGCTCCACGCCAACCATCGATCACCCGCTCACACTAGTTCTGTATTATCCCATTTTTGCATCCACTCCCCACACGCGGAGGACAATTTGCAGAGACCAACTAATCTACAAACCCTCGGGATGTGGGAGGTAACCGGAGCACCAGGAGGAAACCCAAGCGATCACAGGGAGAATGTGCAAACTCACCGCAGACCGCAGCTGAGGCCAGGATTGAACCCGGGTCTCTGGCAATATGAGGCAGTAGCTCTACCAGCCGTGCCATGGTCTCGCTCTAAAGATAGGCTCCAAACTCTGCGTGAAGAGGTTGAACTTCCAACTCTCCTTGACATTGCATACAGGTTTTCTAAGTAATCTCAGAAAGCACCAACCATTTGATTTTTCATGCTCTTCACCACTTTCCTCCTGCTTGGCTTGTCACAAACCACAAACTCCGTACAAACAGCATCCGTAGTCAGGATCGAACCCGGGTCTCTGGCGCTGTAAGGCAGCAACTCTGCCGCTGTCACACCGAGCACCCCTATTCAAGTGGGGCAGCTTGAATCCACAGTGAATAATGTGTTGAAATCCTGATTCGTTTGCTTGTCTCTGCAGCATGAAAGTTCGATCCACATGAATGCACCTCCAAGATCCTGGCAGGCAGAGTCTGTGCGAATGTTAGCTGAAAGTGAACTGATCCCATGCAAGGGGCAGCACAGCGGTAGAGTTGCTGTCTTACAGCGAATGCAACGCCTGAGACTCAGGTTCGATCCTGACTACGTGTGCTGTCTGTACGGAGTTTGTACGTTCTCCCCGTGACCTGCGTGGGTTTTCTCCGAGATCTTCGGTTTCCTCCCACACTCCAAAGACATACAGGTTTGTAGGTTAATTGACTGGGTAAATGTAAAAATTGTCCCTAGTGGGTGTAGGATAGTGTTAATGTGCGGGGATCGCTGGGCGGCGTGGACTCGGTGGGCCGAAGGGCCTGTTTCTCTAAATCTAAATCTAAATCTAAAAAAGCACTGAAAGGCTGACCTACTGTATATTACAGTTCACTGGGAAACAGAATGGGAAGTGTTTTCAACCACCCAGCTGTCTCCACAGGAGGGACAGCCAAGAACAAATAGAGTATGAGTGCTCTACAAACCCCAAAGAATTGGACAACCTCCAACATCATCTGGTTTCTCTGCTGCAGATTACAACACCTTATTGCAGTTCCACCAAAATGAGCAAAGTTAGAGGAAGGGTGTAAAGCCAGTGACCTTGGAACACAAGCCAGCTGTGGGGGAACAAAATAAAGGAAGACATATTTGACAGCATATCATCTTTCATTATGCTTCATAATAAATTTTAAATTCAAAAACCGGACTTGTGAAAACAAACAAGGCAATTGCTCCCAGAACTCCACGGGTGCCATCTGTGTGGTGTGTGCACATTCTACCTTGTGACTGCGTGGGTTTCCTCTGGGCCCTCCCACATCCTCCCACATCCCAGAGACATGGGGCTAATTGGCCCAGAGACCCAGAGGTTAATTGGCCTCTGTAAAATTAGCCCTATTACACAGGGAGTGGAAGAGAAAGTGGGATAACATTGAATTAGCTTGGTAGGGTGGTTGTTGGTCGACTTGGACTCGGTGGGCCGAAGGGCCTGTTTCCAGGCTGTATCTCTAAACTAAACTAATGGCAGTATCCATGATTAACAATCAACTGAGAATCAACATCTTCTTACTCTGCCCACAATGTTGTCTCTTCTTTTTAGTTCCTCTTATTTCTCTTATCCATGATGCCCTTCAATAACCTCATCCAACAAGCTGCCGTATTAACCCTAAAGGCACACCAGCTGTTCTATTCTTGCCTGACCACCATTACATAAAGACTTACAGTTTACAGTTCTTGGCCTAATTTTCAATTCCATTCATGACATTTCCTCTTCTTATCTCTAATTTTCTACAGCCTTACAATCCTAATAGATATCTCTGCTTCTCCAATCCTGACCTTTTATCATCCCCAAACATAATTGTTCTACTACTTATGGCCAAGGTCTAAAGCTCTGAATTTCCCTCCTTAAATCAATCTCCTTCTCTATTTTCCCATTTTAATTCACCCCTTAAACAGAGATTTTGAATATCCATCTTGATATCTCATGTGCGTTGCTATCTAATTCTGTTTAAGAATAGTCGTGCATTGGGAGCATTTTACTGCTCTAAATGTGCTACAGAAATATAAATTATTGCAGTTTCACCCTCATTTCCCATC
Source organism: Rhinoraja longicauda (assembly GCF_053455715.1). Lineage (NCBI taxonomy): Eukaryota > Metazoa > Chordata > Chondrichthyes > Rajiformes > Arhynchobatidae > Rhinoraja > Rhinoraja longicauda. Next base: position 59,050,568 of record NC_135960.1, on the reverse strand, counting down.
CAGGCTGACACTAACTGACTGAGGAGACTCAGATTACAAAGGTGTGTACCCATAGGAATAGTTTCTTGGTTCTTTTACAGGATGGGAGCTTCTATGACAAGGCTAGCATTCATTGCTTATCCATATTTCCCTTGGAAAGGTGGGAACAAGATATCTTCTTGGTCTGCAGCGGTCATTCGAGTGAAGGTGTTCCTCTAATTCTGTAGGGTAGGGAGCCCAGGAGTTCAACCCAGTGATGGTGAAGGAATGGTGAGGCTACTTGGTGACTTTAATGGAAGCAGGTATAAAGTGATGTTCCAATCACTTGTTGCCTTGTCCCTCTTGATGGCGGTGTTTGTGGAATTGGGTAGTGCTTTTGAAGAACCTTTAGTAGGTAGCTGCAGTGTTTTTTGCAGGTGATACAAAATGTTGCCAGTGGCAATGAGAGGGAGTTCCAGGCTTGGCTTCATACATTTCTTCCTTTTGTCCACCTTGATGAGTTCTACAGCAATCATAGCAGTATCCCTCACCTTTTCTGGTGATTAATATGTTTATCTATTTGTCCATTGGCTGTGATCAATAATAATTCATCACATTTCTAGTTAATATCCATGCTCAACTAAAAGCTAATTATCTTTCTGCCATTGTATACATTTCATCTGTGTGGTGCAGACAATGAATCATTGGTGCATCTCCAATAAATAATGGACCTACAATGCAGAACGCACATACTGTATGTAGTGGCATAATGCTGTGTCGGCAGTTATGAAATGTGTTGATTCATGAAAAAATACAGCACAGCGACTGTTTCTGCAAGTTGTAATGAATATTATGGAAGTATACGTTTGCCGGTGTACATAACCTAGTATTAAATACAGTATGGAAAGAAATGTGATGTATTGTATTAGGATCGTATTCTATTTGGATCATTTTGTATTAGATTGATCTCCGATGCTTTAATGTCCATTTCGCACTCCAGGGGTGCTCATCGTAATTGGACCTAAAAGCTGTGGCAAAACCACATTGCACAATTAACTAACGCCCACTGCTTCTGATAACAACACTGTGCTGCTTGTTTGTTTGTGTGGTTCCCTCATTTAGATAACCCCTCTGTGCTCTTGCTGCAAATTAAAGCACTGATAAAAGGTTTTCAACCTGAAATGTTAACCCTGTTCCCTCTCTATAGAAATATAAATTGTATAAATAAAAGGTTTTAAGACGCTGCCCCGATGGTGGAGAGTTCCTGGTCCCCGATGGTGGAGAGTTCGGAGGCCTTCCAGATGAATGGTCAGTGCATGAATCATAAAACGCTATACCATTAAAAAAATCACTTCCAGCTTAGGGGACAGATTAGCTTACAGATCCTCATTGCTCACCAAACCTGCAGTCATTATAAATTAGGATCATATTGACTTTTGGTCTGTCATCAAAAGCCATCAAAACTTTTGGATAGGCACATGGATAATGACAGATATGGATTATGTGCTGGCAAATAAGAGTTAGTCATGGCATTATGTTCGGCACAGACATTGTAGGCCGATGGACCTGTTCCTGTGCTGCACTGTTCTATGTTTCTCTGTTCTATGTAGCGATTTGAAGAAGGACCGACACTCAATTTCACACTAACAAATGCCACACTAGATACTGATAATGCACCAAGTTTAGAGGTCAACTTAAAAATGGTATTTATAAATGGTGAACCACCAGGCATGGTAGCCCTGCAGTCAGAGCAGGGGAAGAGGGTAGTGGAACAGAAATTCTACTGCAGATGATTCAGAGGCAGGTTTTGAGGGAGCAGACAACAGAATAAAATGCTTGGTGTATTGGCAAGGATGCTTGAAAGCTTGTGTCCAGTGATAAGATGCATGGAAGAATTCAGTATCAACTTGGCGAAGGACCTTACAGAAAGTTGTCCAGCATGGAAATGCTGACCAAGTTTGTTTCTATACTTGTGGACCCAACCATGGTACAAAGTCCCTTGGAATATAATACAGCTCTCAATTAAGTTTTAAAAAGCAGTAATTCAGGAGAAGCTTGGACTGTTCTCTTTCAAGCTAAGCTCAAACAGCTTGTATCACGGTTGTGTATAACAGTAGGCCAAAGGGTTTGTAGAAGGGCAATGTGCCAAGAGAAGACAAAGAGGATGATGTGCTGTCCACCCTTAGAAAGACTGCATTCATCCACTCATCAGTGCTGTTCAACCAGTGACCCAGTGTTGCCAGTCAGCCAGTTAACCCACACTGCAGCTGTACATGGCAAGATTATGTAGTCTGCAGGTGGGTCTTAAAAATATCCACTAACTTGGCCGCGACAGCCTTCTGTGACAAATTCCACAGATTCACCACCCCCTGACTAAACTTAAAGCAACTTGGATTCTGAAAATGGCGCCAAAACATGACAACTCTTGTATATTGTCTCAGTGAATTCTTTCTGCACACTTCGTTCCAAATCTACGATTGTGCTCATGTATAGTAATCCTTTACTGAACTGTATGCAAAAAATACTTCACTCTATCTTAGTCTATGTGACATTAAAGAACCATTGAACCATGGAATTGAAACATTGAAAGGAGACATTGAAGACAAAGGCGAAGAAAAAAATGTTACTAAGATATGCATGAAGGTGATTTGTTGACTGTTGTTTGTAATATAGCATTATTTTAGTATTATATTCCTAATCCATTTAACATCTTAAAATTTAACACCTGAACCATGAATTAATCACTAGTAAGTGCCATTAGGATAACGTGCAAAGCCTTTGAGAAGAAATTATATTTTTCCGATGCAATGGTTTTCTGTTTCTTGCTTAGAAATTCTTATTATGTAGAACAGATACAGTACTTCATCTATAAAAATAAAAGCAATTGAATCTTGCATTAATTAAGTTTATGTTGACTTGAATATAGAAGATTGAAAGATGTTCTACTTAAATAGTTTGAATGTGTTAAAGGAATTGAAAGGATTAGTAGAGAACAAAATAAAAACAAATTGCACTGTTAGAATGCGCAGAATAATGGGGCCTTCTATTAAATTAAAGCTGAACTATCCAGGGGTGAGATCAGAATATGTATTTCCAAAACAAAGTCGAGTGAAAATCTAGACAATTTAGCCCTGGAAACCTATTACGGCTAAAGATGTCAAAACTAAAATAGATAGTAAGGAAGGAGGAATATGGAAAAAAAGATAAGTCGATGGAAATGAAAAACTGCAGCTGCTGAAAATTCAAAATAAAAACAGCAAATGCTGAAAACGCTCATCTACAAATGTTGAAGGAGAATCAGTTAACATTTCAGATTAAAGACTTGTCACATTAAGATTGAGTTAAAATATAGATCCATTGCCATTTTTAGAATGGTAGAAGGACTAAATGAGGCACTCGTGTATTTCTTGCACAAAAAGCAGTATTCCTTGGGTTACCACATGTTCAGTTATAGGACTCCCATGATCAGGTGGTAGGTTGTAGTAATGTGCAAATAATAATTTGCTGAAGCTATACAGACAGTCAGTGCTTCAAAAATATTGACTTTCAACTATATCCAACCATAATTAAGTCAGTGAAAAAAAATCCAAATATTATACTTTACTGAGAAAAATCAGCTTGATATTGAATGCTGAAAAGCTGAAAGTCTAATACAATTGTCAAAACTCAACAATGGCTGTGGAGGCCAAATCAATAGATATTTTTAAGTCAGAGATAGATAGATTCTTGATTAGTACGGGTGTCAGAGGTTATTGGGAGAAGGCAGGAGAATGGGGGTTAAGAGGAAAGGATAGGTGAGCGATGATTGAATAGCAGAGTTGCAGATGGGCCAAATGGCCTAATTCTGCTCCTATCACTAATGACCTTATGACTGGTATTTGTTCAGTCCATTACTTTAAAACAAAATTTAACATGAAACTTGAACACAGTAAGATGCTCAAAGTGATAAATTAGAGTGCAACCAATAAAGAAATTAAAGAACAGACCAGATATCAGGACAGGTGACTTGGTCAAAAGGGAGGTTTCACGAACCAGTTTAAAAACATGTAGAAAAGCAGGCATGTCGAGGAATCCATTTCCCTGGATCAAGGTCGGAACTGCTGAAATCATGCCTCTGATAGAAGAGCTTTTAAACTGAAAATACACATGAGGTCAGAACTAGAGGAGTTTACAAGGATATTGCCAGGACTCAAGGGCCTAAGCTATAGGGTTTTAGCTAGGATTTTATTTTTTGGAGCACAGGAGGCCAAGGGGTGATCTTATAGTGGTGTATAAGATCATGGAGGGGAATTGATAGGCTGAATGCAGAGTGTCTTGTACCCAGGTTAGGGGAATTAAGAACCAGAGTACATAGGTTTAAGGTAAGAGGGGAAAGATTTAAAGGACGCACCAGGAATCAGCACATAAAACTTCTATTGTAGAAACAAAGAACTGCAGATGCTGGTTTATGGAAAAAGGCACAAAGCACTGGCACAAGGCACAAAGTAATTCAGTGGATCAGGTAGCATCTCTGGAGATGTGGATAGGTGACATCCCCCCCTTCCCCCTCTATTTCTTTGCCACCCCCTCTCCCCTGAGCCCCACCTGAACTCACAAACTGTTTCTCCCCTCCCCTTCCTCTTATATTGCTTCCTCAAGCTTCACAATTCGCAACGCTTCAATCCTTTTGTCTCACACCTTCTGTCTTTTCATCTCTGCTCTTTGTCCAAACATCTGCCTCACCCCCTCCCCCACCCTTCACCCCACCTGCCTCAGCTGTATCCACCTATTACTCCCCAGGCTATGTCCTGCCCCACCTCTCTTCCAGCTTTCTCCCCCCCCTTACCCCCTCCACCACAAATCAATCTGAAGAAGGGTCCTGAAACGTCACCTATCCCTGTTCTCCAGAGTTGCTGCCTGACCCGCTGAGTTACTCCAGCACTGTGCATTCTTTGCTAGACTTCCAATATCATTTAGAGCATGATAGAGCATTAACCAGTGTAAAGGGTTCACAGTGAATCACTCAGCCCACACCATACACCTCTTATATCCAACATTCTCCTGTGTTTGTTAATATGCACCCCAGAATTTCAGGACATATACACTTACATCACCCCTCTATTAAAATTATAGCATTTCCCTCCTCTTTTAAAATAAATCAAGTTAGCTTTATTGTTTCATTATATTAGTTGGTTAATTGCAGAATTACCTTGAGAAACATTTTCCAAAGGAGTTTCATTAAGGATAACCAATGTGAATATTAGTGTCCTGGGAAAACAATTGACTGCTTACAGTCAGCAATTATTATTCTTTCCCACCCTGTCTCTTAGATTAATAACAATGGGTAATTGGTGATGTAGAACACCATTGCTGAGAAGCACGTATTATTTTAAACTACTTATTTTGCTGTCTCTGCTGAAATTATAATTTAGGGATGTCAAAAATCACGAACAAATTTCTAAATATGTTACAAATATTCGCTGTCGTATTATCATGATCTTAACTGAAGATTTTGTAATACCTTTTAGAAGAACGTCATGTAGGAATTAAGTCTCAATTGCCAGTCTGAAGAAGGGTCTCAACGCAAAACGTCACCCATTCCTTCTCTCCAGAGATGCTGCCTGTCCCACTGAATTACTCCAGCACTCTGTATCTATCTTCAGCGTGAACCAACATCTGCAGTTCTTTCCTACACCATTGCTTCCTTTATTGGGTAAATTTGCTGATTGGTGCTGCAAAAACAACATGCATATTGTTATAATGGTACTTTTTAAGTATGAATACTATTTTTTTACAGGGTTTAACAGGTGACTGAAGTGGAAATCTACCCAGATCTGAAGAATAGGAGGGAGTTTGAGGACAAGGGGCCATTTGTGAGAGATATTGACTGCCTGGTGTAAACTGACTAAAGGTCATGACCTAAATTCCTTGGCTGACCTCTTCATCAATAACATAATATATTGTGTAATTGTCATATCTCTGCAGGAAGACTGACTCTAATATGATCCAGACTTTATTTTTGAATCTTTATGAAACTATAATAAACTTCACATCAGCGAAGGAGATTTACAAGAATGAATAATTTGGATCCCAGTGTACCATGCTTAGTACATCTGAGAACATATATAACATATAACATATAACAACTACAGCATGGAAACAGGCCTGTCCGGCCCTACCAGTCCACGCCGACCATTCTCCCTGACCTAGTCTCATCTACCTGCACTCAGACCATAACCCTCTAATCCCCTCTTATCCATATACCTATCCAATTTACTCTTAAATAATAAAATCGAGCCAGCCTCCACCACTTCCACCGGAAGCCCATTCCATACAGCCACAACCCTCTGAGTAAAGAAGTTCCCCCTCATGTTACCCCTAAACCTTTGTCCCTCAATTCTGAAGCTATGTCCCCTTGTTGGAATCTTCCCCACTCTCAAAGGGAAAAGCCTACCCACGTCAACTCTGTCCGTCCCTCTCAAAATTTAAAAAACCTCTATCAAGTCCCCCCTCAACCTTCTACGCTCCAAAGAATAAAGACCCAACCTGTTCAACCTCTCTCTGTAGCCTAAGTGCTGAAACCCAGGCAACATTCTAGTAAATCTCCTCTGTACCCTCTCCATTTTGTCGACATCCTTCCTATAATTTGGCGACCAGAACTGCACACCATACTCCAGATTCGGCCTCACCAATGCCCTGTACAATTTCAACATTACATCCCAACTTCTATACTCGATGCTCTGATTTATAAAGGCAAGCATACCAAACGCCTTCTTCACCACCCTATCCACATGAGATTCCACCTTCAGGGAACAATGCACAGTTATTCCCAGATCCCTCTGTTCCACTGCATTCCTCAATTCCCTACCATTTACCCTGTACGTCCTATTTTGATTTGTCCTACCAAAATGCAGCACCTCACACTTATCAGCATTAAACTCCATCTGCCATCTTTCAGCCCACCCTTCCAAAAGGCCCAAGTCTCTCTGTAGACTTTGAAAATCTACCTCACTATCAACTACTCCACCTATCTTAGTATCATCTGCATATTTACTGATCCAATTTGCCACACCATCATCCAGATCATTAATGTAAATGACAAACAACAGTGGACCCAACACAGATCCTTGGGGCACTCCCCTAGACACTGGCCTCCAACCTGACATACAATTGTCAACCGTTACCCTCTGGTATCTCCCATTCAGCCATTGTTGAATCCATCTTGCAACCTCACTATTAATACCCAACGATTTAACCTTCTTAATCAACCTTCCATGTGGAACCTTGTCAAATGCCTTACTGAAGTCCATATAGACAACATCCACAGCCTTGCCCTTATCAATTTCCCTGGTAACCTCTTCAAAAAATTCAAGAAGATTAGTCAAACATGACCTTCCAGGCACAAATCCATGTTGACTGTTTCTAATCAGGCCTTGATTATCCAAATAATTATATATATTGTCCCTAAGTATCTTTTCCATTAATTTTCCCACCACAGACGTCAAACTAATAGGTCTATAATTGCTAGGTTTACTTTTAGAACCTTTTTTAAACAAAGGCACAACATGCGCAATGCGCCAATCTTCCGGCACCATCCCTGTTTCTAATGACGTTTGAAATATTTCCGTCATAGCCCCTGCTATTTCTGCACTAACTTCTCTCAATGTCCTAGGGAATATCCTATCAGGACCTGGAGACTTATCCACTTTTATATTCTTCAAAAGTGTCCGTACCTCCTCTTCTTTAATCCTCCTAATTTCCATCACTACTCTACTTGTTTCGCTTACCTCACATAATTCAATATCCTTCTCCTCGGTAAATACCGAAGAAAAGAAATTGTTTAATATCTCCCCCATTTCTTCCGGCTCAGCACATAGCTGTCCACTCTGACTCTCTAATGGACCAATTTTATCCCTCACTATCCTTTTGCTATTGACATATCTGTAGAACCCCTTGGGGTTTACTTTTACATTACTTGCCAAAGCAGCCTCATATCTTTTTTTCGCTTTTCTAATTTCCTTTTTAAGATTCCTTTTACATTCTTTATATTCCTCAAGAACCTCATTTACTCCCTGCCGCTTATATTTATTGTATATCTCCCTCTTTTTCCGAACCAAGTGTCCAATTTCCCTGGAAGTCCTTTTTTTTAACTCTCTTCCTAGCCCCCTGAATTCTCCTTTCAGGACCTCTTCCCTTATCCTACCTATATTGTTGGTACCTAAATGTACCACGACCTCTGGCTCCTCTCCCTCCCCTTTCAGGATATCCTGGACACGCTCAGACACATCCCGGACACCGGCACCAGGGAGGCAAACCACCATCCGGGTCTCCCGACTGCGTCCACAGAAACGCCTATCTGACCCCCTCACTATAGAGTCCCCTATTACTACTGCTCTCCTCTTCCTTTCCCTACCCTTCTGAGCAACAGGGCCGGACTCCTTGCCAGAGGCCCGGGCACCGTCGTTGCCCCCAGGTAGGCTGTCCCCCCCAACAGTACTTAAACAGGAGTACTTATTTCCAAGGGGTACAGCCACCGGGGTACTCCCTAGTCCCTGCCTCTGTTCCTTGCCCCCCCCTAACAGTGACCCACTTGTCTACCTCCCGTGGTCTAGGAGTGACCACCTCTCTGTAACTCCTATCTATAACCTCCTCACTCTCCCTGATCAGACGGAGGTCATCAATCTGCCGCTCCAGGTTCCTAATACGGTCCCTTAGGAGCCCCATCTCGTCACACCTGGCGCAGATGTGGATGTCTGGAAGACTATCAGACTCCCAGATTCCCCACATCCGACACCCAGAACAAAAAACTGCCCTGGCAGTCATACTCTCCAAACAAAGCCCCGCGCTCGGTTACTAAACCTACCGCCCGGCCTCTTGTGAGGGATTCTCAGAAAGACAGAAATAAAGTCAAGTCAAGTCGAGTACATACATGAAACAGAGAAGTATAGCACAGGAAGAGGTCTTACGCCCACAATGTCCATGCCTGCACATTTCCTTCAAACATTGCCTCCTTCACCCTAAAGCTAGGCTCTCCTATCTTCAACATTTCCACTTTACGAGAAAGATTCTATCTATGTCTCTTATAATTTAATGTACTTCTATCAGGTCTCCCCACAATCATTGGTGTGCCAGATAAAACAATTCTAGTCTTTCCAAACTTTCCCAAAAGCTGATACCCTCTAATCTGGGCAGTATTCTGGTAAACCTCTTATATACCCTCTCCATAAACTCCAAATGCTTCCTGCAATGGGGCGACCGGAACTGTACACTATACTGCAAATGCAGCCTAATCAAAGTCATCTAAAGCTGCATCATGACTTCAGACTTTTATAGTTGAGTTGAGTTTAGCTTATTGTCACGTGTACTGAGGTACAGTGAAAAACCTTGGTTATGTGCTAACCAGTCAGTGGAACGTTATACTCAATGCCCCAACTAATGAAGACAAGCATACCATAGTCCGCTTTTATCACGCTATCAAATTGTGTGTGTGTGTGTGTGTGTGTGTGCACAGATTGCCTGTGCCTGCAGCCTCTTGCTTTCCTGCACTTTGGAATTCCAATACCAGGCCATAAAGCAACAAAGCACAACATTACATTTTCTATGATTTATGCTTTGAAAAAACTACCTTCAGAACCTCTTGTAAAAATGAAATGATGTACTGCTGTTATTTAAATTATATTGGTTGGGTGAATGCAGGAGAGATTTTAAAAATATTTTTCCATGATATTTCATTAGATCAGTGCAATGTAGATATTATTACTGTGATAAAATGCAGAGCTCCTGATAGTCACAAATATACTACTTGCTGTACATTTCTCAACCTTATCTTTGACATTAATGCAGCAAGACACTTGCTATCTAGCATAAAATTGTTAAGAAACACATTTGCTTGCTTTTCAGTTTTACCCTAAATTGAAATGAAGAAGTATTTTTTATCTCTAACATGGTTATTGCACAACTGTGTTATCTTTTTCCTATTTTTTTCTATCCGTACTTTCTTTCATTTATTTTGAGGATCTGCTCTTTCAATCTTTAAATCATATTTGCGGCTTTATTAGAAAATCTAAAATTCTTCACATGCTGGATGTGAGCAATTTTTTCCAATAATCAAATTTCAATTTCATCACAGTTTAATACCTCTTGGGTGAAACCAGAAGTGTTGTATTAAAATCAATAAATGCTGAAGATTGTGGAAGATGCTTTACATATCTCCTTTGGGATGAGGGGTCAGGTTGAAGGTCAAAAGGAAACACAGGAAAGGAGTGGCGTGGTGCGATATTTTAAAAAAGGGCATGGCTTTGGCATGAGAAATTTTCTCATCGCTGTTCTGTTTAAATCTTGATGTTTAATGAAAAGGGAAATTGGAACTGGTAAAAGTTCACAACAATTGAAGAGCAAAATCCATACGTGATGTAAGCATCTGTGTATGCCGATTTTATATATATATGCTCTTAATATAGACATAACTTGGCCAGATGCTTCATTTACAGTAGCACGATATTTTGACAAACTTTGATGTTAACCTATAAAGTTCCGCTTTTAACTGTCATGTCGATATTTGCCTACCAATATTGATCAAGTCGTACTATAAATAAACTTAAACCTTATTTTCCTTAATAACTGAAATATATGATGCCCAATCATATCACGGTGGCACAGTGGCAGAGTTGCTTCCGCGTAGCGCCAGAGACCCAGCTTCGATCCTGACTAAGAGTGCTGTCTATGTGGAGTTTGCACGTGCTCCGTGTGACCGCGTGGGTTTTCTACGGGTGCTCCAGTTTCCTCCCACACTCCAACAACATACAGGTTTGTAGGTTCATTGGCTTTGGTAAAGATTGTGCTAATTGTATAAGGACCGCTGGTCGGCACGGACTCGGTGGGCCGAAGGGCCTGTTTCCACATTGTATGTCTAAACTAAACTAAACAACTACAAAATGTAAGCCTATGACATGTGTAGAAAACAGTAAACAGGGGAGGCTCCTTAGAGGTATAGAAAGTGTCGGGAGGTGGATAAAAAAGAAATCAGTTGCATGAAACTTGAAGCATGAAATAAAACTGGCAGACAAAATTAAGGAAAATAACCAATGCAATTTATGGGCTAGAGATTAACCAGGGAAAGAGTAGGACCCATAAGGGACAGAATGGGTATGGAGCAGAGGATGTAGGTGCGGTGTTAAGTAAATACTTCTTTATTTACTCAGTAGAAGGATATTGCAGTTAAGGAATTCAGGAAGTGGTCATTGAAATTCTGAAACATATTACTAAAAGTGAGCAGGTGTTAGATGCCTTAACAGTGAATAAAACTGGAGGATCTGAGGGGCACCTTTATCACTCAGAGGGAGGTGGGTACATGGAACGAGCTGCCAGAGGAGGTAGGTGAGGCAGATGCTATAACAACATTTAAAAGATACATGGACAGGTACATGGTTTAGAAGGAAAATAGACACAAAAAGCTGGAGTCACTCAGTGGCTCAGGCAGCATCTCTGGAGAAAAGGACTCCTAGATATCGGCGAGGCCAAGCACAGGCACCTTCGCTCAGTCCGGCTCGGGGTGCGCAATCTCCCAGTTGCCCAATACTTGAACTCCTCTTCCAATTCCCACACTGGCCTTTCTATCCTGGGCCTCCTCCACTGTCAGAGCGAGGACAAACACAAATTAGGAACAGCATCTCATATTTCGCTTGGGCAGCTTACAACCCAGTGGTAAGAATATTGAGTTCTTTAATTTCAAGTAACCATTGCATTCCCTCTCTCTCCGTCTCTCCCCCACGCTAGTCCTCGTACTAGTTTCACTGCCGTTCTGCCCAGTTTCACTGTTTGTGCCACTCGTTATCACCTTCCCAACAGCCAACAATAGACCATTGTAGGCTCCACCTTTCCTTGATCATCATGGCTTTTTGCACATCTTTCATTCATTTGTTCTATGTACCTTTTCAAATCTGTCGTTTCTCTCTCCCCTGACTGTCACTCTGAAGAAGGGTCTCAATCTGAAACATCACCTATTTCATTTCTCCAGAAATGTTGCCTGACCCTCTGAGTTACTCCAGCATTTTGTGTCTATCTTCGGTGTAAATCAACATCTGCAGTTTCTTCCTATGCAAGGTTTAGAGGGATATTGTCCAATCGCGAGCAAATGAGACCAGTGTAGATGGGCATCTTGGTCGGCATGGATAAGTTGGGCCAACGGGCCTTTTTCCATGCCTTATGATTCCAGAACTCCACAACCTGCTGAGATTTGTCCCAGGATATTGGGAGGCAAGGAAGAAGGTTGCAGGTGCCCTGACAGAGAGTTTTAACTCTTTGCTGGTATGCAGGATAATTGGAAATAGTGAATATGGTACCTTTATTTAAGGAAGGCAACAGGGAAAAGCCTGGTGATTAAAGGCATGTTTGTCTACTGTCATTTGTAGGGGATGTTATTTGAAAAAGAAATGTGAGAAACAGGATTAATCTATACTTAACTGTGGAGGCTAATCGAAGATAGTCAGCATGTCTTTGTTAGGGAGAAATCCCGGTGGACCAGTTTCATAGAATTTCTAAAGGGGTTAACAGACTGTATTGATGCATGTAGTGTGGTTAATGTTGTCTACATAGACTTCAGTGAGGCTTTTGACAAGGTCCCTCATAAAAGACTGGCCCAAAAGACCTAAGAACATGGGATTGAATCGACAAATTGTTTCCAAAATAGGCCTGGCAATAGGAGGGGGGGAGGGATTTTTGACGATGGTTTTTGTGATTGAAACCTTACGCCCATACTGCTGGGACACCCATGAATGTGGAAGGTTTGACACCAACTCTGCAAAATGCGCTGATGTTGTTTTTAGTGAGTCTATTCTTATGGTATGGGATGAAAGTGATCAACTGGAAAATGGGCCAAGTAATTACAGATGAAATTTAATAAGTGTGAGTTAAGGCACTCAGGGGGAACAAATGAGGCAAGGGCACATAGAATACTACCTCAGTGTAGAAGTAAAAGGATTCCTAAAGATGGCAGATCAGATGCTGAAGAAAGCTTGTAGGATATTTTCCTTCATTAGGCAGGCATAGAATGTAAGAGAAGGGAGGTCTTAGTTCAGCGACGTAAAACATTTTGTGTCTATCTTAGGCCTTGGTGGACCGAGAGCAAGTGTTCGGCGAAACCGAACAGAGTTACTCCAGCTTTTTGAGTCTGTCTTCGGTATAAACCAGCATCTGCAGTTCCTTCTTATACATAAAACATTGTGTTTAGGGAGGAACTGCAGATACTGGTTTACACCGAAGACAGACACAAAAAGCTGGAGTAACTCTGCGGGTCAGGCAGCATCTCTGGAGAAATGGAATAGGTGAAGTTTCGAGTCAAAACCCTTCTTCAGACTGAGAATCAGGGGAATGGGGAACGAGAGATATAGATGGCACTTAGGATAAATGAATGGAAGATATTCAGAATGCAGCGATAATCAGGGAAGCGTGGGGGCCACAGTGGTCCACTGTTGGCTGTGGGCTCCGTGATATCGAGTTATGCAGACAGCGGAACTCAACAGGATGACAGTAAGACTAGTATGCCAATTAGGGTGGGGGACGACTGGAGAGAGAAGGGATGTAAGGGTTACTTGAAGTTAGAGAAAACAATATCCATACTGTTGGGTTGTAAGCTGCCTAGTGGTATTTCGCTTGATTCTCTTATTTCATATTTCACTTGGATAGCTTACAGCCCAGCAGTATGAATATTGATATATCTCACTTCAAGTAACTGTCGGCCTGTTGAGTTCCACTGTCTATTTCATTCGATATAAACGGATACAACAACAAGAACAGTTCCTGCAATCACTAGAACAATGCCTAGATCTGGAATATTTTATTGCTGCTGCAAGTACAAGGTCTACATTTATTTTGGCACATCCTGCACAGACCAACAGAACTTGTTGGTGCTTATCCATTTCACCGCAGGTGATCCTCCTGGCCAATGCTGAAACTTCCTTCCTTGCTGGATCATTCCTTCTGGCCCAGAGGAGCTGATGCAACTCCAACTATAGTTAAACATCCTGCTGGGATCTGCTGGATGGGTGACCAGATGTAGAAGAGTCAGAGCGAACATCTATCCCAGCTCATTCAAAACAGGGATTGCTGTAGATTCGGTTAAGTTATCTCATCAATTCACAATCCAGTTCAAGCATTCACAGGGCACAGCTTATATGAATTGCCTGAAGATTTATACGCATGGTTCAACTTTTACTTTCTAAGAAGTTTAATACATAACTTGCAGATGTTTGACAGATGTGAAGAGCATTCAAAAATGTTAAGCTTCACTCACTCCTGCCTTCCTCCATTCCGAAGAAACCACGAGACAACGTCTAGCATTTTAAACCCCCATGTTGATCATTCCTGATTGTAACTAAATGTTGCTTTCACAAGTAATGATCAGTCACCCTGACTGAAAGGGTTACATTTAATAGCGACGTGATACATTATATTTCATTAATATTAATGTATGTTAATATTTCTTCTGTTTTAAATTCTAACAATATATATATTTCACTCACTGCAATTATACAACATTGTATGTTAATATATCTTTAGTTTTAAACCCCAATACCATAGATGTTTCATTCACACCAATGATACAATAGTGCAGGAAGGAACTGCAAATGCTGGTTTAAACCAAAGATAGACGTCTGTTAATCTTTCTTTCGTGTTAAGTTTTATGCAAAATACTTAGTGAAAGTTATTTTGACGAATCATCAAATTTAGCACATGATCGAGATAAACAAATTCAGGTTTGTCACATATCCAGTTTTTTACATTTTGTTTTTATTGGCCTGGATTCTCCTGCTAAAAGCCACAAGTTCTTTTTGGAACTGTTGCCTTTTATGCAAATAACTGGGTTGACTTGTGAGAAAAGGCAGGTTCTGGAGCTTCTACTCAACGGATAATTGAGCCCTCATGTTGAACTCCTCATGAAATCCAACTGAGGATGTCGAACCTCCATGATTACGCAGTGATTGGGGAATAGGCCCACTGGACTTGCAGTCCGGGAGAACCTAATGCATCAATTAACTTCAATATTGAGACATTATTAGCTTAGACACAATGTGCTGGAGTACCTCTGTGGGTCAGGCAGCATCTCTGGAGAACGTGGACAGGTGGCGTTTCAGGCCTGGACTGTTCTTCAGACTGATTGAAGTGGGGGTAGGGAGAGGGAGGGAAGAAAGGCTTCCAGGAGAGACTGAGGTTCACATGCACTTACTCTAACCTCATCTGTAGAATCCGGTGTTCGCGATGTAGCCTCCTGTACATCAGCGAGATCGAGCGAAGACTCGTCTACCATTTCGCCGAACACTTGCTCTCAGTCCACCAAGGCCTACGCGATCTCCCGGTTACTAACCATTTTAACTCCACTTCCCATTCCCTTACTGACCTTTTTGTTGTGGGCCTCCTTCATTGCCAGTGGGAGGCCACACACAAACTGCAGAAACAGAACGTCATATTCCACTTGGGTAGCTTACAACCCAATGGTTTGAACATTGAACATTGAGGATGTAACTAGGAAAATTGACAGGGGAGAGGCAGTGGATGTGGTGTACCTCAACTTTCAGAAAGCCTTCGACAAGGTCCCACATAGGAGATTAGTGGGCAAAATTAGGGCACGTGGTTTTGAGGGTAGGGTACTGACATGGATAGAAAATTGGTTGACAGACAGAAAGCAAAGAGTGGGGATAAATGGGTCCCTTTCGGAATGGCAGGCAGTGACCAGTGGGGTACCGCAAGGTTCGGTGCTGGGACCCCAGCTATTTACGATATACATTAATGACTTAGACGAAGGGATTAAAAGTACCATTAGCAAATTTGCAGATGATACTAAGCTGGGGGGTAGTGTGAATTGTGAGGAAGATGCAATAAGGCTGCAGGGTGACTTGGACAGGTTGTGTGAGTGGGCGGATACATGGCAGATGCAGTTTAATGTAGATAAGTGTGAGGTTATTCACTTTGGAAGTAAGAATAGAAAGGCAGATTATTATCTGAATGGTGTCAAGTTAGGAGGAGGGGGAGTTCAACGAGATTTGGGTGTCCTAGTGCATCAGTCAATGAAAAGAAGCATGCAGGTACAGCAGGCAGTGAAGAAAGCCAATGGAATGTTGGCCTTCGTAACAAGAGGAGTTGAGTATAGGAGCAAAGAAGTCCTTCTACAGTTGTACCGGGCCCTGGTAAGACCGCACCTGGAGTACTGTGTGCAGTTTTGGTCTCCAAATTTGAGGAAGGATATTCTTGCTATGGAGGGCGTGCAGCGTAGGTTCACTAGGTTAATTCCCGGAATGGCGGGACTGTCGTATGTTGAAAGGCTGAGGCGATTGGGCTTGTATACACTGGAATTTAGAAGGATGAGGGGGGATCTTATTGAAACATATAAGATAATTAGGGGATTGGACACATTAGAGGCAGGAAACATGTTCCCAATGTTGGGGGAGTCCAGAACAAGGGGCCACAGTTTAAGAATAAGGGGTAGGCCATTTAGAACAGAGATGAGGAAGAACTTTTTCAGTCAGAGAGTGGTGAAGGTGTGGAATTCTCTGCCTCAGAAGGCAGTGGAGGCCAGTTCGTTGGATGCTTTCAAGAGAGAGCTGGATAGAGCTCTTAGGGATAGCGGAGTGAGGGGGTATGGGGAGAAGGCAGGAACGGGGTACTGATTGAGAGTGATCAGCCATGATCGCATTGAATGGCGGTGCTGGCTCGAAGGGCTGAATGGCCTACTCCTGCACCTATTGTCTATTGTCTATTGTCTATTGAATTCTTCCAAATTCTTACCAAGCCCGTTTCTTTCTCCCCCCCCCCGTGCCCAACCTGGACTTGCACCTATTTCTCCCCTCCCCTCCTTATTTCACCTACCTTCCCTCCTCTAGCTTCACAATTCGCTACTTTTAAATCCTTTTGCTTCGCACCTTTTAGCTTTTCATCTGTAGCCTTTGTCCAACTATCTGCTAATCAATCCTGCCCTCACCTACCTTCACCTATTACTTGTCAGGTTTTGTCTTGTCCCATCTTTCTTCCAGCTTTCTTCCCTCCCCCTCTCCCCACCACAAGGGTTCTGATCCAAAATGTCGCCTATCCATGTCCTCCAGAGATGCTGCCTGGCCCATTGAGTTACTCCAGCACCTTGTTCTGGTATGTATCTGGAAGCAAATATTGACTTCCCAAATTTCCCCCGAGCCCCCGCAGTCTGTAGACCATGGCCGGTGGAGTCGGCAGAGCCCATGGCCGAGGTCGGAGCCCACACACCGCGAGTCGAGGAGCCCGCGGCCAAGGCGTCCAGAGAGGACCCGGCAGTGATAGTGGCGAGGTTGGTGCGGCGGCCGACGTGGACGCCGACCGACGGATGAGGACGGACCACGTGGAGTGCGGACTCCGCTACCGAGGGAAGGAACAAAGGAGGAGCCGTCATGGGGGGACCACCGTTAGGGCGGGAGGGGGTGAGAACAAAGGGGGACCGAGCACGGATACTCTGTAACTTTCTCAGCGCCCTTTATGGGCGACTATTTGTATACCTTGGGTATGCAAGCAAAGAATTTCACCGTGACTTGTCACATGTGACATTAAAGTATTCAACTCAATTCAATTCATCCTAGGACCTAGGAAAATTTGATATAATCAGGAAACCCTCCAAAATACAGGGTCATATGTCTTACTTTCCACCTCACACTCCAAAGCTTGAACTATGAAAAGCAACTCTTCCATAATAGAATTTGAGAATGCCACTTATCTGTGTACTATCCCCATGTGACGAAACTTGATGACAGGTTTCTTCCAACAGAAAATACTCCATCTGCAAGAGCAAAAACAGTTATGAGCACCAGGTCACATTCTCATGGTTCCTCTCTGTCCAGACCCATTTTGCTCAGCTTAAGGTTAGAAGAGAGATAAACCCTTGCAAAGCCATAGAAGACTACAGGTCAAGGCTGGTAAATGGGGTTAGTCTAGATGTGTCATTGATGGTCAGCATGAACATGATGGGCTGAAGGGCCTACTTCTGTACTCTTTCAGAACTTGTCAGATGCCAGTAAGATGGACCAAGTATCACGCCTGACTTCATGCAGCCTCTATCCTTTTGCTAACATCCTCCATCAAATAAAAGCAAAGTTTTATCTTTGGTCCATTGAATCCATTGAGGGGACTAAGTTGACCAATAATGCCAATCTCAGCGATAGAGAACCCTTGAAAGACTTGAATCATGTCCAACAATCAAGTTCTGTGACATTCTGTTTCTCGTGCAACTTGCTGTATGAATCAAATTTTTTATTGTTCCCTCATCAATATTACTCCTGTAATTCCACTATGCAGATATTTGTAGCTTGTTTTAAAAGGTAAATCCCATACATTGAGGACTTAATTGTATTACTAGAGGAACTTCTCCTTAGCTTCCGGCTTCCTTTTTCTCAAATTATGTGCCAGTCGGGGCACAAAGTGAGTGATTCTAATGATCTGCTCCATCGCTAGATCAGTGGGCCCTAAAATAAAGAACTATCTCCAAGTGTGTTTATTTTCAGCAGCTTGGTACTTCCCCAGTGCACCAAGGAATCCTGCAAATTGATCAATTAGGTTTTACAATTAGTGAATGCCAGATGAAATTGGTTGTCTCATTGATTTGGATTTAACAACCACGAGATAACTCAATATTGATCTTTTGTTTTGTGCAGACTGATGCTGCTTGCCTTATTGGATAAATATTGATGCCTTGGGTTGTAAACAATACCACTAATCACCGTCCATACGCGATGGAACAGTCAAGGAAGACGTGGAAATGCTTAACAAAGCAGAAAACACTGGAAGTACTCGGTTAATCAGGCAGCATCCGTGAAACGAGGAACAGAGTTAACATCGTTCCAGAACAAGGGGTCACAGTTTAAGGATAAGGGGGAAGTCTTTTAGGACCGAGATGAGAAAGTTTTTTATCACACAGAGAGTGGTGAACCTGTGGAATTCTCTGCCACAGTTCATTGGCTATATTTAAGAGGGAGTTAGATGTGGCCCTTGTGGCTAAGGAGAGAAGGCAGGTACGGGATACTGAGTTGGATGATCAGCCATGATCATATTGAATGGCGGTGCAGGCTCGAAGGGCCGAATGGCCAACTCATGCACCTATTTTCTATGTTTCTATGTTTCTATTGCAGGTTAATGAAATCCCATCAGATATAATGCTTTCCATATCATTACAAACTGTGCCAAGGATAGCCAATTCTGGATATAATCAGCATGACAGGCAGCATCTGTGGAGAGCAAAACAGACCTAATTACCTTTCTTTTGTTTGTTACAGTCATTGATCAGTTTACAAACTGTTTTTTTTCTATCAGTCTCTCATCAAATTAAACGCCTCCATTAGGTCATTCCTTAACATACCACTTTCTCAGGAGAATTGTCCAAATTTTTCCAACCCCTCCTTTTTCTCTCATCACAGATGCTACCTGACCTGCTGAGTATTTTGTGTTTTATTTCAAATTTCCAACATCTATAGACTTTAGACTTTAGAGATAAAGCGCGGAAACAGGCCCTTCGGCCCACCAAGTCCCCGCTGACCAGTGATCATCCCCGACGCTAGCACAATCCTACACACTAGGGCCAATTTTTTTTTTTTAACCGAAGCCAATTACTCTACAAACGTACGTCTTTGGAGTTTAGGAAGAAACTGGAGCACCCGGACAAAAACCAACGCGGTCACGGGGAGAATGTACAAACTCTGTACAGCCAACACCCATAGTCAGGATCGAACCCGGGTGTCTGGTGCAGTAAGGCAGCAACCCTACCACTGCATCACTATGCCGCCCCAGCTGTTCTACTCTGCATTTCCAATTGCCTACCTCGTGTTCAGTTTCCAAGCCATTCTTCCCTCTGTGCTGGTGCATTTTCTTTAATATTATGTATGTTAATTTATAGAGCTAGTCCATGGTCTGAAATCTTTCCAAGCTCCTTCTAAAAATATATACTTACAACAGCTATTTTTAAAACTTGGTTTAAGGTCTCTTCTGGGAATACAATCACAAAATCATTCACACTGGCTGTTAGCGCTTTGCGCTGGCTATTTGAAGAGCTTCTGAAAGCATCTTAGGTTCCTCACCCTCAAGTACCTACTAAGCTCAGATTGATTGCTTCCAGGATCTTCCTTCGCATGCTTTTCTGGTCGCGTGTATCAGATCCCAGTAGTTCACCGAGTGAAAACATTTCTCTTCATCTCCTTCCTATAACTCATGATGATTTAAGAAACCTCACCCCTGTTTATTGACCCTTCTAACAATGATTTGGAATCCCTACCCCCTGTTTATTAAACCAGTTTACAAACTGAATGGAGGCAGGAGGAACTGCAGATGCTGGAATTTTGAGATAAACACAAAGTGCTGGAATAACTCAGCAGGTGGGGCAGAAATGATGGAGGTAACGGATCGGTAACGTTTCAAGTCGGGACCCTTTCAGTCTGAAGAAGAGTCCTGGCCTGAAACGTTGCGTAGCCAATCCCTCCGCAGATGCTTCCTTCTCTGCTCTGTTACTCCAATATTTTATGTTTTACAAACTGAATAACTTTTTTCTATGAGTGTTTCATCAACTTAAAATACCTCCATTAGGCCACTCCTTAACATGCTTTTGTCCGAGGACAATTATCCTCATTTTTTCAACTCCCTTCCGATAATTAATGTCCATCATCACTCTTAATAAATCCTCTCTGTACCCGTTCTACGGTACATGTGATTCTATATTTGAAGCAAGATGGAAAACATACTATTATTTGAATGATATCTTGATTAATTTTGGATTATTATATGAGATTACATGACCATGTTGTATGCGTATATTAGGGCAATCAATGGGTGGAAAATGGGTTGGGGTTCATAATCCAATCTCACTTATCGCTTTCTGGCAGTGAATTGCACAGTCTCACAGTAAGTAAAAACTTATCCTCACATCTCAGCAGTCAAGTTCTGATATTTCAGCTTGTGTCGGTGCTCCCTTGTTCCTGACCCTGCAATCACTGCAAATAGCCTGCATCAAATCCGTCCTATCTATTTATAAGTTTACAACATCTGACCACATCAGTGGTCGTCAGATCTAACATAAATAATTCCAATTATTTCAGGACTTCCTTGGATTTCTTAAATCAGTGTTACAGAAGGGGCCACAGGATTTATTCCCGTGAGGTATGCTCAGGGAAGGTCCCACGCAAGTGAGGCCGGCACAGTGGCGCAGCTGGTAGAGCCACTACCTCACAGTGAACGTGACCCGAGTTCGGGCCCGACCTCGGGCGCAGTCTGTGTGGAGTTTGCACATTCTCCATGTGGCTGCGCATGTTTCCTTCAGGTGCTCTGGTTTCCTCCCACATCCCAAAGACATGGGTTAATTGGCCTCTGTAAATTGCCCCTGGTGTGTCGGGAGGGGATGAAAAAGTGGGATAACATAGAATCAGCGTGAAAGAGTGATCGATGGTCGGCGTGGACTCAGTGCCCAAAAAAGCACAGAATAACTATTTTATTATAATCTACTTCAGTTCTTGAAAGTGCTTCTGGAAACATAGAAACATAGAAAATAGGTGCAGGAGGAGGCCATTCGGCCCATCGAGCCAGCACCGCCATTCATTGTGATCATGGCTGATCGTCCACAATCAATAACCCGTGCTTGCCTTCTCCCCATATCCCTTGATTCCACTAGCCCCTAGAGCTCGATCTCTCTCTTAAATCCATCCAGTGATTTGGCTTCCACTGCCCTCTGTGGCAGAGAATTCAACAGATTCACACTCTATGGGGGGAAAAGTTTCTTCTCACCTCAGTTTTAAATGGCTTCCCCTTTATTCTAAGACTGGGGCCCCTGGTTCTGGACTCGCCCAACATTGGGAACATTTTTCCTGCATCTAGCTTGTCCAGTCCTTTTATAATTTTATATGTCTCTATAAGATCCCCTCTCATCCTTCTAAACTCCTGTTTGTCATTTAGGTTCATGTGTTTGGAGTTGTTTGGAGGTCAGCTCAAAAGTGGAGAAACAGTTTTGTTCTCTGCTTCCTTGTGGAAGTATTGCCTCTGTAAATTGATCTGTTCTGTTAAATTATTGAAGGATAATTTATACGCTGAAGGAAGTCTCCAGACACCATCAGAAAAGCCTTTAGCTGTTGGTCTTATTTTCCTTTCATAACCACCAGTCATTTCATCCTGCTCTAGTTTTGCCTTCATTAAAAGCGCATAAACAGAAATGCCTTTGATGATTGCTCGCACCATAAGCAAACATATTCTTCTGCAAAAACTTGAAGGAAGAGTGTTTGGTAAATTTTCCCTTTACACTAGGACTTCAATCCAATTAAATCCATAACTGCAAACATTTCCTGGTTTCACAAGTTTTGTAGGTAATCTATTCTCCTTTACTTAAATTGGGTTAAATCCAGCATAAATCCTTTGTTTAGTTTAGTTTAGGTTAGTTTGGATTAGTTTAGTTTAGTTTAGAGATACAGCGTGGAAGCAGGCCCTTCAACCCAACGAGTCCGCCCCAACCAGCGACCCCCACACATTAACACTTTCCTACACTAGGGATCATTTTTTACATTTATACCAAGCCAATTAACCTACAAACCTGTGCGTCTTTGGAGTGTGGGAAGAAAACAAAGTTCTCAGAGAAAACCCACGCAGGTCACGGGGAGAACGTACAAACACCGTACAGACAAGCCCCCGTAGCCAGGATCGAACACGGGTCTCTGGCACTGTAAGCGCTATAAGGCAGCAACTCTACTGCTGAGCTACCATGCCGCCCATTTTCTCAAATGACCATGTGCATCATTTTGAAGAAGCAGCCGTAGCTATTAACGACAAGCTCCACGGTAATTTGGCACATATTTTAGAAATGAATAACATTTGCACACTCATCATAAATTCCCCGCCATCCCAGAAATAAGTTTTATTCCCTATAAAATATTTGATTCAAGATTTCCAAGCTGACAGATGTCAGCTGCAGAACTCTGAAGAAATATACTCAACCAACGCATAGATTTTTTGTGTTACGTTGTAATAAATTTTGCAGCATGCAGTTTGCCAACAAAATGGCAGTCAGCAGGGTGCACAGTGCACATCCTTTATTTTGATATTATTTATTTCATTACTTCCTTGGTCTCCTCCTGTAGCCTCCCATTAGAAAACATTTGTCCAGTCTGAAGCAGATGAAAGCTTAGCTCCCACACGCGTTCGGTAAAATGTAATACAAAGTAATGATGGTCATCACTTTTTTTGGCCGAATGTGAAGCAGTAAAAAGTCACAGCTTTAACATTTCCTGTTTGCAAAAGGCCATATCTGAAGTCATGTTGTAAAACTGTACTGTGTGTGCATTGCCCATTCTGTGGCAGGCAGATTTGCAAAATGATCTAAATATAGGTTTTGTGGTGATGTTCCAAGACAGATTCAGAATGGTCAAATATTTGCTATATTCGGAGCACTGCAAGTCCCACCCACTGTCCTTGTATTCCTAATGGCATCGACATCCAGGAGGCCACAACAAGACTATTGCAGGGAAATAATTGTTACTCCAGGAAGAGTTGAAAAATCCATGGGCTATCCAAGTAATGCGTAAAGGTGCATATAACAGGGACGGTAGAAATCAATACGACTCATTTATGAAGTATTTAGTTTAGTTTAGTTTAGTTTATTGTCACGTGCACCGAGGTACAGTGAAAAACCTTTGTTGCATGCTAACCAGTCAGCGGAAAGCCAATACATGATTAGAGTCGTGCCATCCACAGTGTACAGATACATGATAAAGGGAATAACGTGAATAATGTTTAGTGCAAGATAAAATCCAGTAAAGTCCCATCAAAGATAGTCCAATTGTCTCCAATGAGATAGATGCTAGTGGATGCTCCATTGGTGTCCTGGATCATCAACTACCTGACTGGACAACCACAGTATGTCAGGCTTCAGAACTGTGTCTCAGACATGGTAGTGAGCAACACAGGGGGCCCACATGGGATGGTCCTCTCTTCCTTCCTGTTCACCATCTACACCTCGGACTTTAGATACAACTCGGACTCCTACCACCACATTTTCGGATGACTTTGCAGTTCTGGGTTGCATCAGTGAGGGTAGGGAAGCTGAATACAGAGGTGTAGTCAACGACTTTGTTGAGTGGTGTGGGCTGAATCACCTGCAGCTCAACATCGGCAAGACAAAGGAGTTAGCGGTGGACTTTAGGAAGAGAAGAATGCCCCTGTCCCCTGTCTCCATCAAGGGCGTGGATGTGCAGTTTACCAAGGAGTACAAGTACTTTGGAGTTTACCTGGACAGTAAACTGGACTGATCCAGGAACGCTGAAGCACTGTATAGGAAGGGACAGAGCCATTTTTCTGAGGGGGCTCTGCTCTTTCAACGTCTGCAGTAAAGTGCTGCAGATGGACTATCAATCGGTGATGGCCACTGCCACCTTCTTCGCTGTCTGGTGCTGGGGTAGCAGGGTGAAGGCCGCGGACACCAACAGAATTAACAAGCTCATCAGGAAGGCTGTCTCCAGCCTGCGGGGGGAGTTGGATTCATTGGAGGTGCTCTTGGAGGGGAGGATGCTCCTCAAACTGCAGGGCATCTTGGACAATACAGCTCACCCCCTCCATGACACACTGGTCACCCTGAGGAGCACCTTCAGCAACAGACTGGTTCCACCAAGATGAAGAACAGAACGCCACAGGAGGTCCTTTTTCCCTGTGGCTATCAAACTGTACAACTCCTCGCCCTTCTGCCGTGGGGTAGACTGACTCCCCTCCTCCTCCCCAGTCTTTGCAATCCCAATCCTCGACTTTCCACTCATCACTTTAATTTCATGTCTCATGTATCTTGTTGTGTTTTATGACTGTTGGCAGACCAATTTCCCTCCTGGGATAAATAAGGTTCTATCATATTATATCACATCATATCATGGTAGCTCAGGACTGCTCTCTAGTTGTTGGTTGGATGGTTCATTTGCCTGATAATAGCTGGGAAGAAACTGTCACTGAATCTGAAGGTGTGCGTTTTCACACTTCTATATCTGTTGCCGGACGGGAGAGGGGGGAAGAGGGTGTGGCCGGGGTGCGGCTCATCCTTGATTCTGCTGGTGGCTTTGCCGAGGCAGCGTGAGGTGTAAATGGAGTCATCGGAAGCGAGGTTGGTTTGTGCGATGGTCTGGGCTGCATCCACAATTCCCTGTCATTTCTTGCAGTCTTCGATGGAGCTGTCCTGCCTTTGGAAAATAAGAAAGCCATTTTTATGCAATGTCTTTCACAGCATCAGGGCCATCTCAAAGTGTCTCACATCAAGTGAAATAACATTAAAATCCTAGGCACATGTAAAACATCAAGGACAAGAAAAGGAAAGGGTAAGGACAAAATACTTGAGTACAAACTAAAGGAAATATTGTTATTAAAATCTATTCACAAGACCAAAAGACATAGGAGCAGAATTAGGCCATTCAGCCCATCAAACCTGCTCCACCATTCAATCAAAGCTGATTGATTCTTCCCCTCTCAAGCCAATTCTCCCGCCTACTCCCCGTAAACTTTGACTCCCTTCCTAATCAAGAACCTATCAATCTCCGATTTTAAAATATCCCAAGTTTTGGCCTCCACAGCCGTTTGTGGCAATGAATTCATGGTTGCATTCTGTGGCTAATTTGCACACTGCAATGTTCCACAATTAACAAGGGAATAACAAGCAGATAATTTCTCCTTTTCTTTCTCAAATAAGAGATGCAAATAGGTGCCTGGGATTTTAATGTTATTTCACTTGATGTGAAGCACTTTGAGATGTTGCGAGACATTGTATAAAACTATGTTCGTTCTTCTTTTTCCAAGGCAGTACAGTGAAATACTTCATGATTGAATAGTTCTGTATTACCATCCCTGCCTACACATATGTAGCAATCACCTGGACATCCCATGGAATATTCACCTCTTCCTGGAACAACAACTCAACCAGTCTCCACCTACTAACACCTGCCATGTGATGGATGCCACAACCATATAGAGCTTTGCCTCTTCTTTCGCTCAGTATTCTGGAGGGACTGTTCCTCCAGATGCCCCAGTCCTTTCTGCCATGTCTGATATTTCACCCCTTTCCTTTAGCTCGTTCTGACTCAACATCCAGAGCCTCACATAAGGTGCCCCTCATATTTTACCAAATTCTTATAGCATATTCACTGCTCTTACTTTGTTGCCTCTTGATATATATATATTTTTTAGATTTAGAGATACAGCGCGGAAACAGGCCCTTCGGCCCACCGAGTCCGCACCGCCCAGCGATCCCCGCACATTAACACTATCCTACACAGACTAGGGACAATTTTTACATTTACCCAGTCAATTAACCTACATACCTGTACGTCTTTGGAGTATGGGAGGAAACCGAAGATCTCGGAGAAAACCCACGCAGGTCACGGGGAGAATGTACAAACTCCGTATAGACGGCGCCCATAGTCAGGATCGAACCCGAGTCTCCGGCGCTGCATTCGCTGTAAGGCAGCAACTCTACCGCTGCGCCACCGTGCCGCTAACCAGATTGGGTAACTGTTCAGCTGAAGTGTTACAA
The DNA here is from genome assembly GCF_053455715.1 of Rhinoraja longicauda. Lineage (NCBI taxonomy): Eukaryota > Metazoa > Chordata > Chondrichthyes > Rajiformes > Arhynchobatidae > Rhinoraja > Rhinoraja longicauda. Next base: position 59,024,095 of record NC_135960.1, on the reverse strand, counting down.
GGATAAACCTCTGCGCTGCCATTTTAATTCTCAATTCCTCTCTCATTCGATCCTCTCAGTCTCTGGCAATGATGCAATCTCAACGAACACTAACTTGCTTTTCAAACTAGACACTTTCCAGCTTTCCAATAAATACCAAAATGAAAAACTTGAGGCATCAATCAACACATTCCTTTCTCCTTTAGTCCCCAAGTGTGAATAATTGAAGATGGCTGCACCAGCCACATAGACCCATAGAGGATGGAACCAGGCCCTTTGGCCCAACTTGTCCATGCCGACCAAGATGCCGCGTCGAAACGTTCCATTTTCCTGTTTTTGGCTCATATTCCTCTAAAACGTTCCAATCCAATATACCTGTCCAAATGCCTTTTAAATGTTGTTATTGTACCCGCCTCAACTACCTTCTTTGGCAGCTCATTCCATATGCCCACCACCCCCCATGTGGAAACGTTGCCCCTCAGGTTCCTATTAAATCTTTCCCCTCTCAGCTTAAACCTATGTCCCCTAGTTCTTGATTCCCCTACTCTAGGAAAAAGATTCTGTGCATTCACCCTGTCTATTCCTTCATGAACTTATACACCTCTATAAGATCACCCCTCCTCAACCTTGAGGTGAAATATTCATTTGATTTATCTCTCCCCTGGTGCAGATCTGACCTGCTGACTCCTGCATTTTAATTTTTTCATCTGATTTTGAAAGTTTATTTTAATTCTTCTTTGCCATCTCGACACAAATGAACATTAATGCTGAGTGCAGCTGGCATTTATGCAGAGGGAGAAATTATCTTTGGTCATTCAACTTAAGGAGTATCACCTGTCACTTCTGATAACCTCAGCACATTTGAACTCTTTGAAGTTGGTGAAATATGATGAGGTCAATGCAGCTGGCAACCAATATAGTCACACATGTTAAGTACTAACAACTAAAAAATATTTTTCCCACATATGCTACATTTTTTTTTTTTTTAAAGTGTCTGAGATATATTAAAATAAAATAAAACAACTAATCATGTCAACTAATCGTGTAAAGCTGATAATTCATGGTGAATTTAGAGAACGCCTTTTGAATCCATCGCGTTGATGTAAATATGCAAGTGTGTCAGGTTACTGAGCTGAGGTTACTGAGCTGATTTAAGATTTTCAAAAAGATTTTCAGGTTAATAGGTTAATCTCCACTGTGGTACATACAAAGAAAATAACCGCACGGAGAAAGTTAATTAAGAAACAATAGAAAACGTTTATTATATTCTTTCCATTGAGTTGACAAATATGTGAAGCAATTCTCCAACTACTACTTGGTAGGTTTGTTCAAGTGGTAGAGGATGAAGACGGTCAGTCATGTAGTAGCACAACGCAATAGCCAAAATGTTAAAGAAAGATTCCCCTTCATCACTCCAGGTACACTTGTAAGTTTCATGATGATAGCAGGATATCAGTGAAGAAAATAACAAAGCCATGAGTAGCGAGGAATATCTTTGAGTGTAATATAAATTCAGGCTTTTCTAGTTCCTTGGATAACATAGAACATTGAAATGTACGGAAGAAAGACACAAAAGGCTGGAGTAACTCAGCAGGTCAGGCAGCATCTCTGGAGAAAAGGATGCTTTTCCGCACGGCCCAGTTTTATCCTCTCCCCAAAATCCATAACTCAACCCGTCTTGGTAGACCCATTGTTTCTGCCTGCGCCTGCCCCACTGAAATCATTTCCACGTACCTCATCTCCATCCTATCCCCCCCCCGCTCCAATCCCTCCCGACCTATGTCCAAGATACCTCACACGCCCTTCGTCTCTTTCATGACTCCCATTTTTCAGGCACCCGTTCCCTCATCTTTACTATGGATGTTCAGTCTCTACACTGAAATGTACTGAACAGGAATAGGTCCTTCATTCGGTGCTGAACATATTTCCAAGAAAACAAATCTCATCTACCTATATATGATCCGTATGTCTCCATTCCCAGCATGTCCATGAGCCTATCTAAAAGCCTCTTAAATGTCACAATCGTATCTTCCTCCACCACCACCTCTGGCAATGTGTTGCAGGCAGCCACTACTCTATAAAATCTTGCCCTGCAGTTCTGCATTAAACTTTGCCTCTTTCGCCTTTAAGCTATCTTTGACATTTCCATCCTGGGAAAAAAATATTTTAACTACCCTCTTTATGCTTCTCATACTTTTATATCCCTCTCAGGTCTCCCCTCAATTTCTGGCTTTCCAGAGAAAATAATCCAAGTTTGTCCAACCTCGTAGCTAATATCCCCTAATCCAGACAGCATTCTGGTAAACCTGCACCCTCTCCAAAGCCTCCACATTCTTCCTGTAACGGGACGACCAGACCTGCATGTCATACTCCAAATGCACCCTAACCAAAGTCTGTAAAGCTGCAGATAGACACAAAATGTTGGAGTACCTCAGCACGACAGACAGCATCTCTGGAGAGAAGGAATAGGTGACGTTTCGGTTCAGACCTGCAAAGCTGCATCATGATTTCTGGACTCTTATACTCAATGCCCCTACCAATGAAAGCGGGCATACCATTCACCTTCTTTATCACGTAGTATAAGAAAATAACTGCGGATGCTGGTACAAATCGAAGGTATTTATTCACAAAATGCTGGAGTAACTCAGCAGGTCAGGCAGCATCTCAGGAGAGAAGGAATCGGTGACGTTTCGGGTCGAGACTGATGTCAGGGGGCGGGATAAAGGAAGCTTCTTTAACACTCTATCTACTTTGTGTTGCCACTTTTAGGGAGAAAAAGAAAAAGACATATGTGTGAAAGGCTGTCTTTAATTTCTTTATTTACTGCATCACTTCAAGTAAAGAGTGAGGTTGTAGCAGGAGTTAGAAGACTACATAACTAATGAAAACTGACCATGTTTCAGGTTCTAGGTAATTGTTTATGGCATGATAATTGTTTAATACCTCCGAAGCAATGAACAAGATGCATTTCTATCCCACTTAAGCTTGTGTGCTATAGGCTTCAGGGGCACTAATTACTGGTTAAATGGCACAAAAAAAACCGAGCATTTTGTAAAGTTATATTTTAGGAAATTAAAAAAATTAAAATGTAAAATTATATTAAAAATTCTCCTAAAAACCATTTGATCCTTGAATTACACCGTGGGCAAACTGCACATGCATGCTAAACAGACAAGCCTCTTTCAATTATTTTAGAAGATCCACAAGTCACATGTAAATTTCAGCACTGTTTTTCTTTGACAGATTTTCATCTGCTAAAATTTATAAATAGGGAAGGAGAATAGAGCACACGTGGATAGGGAAGGGGCCCAAGCGGGACTTTGGGGGGAAAATGAAGGGGGTGATGGTTTAGTTAGGAACCTTAATCAAAGTACCAACAACATAGAATGCAAGTGAAAAGCCAGCTGGTATCTATGCCATCATTTTGATGCTGATTGTACTTACAGGAATAAGTTTAACATCAATCTTTGGGAGCTCTTTTGCACATGACGGGTCAAGACCAATTGCAATATTTTGATCAGTTAGAGGTTCGAAGGAAAACTAAACATAGAGGGAGTATGGAGAGGGAATGGTAGAAAGAAATGATGGAAAAGGAAAGGAACAAATAGAGGGACAGAGGCAATGGAAATAGTCAGAGAATCAGATGGGGAAATGGACTGCAAGCAGAATAGAGATGTTTGTTAATGGAATGCGAGGGAATAAAATTTGATAAGAGAGAAGGAACATTGAAGAAGTAACATTGAGAAGAGGACGGTGAGGAAGGATTTCCAAGAGAGAATGTGGTGGGACAAAAATATTGAATTATGGGGTGGGGAGATGGGAAAGAACTCTAAGAGAATAATGGGATTGAAAATAATTGGATGGTTAGTGGGAAGACACTTTCAGCAGGACCAATTTTCCTGGTCTTAGTTAGTTCCATAGTCAATCACTTTGAGTTTGAGGCCATTTGCCACTGACTTGTGGAATAGCAAGGGGTGTGTGGAATATCAAGGGGTGAGCTGCTGTTCAAAGCAGAGAATCTTCAACAAAACAATGTCTCAAGAAGAGACAGATTAAGGGTTGAGCAAATGTTAGGGGAAAGCGAACAGGGATCACGTTGATGCTTCAAGGGGATAAAAATGAGTGAACGTTTCAGAAATTCATTACTGTAGAGGAGTCTAAGAATTTCTTAATATAGTTGCCATCTACAGATGCAATTCAGGGTGGCCAGTATTTGAGCAGACTGTGAAAACAAGTGCCTATGGATACATTAAAGGATACGTAGCCTGCATGCGAACAGGGGAGTTGAGAGAATTAACAGGCTCAATTTCTCAGTATCAAGGTGAAAATTATAAAGTGGGATTGACTAATTAGGTTTCCAGCATTGAGAGTTTCCATGGAAAACGGACGTTAGCAGAGAGATAGGAAGTTCAATAATGCTGAGAAAGTGCCAATATTTTTACAAAAAATATTAGATTTCCTTATGAACTTAAATGCATACCTCATGTTTTTATCCAAAATTGCATAGGTGGCTACACAGCAACACCTAATGGCTAAAGTTTGCAATTGCACGCAGATGCTACTTGTTTCAGTGTGAGCTTTCAATGCGGTTATTTTAGGATCTAATGTTACATGATACTTTAACATTTGAAACTCTTAAGTTACCTGCTAGTGGTATGACTGGTATTACTACTAGATGTTGCTGCCTCTTATTTGGGTCCTCCATGACTGCTGATATTTCCCTGCATAACCAATATTAACTTTGGGTTTACTTTGCTAATCTGTAAGTTGCTGACAGCTATGTGTGATGGTTTATTTTACGTATGTGGTCTGGTGCTTGGAGTCAGCAATGGTTGATGCTTGGTATCGGGGCAGCTTCTCCATTGATTTCAATGGAGAAGCATAATTATGAGGGACTTAAGTGAGTATGAGTATTTTCAATGGTTCAGCGATACTTTATAGTCACATGTACCTAGTTCTTTATTTTTCACACACAACAGTAAAATTATACTATAAATAAGCACAATCATTCGTAAGAACAAGAGTGCACAATAGCATTATTTTATTTTAAAGATTTTAAGTCTAAAGATTTTCAAGTTATTTAGTTTTCATATTTGTATATTATAAGCGTTTAAATATTTTGAATATTATCTATAATAAACCACAAGATATTTTAAAGGTTTCTGAATGTTTGCTCAACTTTGGCAGTTAATAAAGTCAGGAGTTGTGACTTAAGTGGCCATCGCTGTTATTTTGTGCAGCTCTGTGGCAGCATTTGTATTGTGCAAAGTCAATAAGTTCAGATAATCAGCTGTTCTAGCACCTCATTCACATTTCCAACATGGTTTTATCTTGATTCGCTCTCCCCCTCCCTTCCCTCTACCCCTTCTTGTATTTCATATTTCATTCATTTCCTCCTATTCACCCCCCCCCCCCCCAGCCATTCTTCCTTTTAAACATTAGCCTCTTTTACACTATTTCAGCTAACACCATTCCTTGTATCAAGGGCCTCCCCCTTTTACTCTTGCCAGTTCTCCACTTGTTCACTGTATAAGTATATCCTTTCTCACATTACCTATTCTGATCAAAGGTCAATGACCAGAAATATTCACTCTGTTTCTCTCTCTCTGCAGATATAACCTGAACTGCTGAGTGTTTAAAGTAATTTCATTTTTATTTCAGATTTCTGCCATTTGCAGCTTTTTTTGCTTTTCAAGCCACATTTCTTTCAGCTTTGGCACTGAATCGATAGCTCTGAGGGGAACCATTCCCTCAATCTTCCGTGGTTAAAGATTATACTTCACTGTTGTTTGCAACATAAAGGAAATCAATATGAACATTTCCCTTCGGTCTCTTCACAATACCATCATAAAGCTAAAAAGCTGTATTTCACTAAGGAATATGAGTACATTTCACCTCATTTATTGCTGCTAAAAATCTAATTGCTGGGTATACATTACCTGAACATGACACTGCTCTTTGAGTTTTCCAATACATCAGTATTTTTAATTATATATGTACTTCAAGGTGAAGACAGACCTTAATAATCGGCTTATCTTGAATATATATACACATGTTAAGCATGTACACAGCTGATTTAATTATCCTGATGATTTAAGTCCTTTTGGATCTCTCCCTCTCTCCCTCTCTCCCTCTCTCCCTCTCTCCCTCTCTTCTTCTCTCTTCCTGCCACGATTTTAGCACCGTTTAATTTAAATTGGTCTTATATTTTTAAAGCTAGAGAGATTTTAAAGTTTAAAAATCACCTTTCAAACCAATGTGTGAAAGGTCCTCAGCGTGTGACTTCACAATGGGACCCACACAACATTAATTGCGCTTCCCCCCACCCCCCAGGGAGCACAGCGCCAGAGAGAAGGTGAAGGAAGATGGCCGCTGCCAGTTCGGCCGCTCTCCTGCTGCTGGCCACAGCGATGGCTGCCCGGGGCCGGGGTCAGTGGCTCCCTCTCCCCCTTCTTCTCCCCCCTCGCCCGCACCCGACCCCGGGGGAAATTCCGAGCAGGAGGAAGATGGTCGTCGAACCCATCGACTCATCGTTCCCCTCCGTCTACTCCAGCATCCGCTTCAACCGACAGCGTCGTTGAGTCCCCGCTCCCGCCCAGGCCCAGCGCCCCGCATCATCACCGGAACACAAACTCCACCGGGCAGATTCTTCTTCTCCTTCTCTTCCCGCTTCTCCTCCAGCAGCCACTTCAACCGACGGCGTCGACGACTCCACAAGGGAAGGGGGTGGGTGTGGGGGGTAGTGGGGGTGGGCGGGAGTGGAGGGGGGGAGTGGGGGTGGGGAGGACGAGAGGGGAAGGGGGAGTGGGGGGAGGGGAGTGGGGGGGTGGGAGGGGGAGTGGGGTGGGGGGAGGGGAGATGGGGAGTGAGGGAGATTAGGGATGGGGAGGGGAGGGGGAAGTGGCAGTGGGGTAGGGGAGGATGGAGTGGGTGAATGGGGGGGATAAGGGGGATTGAGTGGGGGGGTGAGGGTGCTAGACCAATACAGGAGAGGCTTTGGGTCCACAGCTCACTCTGGCTGCAGCGCTGGCGTCACGGGGCCGAGGTGAGTTGCACCCTCTCCCCTTCCCTGTCCCTCCTCTATGAGGAATGGGCCCAACGGGTCCACTTGGTCTAGTATATATCTATATACTAAAACTCTCGTTTGTTATCTTGTTTGTGACTGAACGTCAGCCAAAACGGTACACGATAGCGCAACAATTTAGGCCCACCTTACTCACCATTGTCACTTTAGTGATAATGCAAGTAGTTTTATTGAAATCGGTGTTATATTTTTTGTTATTCCCATTTTAAAGTTCAAAAGGAGGGGAGGGGAGGGGGGAGAAGGGAGAGGGAGGGGGGTTGAGGAGAGAGGGGGGGGGGAGGACAGGGTACTGCACCTATGCAGGAGAGGTTTGGGCCCAACGGGTCCACGTGGAGCCAATGCAGCCAAAACGGTACACGATAGCGCAACAATTTAAGGCCCACCTTACTCACCATTTGCCTGCGGTGTGCAGTATCAAGTTTCATTATATTTTTTAAGTAATTCACTTTATAAACTTTAATAAACTTTATACTGTGGATGAGACAAGTCATTTTGATCTAATACTTCCGTGTTTGGCATCACAATGGGAACCCAACGGGTCATATATGAGATTGCCATTTGAGATCGCCATTTTGATCTAATAGGGCGTCACAACGGGGGAGGGTTGCTGGGCCCGGCGGTGGCGTGCCTGTGCAGCAGCGCCAGGAGGACCGGTGCCCGTCCCAGCGTGCCCCGCGCCTGACCTTCCTCCCGTGGTGCAGCGCGGTGGGAGAGAGGAGCTCAAAGAAGATGGCCGCCAGCAGGACGGGCATGGTGCAGCGCCTTGCGGCCACTCTCCTGCTGCTGGCCGCCGTGAATGGCCGCCCTGGGCCGGGGTGAGTAGCTCCCTCTCCACTTTCCTCTCCCCCCTCGCTCACCCCCGGCCCCGGGGGAGCCTCGGATATACCCTGGGATCTTTCTGTGCGCTTTTGGAGTGGTGAAGGGGTGGGTGCTAGACCAATGCTGGAGAGGTTTGGACCCAACCGGTCCACGGGTCATCTAGTAATATGTGATTATCATGGCAGATGACGATGATCAGATTTCTTTTGCCACGGTAGGTTGCCAAATCCATTTTTATATCTTAGGTAGACTGGTCTGATCCGAAGAAAGACACAAAATACTGTAGTAACTCAGGTAGTCAGGCAGCATCACTGGAGAAAAGGAATAGGTGACATTTCTGATTGGAACCTTTAGTAAAACTGAAAGATAGAGGTAGTTGGAGAGGGGGGCTAATGTGGCTCTAAATGCAAGAGTTCACCTGTCTTTTGAGCCCTGCCAGTTGGAGACTTCACGACAAGATTCTGTTGCAATACAAAGTGTTTTAAACCAACCCTCCCGCGGAATATCAAAGTGCTCACATCTAAAGTGCAACAGCACTTTTGAAACGCTCTTGAAGAGGGATAAGGAAGTATAGATGCATTCCTTACAAAAATAGCTCGACTAACATCTATATCATCCATCTTACTGGACTCTGGATCAGGCAATGTGTACTGTACGATTACTGAAAGTATCCAATTTGGAGCTTACATGTGGCTATAAATTCAGCGAATGAATTCTAGAAATAGCAAACAAAATAGATTACTCTGGTGAGAGTGTGGCCAGTTTTAGTCTCAGTATTATAGTCAGGATTTGGACTAGAAAAAGTGCAAAACATATTGCAAGAATGATGCCTGAATTGAGGCTATAAACAATCAGGAAAGACCAAAAGGAGTGATATCTATTCTCGAGAAGCTGAAAAGTGACTTAATTGTGATCTTTAAGACAAGGTAAGCATGGTTAAAATATGTCCACTTGTGAAAGAGTTGGTATTTGTGGCCTGCATGAGACAGTCGCCAATCTAATGAGGAAGTCAGAAAAGATCTTTTACAGGTGAATAGAATGCACCATTTGCTTCCACAAGAATTATTTCAAGTTAATAATAAAGAGGCATTTAAGAAGAAACTGAACAATTACATATGAGAAAAGAAGAGAGGGTTATGTTCATGTGATTGGATAGAGCAGGATTACTGGAGGTCAGTGTGAAACCTGGACCACTTAGACTGAATGGCTGTTGCTGTCTTGGACGTTCAATGTTATTTTATGTTGCAGATGTTATAGAATTGACAATTCTGGATCCTGAAACCAATGTCAAAGTGCTTTTTTTCAATGAGTGTGGTTCCAGAACATTGGAACAAATTAAATTCATAAGATCATAAGTGATATGAGAGGAATTAGGCCATTCGGCCCATCAAGTATACTCCGCCACTCAATCATGGCTGATCTTTCTCTCCCTCCTAACCCCATTTTCTTGCCTTCTTCCCATAACCTCCGACACCCATACCCGCACCAAAAAGAGACCAGTAATTGGACTTACACAAGGATATGCTGGAATCATGAGCAAAAGTCAAAGTGCTGGAGGAACTCAGCGGGTCAGTCTGCATATGTGGAGGGAATGGACAGGCAAAGCTTTGGGTCGAGACCCTTCTTCAAACTGTTTGTAATAGGGGAGAGAAAGTTGGAAAAGAGATGTGGGGGCAGGACATAGCTTGGCAAGTGATAGGTGGATACAGGTGCAGGGGGTTTGATTGGCAGATGGGTGGAGTAAATAACAAAGTATTTGGACTTATATTGGCACACGTTAGATTCAGGATATCAATTTTGTGGAGGTCCACTTCTACCATTTTAATATGCACAGCATCTCAGCTTCTGTCCAATACACAATCCTCATCAGAGTTAAACAAAAATGCTGAAACTCTTCACTAAACAGCATAGGAGTACCTTTAGCAAGTAAACTGCAGTAGATCAAAAACACATCACAAGCACTTTCTCAAAGACAACTTCAATGCAAAGTCAAAAGAAAAAATACAGCATTTATAGAAAATCTGGTAGCAAATTTACATACACTAATGCCCCACAATTTCTGATGAGATAGTGACTGAATTGTCATTGTGGAACATTCCTGTATATTTCAATTGTGATAGATGAAAAATAAATATTGTTGAGTCACTGATGGGAGATCCCCTGCCCTTGGATTAAGAGTCAAGTCAAGAGTGGTTAATTGTCATATGTACCAGGAATATACAATGACATTCTTACTTGCTACACTTTTCAGGCACAACAAATAAATATACAATAAACATGAATGCAATAAACGATGAGTTATACTAGGTAACCAGACCAAAATAGTGGAAGCCGAAGTATACAGTGCAACCTATAAAATGCCCATACTAGTTCATTGCTGAGGTAGTATTGTGCAGTGTGGTTCAAGTGTGGAAGCATGCAGGTACCGCAGGCAGTGAAGAAAGCCAATGGAATGTTGCACTTCATAACAAGAGGAGTTGAGTATAGGAGCAAAGAGGTCCTTCTGCAGTTGTACAGGGCCCTAGTGAGACAGCACATGGAGTACTGTGTGCAGTTTTGGTCTCCAAATTTGAAGAAGGGTATTCTTGCTATTGAGGGCGTGCAGCGTAGTTTTACTAGGTTAATTCCCGGAATGGCGGGACTGTCAAATGTTGAAAGACTGGAGCGACTAGGCTTGTATACACTGGAATTTAGAAGGATGAGAGGGGATCTTATCAAAACATATAAGATTATTAAGGGGTTGGACACGTTAGAGACAGGAAACATGTTCCCAATGTTGGGGGAGTCCAGAACCAGGGGGCACAGTTTAAGAATAAGGGGTAGGCCATTTAGAATGGAGATGAGGAAAAACTTTTTCAGTCAGAGAGTTGTAAATCTGTGGAATTCTCTGCCTCAGAAGGCAGTGGAGGCCAATTCTCTGAATGCATTCAAGAGAGCTAGATAGAGCTCTTAAAGATAGCGGAGTCAGGGGGTATGGGGAGAAGGCAGGAACAGGGTACTGATTGAGAATGATCAGACATGATCACATTGAATGGTGGTGCTAGCTCGAAGGGCCGAATGGCCTACTCATGCACCTATTGTCTATTGTCTAAGAGCCTAACGGTTAATGAGAAGAATCTGTTCTTGATCCTGGAGGCAATGGTTTTCAGGCTCCTGTTCCCAATGGTAGCAGCGAGATGGGAGCATAGCCAGAGAAGTGTGGGTTTTTGATTATGTTAGCTGCCTTCACAAAGCATGGTAAAGGACATTTGACATGTTGAGTAGAGTAATCCCATCTGTACCATTCCTCAGCTTTTACTTGGGCTTTGAAAATTATCCTCTGTCACGCACATTTCCAATTCCCTTTTTAAAAGCAGCTATTATTTCTTTATACCAGTCCTCTTTGCAGCAAATTACAGATGATGTTTACCTTTTGACTAATAGAGTTTTTGCTCACATTGCCCCCTTGAACCTTTTGCCCAAAATGGTTAATTTGTCTCCCTGGACAATTTGGTAATGGGAACAACTTCTTTATAATGATCCCATGGATTCCATTGCCTCTACTTGAGAAGAGCAAAGAGGTCTTTCTGCAGATGTACAGGGCCCTGGTGAGACCACACCTGATGAAGATGATGAATGATGATGAATAAATTTATTGGCCAACATACAAGGAATGTGCCTTGGTGCTCCGCTCGCAAGTAACAACACGAACATACAGTAAACAATTAAGAATAAAGCATAAAACATTAAAACATTAAGAATACAACATTACAGTTTAAACATGTGAGTGAAATATACCAGAGCAAAAAGAGACTACAGACTTTTGGTTATTGAGTAGAGCTACTACTCGAGGAAAAAAAGCGTTTTTTATGTCCGGCTCATGATGAGTTTTAAGGATTACTAATTTTGCTCATTGTTTGTTATACTTTGATATTTTCTATATTTAGGAAATTGATTTTAAACATAAAATAATAAGATACTTAACTAAGAAAGCAAAGTGGCATTGCTAATCTTGTTTGCATTCAGTACAGGGAAAGTGTTCCACTTCCCCTCTTTGTCGGGTTACTCCCTTACTGACTGCAGTGATGGTATTGAGATCTATGTACAGTGCCATCCATAATGTTTGGGACAAAGACCCATCATTTATTTATTTGCCTACGTATAAACACTACTGTAATTTCTACATGGTGAAACCAAAAGGTATAAAAATGGCCTTTATTAAAATGTGACAATGTGCACTTTAACCACACGATTTTTTTTCTATTACAAATCTCAAATTGTGGAGCACAGAGGCAAATAAATAAATGATGGGTCTTTGTCCCAAACATTATGGATGGCTCTGAAAATGAATAAGCCAGACCTCAGGCTAACGTTTTACCTGGAGAGCAGAATCTCTAACAATGCTGTGAAACACCTGGACGGCACGGTGGCACAGCGGTAGAGTTGCTGCCTTACAGCGCTTTCAGCACCAAAGACCCAAGTTCGATCCTGACTACAGGTGCTGTCTGCAAGTAGTTTGTACGTTCTCCCCATGACCGCGTGGGATTTCTCTGAGTTCTTTGGTTTCTTCCCACACTCCAAAGACATACAGTTTTGTCAGTTAATTGGCTTTCTATTAAAATCTAAATTGTCCCTAGTGTGTGTAGGATAGTGTTAATGTGCGGGAATCACTGGTCGGCGCAGACTCGGTGGGCCTAAGCGCCAGTTTCCCCGCTGTATGTCTAAACTAAACTAAACTAAAATCATTTGACAAAGATCTCTGTGAAAGACAAAGCCCTCCAACTGTTGTTGATTATTGTGGTTAAATAATATGCAGAAGAGCTGAGATATATTAATTTTAATGGTTTAACATAGTTTTATGAAGATTTTGTATCCCTGAAATTGAACCTTCATATACTTGTTTGAGAATTTGTTCATTACATCTTACATCTTGATAAGGGTTAGCATGAATAAACATCTGTGGTGGGCACCCTTGCTTTGTATTGTACTGATTATAACTTCTACTGCCAAGAGCAAAGGAGAAAGACTGTAACAAATTGGTTGACTTCAATGCGCGCATGTGGTTCTCTGAAATTCTCTCAGTCACTTTGTGTGTATACTGGATAGCAGCTGCCAGTGCCTTTAGGATCTGTGAAAGTCAAGTATTTGAGTTAAGAGTTATATATTTCATGACATCTGCCTGATGAGTTTTGAAGAAATGAAAATAGCAGAAGGCAACTAATTTGTTAGCTTTCATTAGATTTTCCTGGAATCACTTCCAAAATATAATGATATCCAATCTAATTGCATGCTTGGTATCACTTAAACAACTGTTTCAACTAAACAACACCTGGAATCCACATTAAATTAAAAGGGTGCATTAGTTGCAACAGATGAGTCATTCTTGGACACACAGATCAAATGCTGGGAGTCAAAAATAAATACATAAATTATAGAAATACTTAGGGTAGGTGAGTGAAAAATCTTGTTAATATTTTAGAATGTGAGTTTTATTGGGATCTAAGAAAAGTTAGAAAATAGTGTGTTTTAAGTTAGAAAGAGCTGGTGGGTAGGGGTGTGGAGAAAATACAGGGAAAGTCTATGAATACGAGATACCAAGGAAGGTTGAAAGAGTCAACGAGTGATGCAGCGTGGAAACAGGCCCATATCCCTCTGAACCTGTCCTATCCATGTAAATGAAGCTATGTTGCAGTTGATGGCACTCCCAGTTGAAAGTGGGTGATGAAGGCTTATTCGTCACAGCTGTTCAGTACCCTGACAGCTCAAATTTGCCTGACAAAGAGATGAAGTGCTGTTCCTCAACCGTTTGTTGGGCTTGTGGGAACGATATAAGAAAATAAAGCCTGGGGTCAGAATGCCAAGGAGAATTTAAGTGATAGGCATCTGGAAGGTTAGGGTCATCCTATGGACCAAAGAGAAGAGCTCGGGAAATCACCAGATCAGACTATCACTCCATACGTCCTCTTAATCCTTCTAACTTTCCTTTATGCTAATGGGAGTGCAACAACCCAAAACATTAAACCGATTCTCTCTCCAGAGATTCTGTCTAACCTGCTGAATATTTCCAGCATCTTCCGATTTGAGCTTGGATAGTAGATTGTCTATTGATATTAATTGAGAGTTGTAGTCTGCAATGCACCTAATTTCAGATAGCCACCTTCTCTTTGATGGGTATTTTCTTCGAAATTTGGTTTACCTTTGGAGAACAATTTCAATATATTGCACTGTGCCATGGATAGTGGAGTATTTTATTAAATACAAAGACCTGGGAAATCAACATTTCCCCAGGCATAGTTGAATATTGCCTCAGGAATTGATGGTATAATGGTCATTGCCCAGGCAACGAATGTATATTATATATTGAAATGTGATATATTGATATATTATATATTGAAATATACTAGAAAATCTAATAAAAGGGAACTAAAGATGCTGGATTATACTAAAGATCGACACAAAATGCTGGAGTAACTCAGCGGGTCAGGCATCATCTCTGGTGAAAATGGATAGGTGACGTTTCGGGTCTGAAGAAAGGTCCTGAACCAATTTTTTTTCCAGAGAGGCTGTCTGACCTGCTGAGTTACTCGGCATTTTGTGTCTATACTAGAAAACCTGCTCTTCTTAAATTAAAGGGTACTTTGAATCATCACGAAATATTACATATTTATTCAATAAACTGATAGGTGTAGTTTAAATAATTTACTAGTGAATAAATTTGACTATTCATTCACATAGATAATCCCATCATTTATGAGCAATTTTCCCACTTTTTCAGCAAGTACAGCAAACGGATACGGTAGGTTTGGAGGGATATGGACCAAACGCGGGCAGGTGGGACTAGTGTAGCTAGGACATGTTGGCCGGTGTGGGCAGGTTGGGCCAAAGGGCTTGTTTCCCGCTGTATCACTCTATGGCTATGACATTAAATATATATGGCTGATACCACTGGCTCTTATTTATGGAAACTTAATATTCATGGCAAACAAGTATGAGAAAAAATGATTGAAACCTCTGTTGCTATCTGCGCATTCCCTATATGCTGTAGCAGGTTTACTGTGCTTCCTCTGAGACATAACATGGCTTTTACCTGCACAGGCTACCAGTGAAACATTTCCCTCAGATGAGACAGAGCGTGAATGTCACTCCAATACTCGAATTCTTTGTGTTATTCTACACTACCCTTTACAAACCTACAATTCTGATGAAAACAATACAGACAAACCATCGACAAACTGATGGTGTATGTCATCCTGGGTCCCTGCTAAGTTAGCAATAATAGTTTAGTTTAGTTTATCACTTATACCAAGTTACAGTGAAAAGCTTTTGTTGCATGCTAACCAGTTAGCGGAAGACTATATATAATTACAATCAATCCATCCAGTGTACAGATATATGATGAAGGGTATAAAAATTTGTGCAAGATAAAGTCCTCCCCTTCCATCAATTTCCGTAAAGTCCTAATAAAGATAGTTGGAAGGTCTCCAATGAGGTAGATGGTAGCTCAGGACCGCCCTCTTATCTTTAATAGGATGGTTCAGTTGCCTAATAACAGTTGGGAAGAAACTGTCTTCCAATTGTCTTCAAAAAATATTTTTTGAACCAGGATATGTGGTTGAGTATTTTCTATGATTTCATCAGATTCCTGTTTTCCATCTGATATTTGCACTGAACACTCCTGAACCTCTTAGCAGGGCACAGATTGAAAAAAAAAACCTTCACATCAAAAATATCAGTATCTTTTTTTTGGGACGTAGGCTTTGCCCTTCCCTGGCGATCAATATGAAGGGGAGGTTAAGTCACTTTCTTCAACCTTGAGTGAAGTTACATCCACGATACTATTAGGTAGAGAGTTTCATTGTTTAGACCCCACACGTCTGCTGCCTGCGTCCTGCTTGGTAGCAGCTATGGGTTTTGGAGATGCTGCTGAAGTGACAAAGACAGTATGCAGCTTGTTTTGCACATGTGTGGTACTAGTAGAGTGAACATTGGCAGGTATGGTGTCAAGCTTTTTGAATATGTTGGCGCTGCATTCAGCAAGGGTAGTGAACAGTGTTCCACCATTGCAGACATCTACCAAGCAGGTGAAGGAAAGCTCTGAAGTGTCAGGAGGCAGATCCCACCAATAGTATAGTTGAGTTTCTGATCAATGGTGATCTCAAATAAATTGATGGAAGGGGAGAAGTAATGATACGGACTTGACAGGCCAAGTGCATGGGAACATAGTTATGTTTCAGATCAGTGATCTTTCATTCATACTGTATAACCTACTATTGAGAAGGACTTTCACCAAATCATAGCATGCATCAATCTATCCTCCAGTTGATTATTAAGAGTGCAGTAGTTTAGGCTTAACATTATTTTAACCAAAAATTTGCCATATGTGAGCTGGTGTGGCAGTAAATCAAGCCACTTACTGATCGAACCTTCGTCACCAGAACTGGAACGATCACGTGACAGGGAGATGACTGTTGACAGTAGGTGATGACAGTTGACAGTTGGAGATGAGAAGCTCAGATCGAGCCCACGAGTGGACAGACGTGTGGTGCTCCTCTCAACAGCAACAAGCACCCAACTGTTCTCCTAACTAAGCGCGCATGTGTTCAACCACTGTTTCGTTAGTAAAACACGCTTGATTCACAACGCTTGGATTACTACACTGGTGCTTTTATGTCAATAATACATTAACATAATTTTAATCGCCATTCAAAATGATAATCTGAGGTTGTTATAGTTATGGAAAACATGATATTAACATGATAATAACCATAAATCAGCTGAAAAGTGGCTAATTGTTTGAGATTAAAGTCTCATGTGTTTTTCCCATTTTTATTTCTGATTCGTTACATGCATACAGCATAACAGCGAAATTCAAATATATATTTTTTAGAAGATGTACAAACAGTTTCTAATGAGTGCAGTTATTATTTTATGGGAGTAGTTTTCTGCAAATATTAATAATGAAAATTAAATGGCAAAATAAGTTTATCAATGTGCAAATTATTGCCCCTACAAATATGATACTGATTAATCTGCTCTTGTTGGAAGCACTTTAGTCTCCTGAGTCAGAACATTGATGGTACAATTTGTACCTTGAGCACAAAAGTCTTGGGTGACTCTTCAGTGATGTACTAGGAGAGTACAATGTAGCATCTATTGGTCCCACCTTCCTGCTTCAATAATTGAAAAATGACACAAACCATAACAACAAAGCAGTGGACTATCCCCAGAGTCTGGATAATAGTTATACCTTAACCAATATCTTGGAAAGAAGTTGTTAACCGATCACCTTTTCACATTTGTGTTTGCGGAAGCTTGCAGTGCACAAATTGGCTGTTATGTTATATCACAGCAGTAACTACAATTTAATACCGTTTACGTTTTGGTTTATTGTTGGCACACGGAACCTTTTGATTGGGTCTAAGATGCTTTAGGATATACCAGGGTCATGAGAGGCATAATATAAACAATTCTTTCTTATTGTGCAAATACATCGAAAATAACTGAGGAAGTGAAGCAACGATAGATGTTATCACGTTAGAATAGAATGTACGTCACTGAATCAGGGCATTCAGGTCATTGACTTCCCCACCATTGGTCATCTAATCCCATGAGTATAATCTTTCTTGAATTACTTTTATGAAACTGAGTTATTTAACAAAACTAGTAATTAGATTTGAAAATGAAAATCAGTAAATTTCAAATACTGTATCAGAAATCAGAACTAAAAATAGAAGTATTCGAAAGCAGTACCTGTGGAAAGAGAACAGAACTGATGTTTCAGGTTGAAGACCCTTCTTCAAAATTGGGCGAAAGCTGAGATAAATTATTTGTAGAGGAAGTGAAGCAACGATAGATGAAATAAAGGGAATATCGCTGGTAGGGTGAAGCCAATGTTGCAGTTGGTATAAGTTGAAGAATTCATGCATTCTGTGGGTTAAGAGCCACAGTTAGAAAAAAAGTGAACAGATGTAAAATGAGTTAAAGGATGGTAATACCAGTGAAGGAACATAAAGCAATGTGAAATATGGAGCTACGGGAAGGATGAGCAAGTGCTGTTCCTTGACCTTATGTTGCATCTTTTAAGAATGCAGGAGGCTGCAGGCAGATAGGTCACTGTGGGAGTGGGATGGAAAATTAAATTGGCAGGCAGCTGGGAGACCCGAGTTGCCAATACAGACTAAACACAGTTACTCCATAAAGCAATCGCCCAATCTGTTTTTGGTTTCTCCGGTATTGTGGAGACCACATAGTGAAAACTGAATGCAAACACTAAATTGGAAGGAATGAACCACTGTTTCACTTGGAAGGACTTTTCTCACCCCCTTCCTTCCTGGACAAAGCAATAGAGTTACCCTCCACCCCACTAGCCTCTGCATTCAGTAGGTAATTCTTGACAGTTTCAACAAGCTTTAGAAAGATTCCACCACAAAATCACATCTTCCCTGCCCTTTCAACATTTTGAAAGGACAATTTATATTACAATTCCTGGTTTGCTCTTTTATCTCCCTTTCTTACAATCCTTTCCCAATGAAGACACTGGGGATGCAACACCTTGACTTTTTACTTTGTTCCTTCCTGCCAACCAGGAACTCAAACAATTTAAAAATACTGTGCAATATCTACCAGTACATTTCTGTAATTCCAACTCCCTTAAACAACAGCACCACCCTGTGGCAACACAATATAATTTTTTGCTTTAGAAATATATCATCGATGGAATTATCCTGTAGCAAAATGAATCCTTGAACTAAATGGTTAAGAATTTACTGCAAAAACAAAACATGGATTTTTAAGCTCTTTAAAATCATTCAAATTCATTGAATCTTTACGATTCATGATCTATCATCCTAGTGCACTGCTGGCAATTCTGGGGTTTATTGTGCAGTCCCAATTACTCCAGAATGAATGGTGGAGTTAAGAATCATATTGAGGTACCGGGCATCACATTTAGGCCAGATCAGGTAAGGACAGCAGATTTCCTCCCTTGAAGGACATTCATGAATTAGACATACTTTATAGCAAACATGTGAATGCTTTCAAGAGAGAGCTAGATAGAGCTCTTAAGGATAGCGGAGTCAGGAGGTATTAGGGTATGGGGAGAAGGCAGGAACGGGGTACTGATTGAGAATGATCAGCCATGATCACATTGAATGGTTGTGCTGGCTCGAAGGGCCGAATGGCCTACTCCTGCACCTATTGTCTATAGACTCCCTCTCCCTTGACTCTGTCTGAAGAAGGGTCTCGACCCGAAACGCCACCCATTCCTTCTCTCCAGAGATGCTGCCTGAACCGCTAAGTTGCTTCAGCATTTTTGTGTCTATCCTTCTCTTAAGACTTGCTCTGTGTCTACCTTTTCCGACGAAAGACTGAAAGATTAACTCTGTATCCATCATCCCGCGCAAACACCGTCAGTCTGGCCGAGCAGTTTCTTCCTAATTGTTGCAGGATGCCCACGGGAGGCCGGTACATTCCTCTCCCTGAGGGTGGTGTTTGGGGATCCTGCTCCAGATACACTGTATTTGTCCTCACAGACTTCTGCAGCTCGCAATGAATGAGTAGGTGGGTTTTGCACAGACTGTTGGAAATACCAGTGCATCTAGCACCACCATCCAGGAAGGTGGGAAAACAAAGTGATAACATTTCATCAGTAGTTGATTCTCCTTTCTGTGTAATGTTGTCCGACTTACTGCGCATCTTCATAACGTTTTCAACTTTTAATTTGTCATCTCTCAGTTGCCTATAATAATAGATCTTCCCTGAGATTCATTCTTTAGCTCCTACCTCACTCAGCAAATTGAAATTCGTGTAATAGATCTTCCCTTAGATTCATTCTTTAACTCCTACTACCTCACTCAGCAAATTGAAATTCGTGTAATAGATTTTCCCTGAGGTTCATTCTTTAACTCCTATCTCACACTCAGCAAATTGAAATTCGTTTTTTGTTTAAATCTCTCTTTCCCGGTTCGAATGAAAGCTTTCTAGATGCTGCATTTTTCCAGAATTATTCCAGGATTCACAGCTCTGTCTTTACATCTTTTTCCTCCCGATTAATTAAAGATTAATTCTGTGTCCTCGCCGAGTAAAGGTAAAAAGTTAGCCGAGCAGTTTCTCCCTTGTCGTGGCAGGAGGCCGGTGTGTTCCTCTCCCTGAGGCCAGTGTGTTCCTCTCCCTGAGGCCGGTGTGTTCCTCTCCCTGAGGCCGGTGTGTCCCTCTCCCTGAGGCCTGCCTGAGGCCGGTGTGTCCCTCTCCCTGAGGCCGGTGTGTCCCTCTCCCTGAGGCCGGTGTGTCCCTCTCCCTGAGGCCGGAGTGTCCCTCTCCCTGAGGCCGGTGTGTTCCTCTCCCTGAGGCCGGTGTGTCCCTCTCCCTGAGGCCTGCCTGAGGCCGGTGTGTCCCTCTCCCTGAGGCCGGTGTGTCCCTCTCCCTGAGGCCTGCCTGAGGCCGGTGTGTTCCTCTCCCTGAGGCCGGTGTGTCCCTCTCCCTGAGGGCGGTGTGTTCCTCTCCCTGAGGCCGGTGTGTCCTTCTCCCTGAGGCCAGTGTGTTCCTATCCCTGAGGCCGGTGTGTCCCTCTCCCTGAGGCCGGTGTGTTCCTCTCCCTGAGGCCGGTGTGTCCCTCTCCCTGAGGCCGGTGTGTTCCTCTCCCTGAGGCCGGTGTGTCCCTCTCCCTGAGGGCGGTGTGTTCCTCTCCCTGAGGCCGGTGTGTCCTTCTCCCTGAGGCCAGTGTGTTCCTATCCCTGAGGCCGGTGTGTCCCTCTCCCTGAGGCCGGTGTGTTCCTCTCCCTGAGGGCGGTGTGTTCCTCTCCCTGAGGCCGGTGTGTTCCTCTCCCTGAGGCCGGTGTGTTCCTCTCCCTGAGGGCGGTGTGTTCCTCTCCCTGAGGCCGGTGTATTCCTCTCCCTGAGGCCGGTGTGTTCCTCTCCCTGAGGCCGGTGTGTTCCTCTCCCTGAGGCCGGTGTGTCCCTCTCCCTGAGGGCGGTGTGTCCCTCTCCCTGAGGCCGGTGTGTTCCTCTCCCTGAGGCCGGTGTGTTCCTCTCCCTGAGGCCTGCCTGAGGCCGGTGTGTCCCTCTCCCTGAGGCCTGCCTGAAGGCGGTGTTTGGGACCCTGCTCCCCCGGGATATCTTTCTTCCAGATTGCAAGCGATAGTGGAGTGCAGTGGACATGCGGTGTTGGGGTTTTCGCTGCGACTGGAGCAGAGGCGTCGTCTCCAGACCAAAGTCAGACAGCAGAGCAAGATAGAGCACTCGACCCTAAAAAACCCGTCACATAGAAACATAGAAAATAGGTGCAGGAGTAGGCCATTCGGCCCTTCGAGCCTGCACCGCCATTCAATATGATCATGGCTGATCATTCAGCTCAGTAGCCTGTACCTGCCTTCTCTCCATACCCCCTGATCCCTTTAGCAAAA
The DNA here is from genome assembly GCF_053455715.1 of Rhinoraja longicauda. Classification (NCBI taxonomy): domain Eukaryota; kingdom Metazoa; phylum Chordata; class Chondrichthyes; order Rajiformes; family Arhynchobatidae; genus Rhinoraja; species Rhinoraja longicauda. The sequence goes on along the minus strand of NC_135960.1, from coordinate 59,002,834 downwards.
AGGGCCACATCTAACTCCCTCTTAAATATATCCAATGAACTGGCCTCAACTACCTTCTGTGGCAGAGAATTCCACAGACTCACCACTCTCTGTGTGAAGAAATGTTTTCTCATCTCGGTCCTAAAAGACTTCCCCCTTATCCTTAAGCTGTGACCCCTGGTTCTGGACTCCCCCAACATCGGGAACAATCTTCCCGCATCTAGCCTCTCCAACCCCTTAAGAATTTTATATGTTTCTATAAGATCCCCCCTCAGTCTTCTAAATTCCAGCGAGTACAAGCCCAGTCTATCTAGTCTTTCCTCATATGTAAGTCCCGCCATCTCAGGGATCAATCTGGTGAACCTTCTCTGTACTCCCTCTAAGGCAAGAACGTCTTTCCTCAGGTTAGGAGACCAAAACTGCACACAATACTCCAGGTGCGGTCTCACCAAGGCCCTGTACAACTGCAGCAGAACCTCCCTGCTCCTAAACTCAAATCCTCTTGCTATGAATGCCAACATACTATTCGCTTTCTTCACTGCCTGCTGCACCTGCATGCTTGCTTTCAATGACTGGTGCACCATGACACCCAGGTCACGTTGCATCTCCCCTTCTCCCAATCGGTCACCATTCAGGTAATACTCTGCTTTCCTGTTCTTGCCGCCAAAGTGGATAACCTCACATTTATCCACATTATATTGCATCTGCCATGCATTTGCCCACTCGCCTAATCTATCCAAGTCACTCTGCAGCCTCCTAGCATCCTCCTCGCAGCTAACACTGCCACCCAGCTTCGTGTCATCCGCAAACTTAGAGATGTTGCATTCAATTCCCTTGTCCAAATCATTAATATACACTGTAAATAACTGGGGTCCCAGCACTGAGCCTTGCGGTACCCCACTAGTCACTGCCTGCCATTCCGAAAAGGACCCGTTTATTCCTACTCTTTGCTTCCTGTCCGCCAACCAATTTTCTATCCACCTCAACACTGAACCCTCAATACCGTGTGCTTTAAGTTTGTACACCAATCTCCTATGTGGGACCTTGTCGAAGGCCTTCTGAAAGTCCAGATATAACACATCGACTGGTTCTCCCTTATCCACTCTACTAGTTACATCCTCGAAAAATTCTATAAGATTCGTCAGACATGATTTGCCTTTGGTAAATCCATGCTGACTTTGTCCGATGATTTCTCCACTTTCCAAATGTAATGCTATCACATCTTTAATAACTGACTCTAGCATTTTCCCCACTACCGATGTTAGGCTAACTGGTCTATAATTCCCCGTTTTCTCTCTCCCTCCCTTTTTAAAAAGTGGGGTTACATTAGCTACCCTCCAGTCCTCAGGAACTACTCCAGAATCTAAAGAGTTTTGAAAAATTATCACTAATGCATCCACTATTTCTGAGGCTACTTCCTTAAGCACTCTGGGATGCAGCCTATCTGGCCCTGGGGATTTATCTGCCTTTAATCCATTTAATTTACCTAACACCACTTCCCGACTAACCTGGATTTCCCTCAGTTCCTCCATCTCTTTAGACCCCCGGTCCCCCGCTATTTCCGGCAGATGGTTTATGTCTTCCTTAGTGAAGACAGAACCAAAGTATTTGTTCAATTGGTCTGCCATCTCCTTGTTCCCTATGATCAATTCACCTGTTTCCGACTGCAAGGGACCTACATTTGCCTTAACTAATCTTTTTCTCTTGACATATTTATAAAAGCTTTTGCAGTCTGTTTTTATGTTCCTTGCCAGTTTCCCCTCATAATCTATTTTCCCTTTCCTAATTAAGCCCTTTGTCCTCCTCTGCTGGACTCTGAATTTCTCCCAGTCCTCTGGTATGCTACTTTTTCTGGCTAATCTGTATGCTTCATCTTTTGTTTTAATACTATCCTTGATTTCCCTTGTTAGCCACGGATGCACTACCTTTCCTGGTTTGTTCTTTTGCCAAACTGGGATGAACACTTGTTGTAGTTCATCCATGCGACCTTTAAATGCCTTCCATTGCATGTCCACCGTCAACCCTTTCAGCATCAATCGCCAGTCTATCTTGGACAATTCACGCCTCATACCCTCAAAGTTACCTTTCTTTAAGTTCAGAACACTTGTTTCTGTATCGACTTTGTCACTCTCCATCCTAATGAAGAACTCTACCATATTATGATCACTCTTGCCCAAGGGGCCTCGCACAACAAGACTGCTAACTAACCCTTCCTCATTACTCAATACCCAGTCTAGAATGGCCTGTTCTCTCGTTGGTTCCTCGATATGTTGGTTTAGAAAACCATCTCTCAAACATTCCAAGAAATCCTCTTCCTCAGCACCCCTGCCAGTTTGGTTCACCCAATCTATATGTAGATTGAAGTCACCCATTATAACTGCTGCGCCTTTAGTGCATGCATTTCTAATTTCCTGCTTGATGCTATCCCCAACCTCCCTACTGCTGTTAGGTGGCCTGTACACAACTCCCATTAGCGTCACGGCGCCATTTTAGTAGGCAGAAACTTGCAGAAACATTTAAAAAGAAAAATAACAAAAAAAAAGCTGTGAATTGATTGATGAGGTGTTTTCCGCGTTTTTATGGTGTCATCACACATACTGTTCCCCCAAAACACTGATTACACTGCGAGAGGCCTAGGCAGCGAACGGCGAGTTTTGCTTACTAAAATGGCGGCCGTTGCGCACTACACTTCAGTGCAGGCGATTTCGACGGAGTGGTCCATCTTGCTCCTCTAGTATCTTTGGTCTCCAGGCCGTTGCCACCTTTGACGCGGGCGGCGCTGACCTCCCCCTGACCCGCAGCCAACCTCCGCGTCCCCGTCTCCCCGGCAACGCCGGCCGCCATTGCAGTCGCAAACTGCAGAAGGAAGCCGGCGTGTGTGTGTGTCCCTCCCCGGCCGCAGTCGCAGCCGGATCCCGGTCCCCCCCCCGCTCCAGGGCTGCAGGTGAGAGAGAGAGAGAGAGAGAGAGAGAGAGAGAGAGAGAGTCCCGAAAACAAACCCGGCAACGGTAACAACGGTCAGGTAAAGTTAGCGGCAGCGGCAGCGGCGGGCGGGGTGGGGGCAGAGGGAGGGAGGCGACTCTGCAAGTCAGCATCGGGGGCGAGAGGGACGGAAGGGAAAAGAGGATAGAGAAGGGGGTGGCCCAACAGAGTAATGGGGTGGCAGGGGCAGGGGAGGGGGTGTCAGGGGGAGAGGAGGGGCTGATGGGTAGAGGAGGGGCTGATGGGTAGAGGAGGTGGTGTCAGGAGCAGGGAAGGTGGTGTTAGGGGCAGAGGAGAGGGTGACGGGAAGAGGAGGGGTGTCATAGGGCAGGGGAGGGGGTGTCAGGGGCAGGGGAGAGGGTGACGGGAAGAGGAGGGGGTGTCAGGGGCAGAGGAGGGGTGTCAGGGGCAGATGAGGGAGTGTCAGGGGCAGGGGAGGGATGCTGGGGAGAGGGGGGGTGTTAGGGGCAGGGGAGAGGGTGTCAGAGGGAGAGGAGAGGGTGCCAGGGGGAGAGGAGAGGGTGCCATGGGAGGTAGCGTCAGGGGTAAAGAGGTGGGTGACGGGCAGAGGAGGGGGTGTCAGGGGCAGAGGAGTGTGTGTCAGGGGCAGAGGAGTGTGTGCTAGGGGCAGAGGAGGGTGTGTCGGGCAGGGGAGAGGGTGTCAGGGGCAGAGGAGGGGCTGACGGGTAGAGGAGGTGGTGTCAGGGGCAGGGGAGGGGCAGAGGGGAGTTGGTTGGGCAGAGGAGTGGTGTCGGAGAGGGGGGGTGTCAGGGGCAGGGGAGGGGGTGTCAGGGGCAGAGGAGAGGGTGACGAGAAGAGGAGGGGGTGTCAGAGGTAGATAAGGGCATGTCAGGGGTAGAGGAGTGGGGTGTCAGGTAGAGGAGAGAATGTCAAGAGAGGAGGGGGTGTCCAAGGCAGAGGAGGGGGTGTCAGGGGCAGAGGAGGGGGTGTCAGGGGCAGAGGAGGGGGTGTCAGGGGCAAAGGAGGTGGTCTCAGGGGCAGAGGAGAGGGTGTCGGGTAGATAAGAGCATGTCAGGGGTAGAGGAGTGGGGTGTCAGGTAGAGGAGGGGGTGTCCAAGGCAGAGGAGGGGGGTGTCGGGGGAAGAGAAGGGGGTGTCCGAGGCAGAAGAGTGGGTGGTCGGGGCAGAGAAGGGGATGTCTGAGGTAGAGTAGGAGTTGTCCGGGGCAGAGGTGTAGGTGTCCGAGACAGAAGAGAGAATGTCAAGAGATAAGGAGGGGGTGTCAGGGGAAGAGAAGGGGGTGTCTGGGGTGATGAAGTGGGTGTCAAGGGCAGAGGGGATGGTGTCACGGGCAGAGGAGGGGGTGTCAGGAGAAGAGGGGAGGGTGTCCAGAGCAGAGGAGTAAGTGTCAGAGGAAGAGAAGGGGGGGGGGTGGTCGGGATAGAGAAGGGGATGTTCGGAGTAGAAAATGGGGTGTCCACATCAGCGGAAAGGGTGTCAGTGGAAGAGGAGGGGTGTCAAGGGCAGAGGAGTGGATGTCAGGGGAAGAGAAGGGGGTGTCCGAGGCAGAAGAAACTGAAAGGAAGCATGCAGGTAGAGCAGGCAGTGAAGAAAGCCAATGAAATGTTGGCCTTCATAACAAGAGGAGTTGAGTATAGGAACAAAGAGGTCCTTCTGCAGTTGTACAGGGCCCTAGTGAGACCGTACCTGGAGTACTGTGTGAGTTTTGGTCTCCAAATTTGAGGAAGTGTATTCTTGCCATTGAGGGCGTGCAGCGTAGGTTTACTAGGTTAATTCCCGGAATGGCGGGACTGTCATATGTTGAAAGACTGGAGCAACTGGGCTTGTATACACTGGAATTTAGAAGGAAGAGAGGGGATCTTATCAAAACATATAAGATTATTAGGGGGTTGGACATGTTAGAGACAGGAAACATGTTCCCAATGTTGGGGGAGTCCAGAACCAGGGGCCACAGTTTAGGAGTAAGGGGTAAGCCATATAGAACGGAGATGAGGAAAAACGTTTTCAGTCAGAGAGTTGTAAAACTGCGATTCTCTGCCTCAGAAGACAGTGGAGGCTAATTCTCTGAATGCATTCAAGACAGAGCTAGATAGAGCCCTTAAGGTTAGCGGAGTCAGGGGGTATGGGGAGAAGGCAGGAACGGGGTACTGATTGAGAATGATCAGCCATGATCACATTGAATGGCGGTGCTGGCTCGAAGGGCCAAATGGCCTACTCCTGCACCTATTGTCTATTGTCTGTTGTCTAAGAGTGGGTGCCAGAGGAAGAGAATGGGATGACCAAGGCAGAGGAAAGGGTATCAGGGGCTGAGAGGTGGTTGTCCAGGGCAGAGTAGGGCATGTCTGAGGTGGAGAAGTGGGTGTCGAGCAGAGAAGAGGGTGTCATGGTCAGAGGAGAGAGTATCTCTGTCAGAGGAGAAAGTGTCAGGGACAGAAAGGGGATAACCGAGGCAGAGAAGTGGATATCAAGGGCAGGGGAGAGGGTGTCTGGGGCAAAGGAGTGGGTATCCAAGGCAGAGGGGAGGTCATCAGGGGCAGAGAGTGGGGAGGGAGTCAGGGGCAGATGATAGGGTAGACACAAAAAGCTGGAGTAACTCAGCGGGACAGGCAGCTTCTCTGGAGAGAAGGAATGGGTGACGTTTCAGATCAAGGCCCTTCTTCAGACTGAAAGTCACAGGAAAGGAAACGAGAGGGATAGTGTAGATCCATGTCTGGTTTTACTGTTGTGCATCCGGTCCATAAACCAGGCCGGGTTTTGTACTGCGTTATCCTGGTGTTAGTTAAGAGACTGTGCTGAGGGCTGGAGGTAACGGTAGCCAGCATCTGTACTGCCAGTGATCTGCTAATAAAGGACTTGTATACACCGGAGTGCCTCTGAATGTACCCACTCACAAACAGATATATGTTGATGTAGAGAGATATAATGTAGAACAAGAATGAAAGATATGCAAAAAAGTAACGATGATAATAGACAATAGGTACAGGAGTAGGCCATTCGGCCCTTCGAGCCAGCACCACCATTCAACGTGATCATGGCTGATCATTCTCAATCAGTACCCCGTTCCTGCCTTCTCCCCATACCCCCTGATTCCGCTATCCTTAAGAGCTCTATTGATGCAATAGTGAGGAGTAGGTTGGGAGATGTGGCAAACCTTTGCGGAGTCTGCTTGCAAAATTCTTTGTAACAAAATGTGCAGAGACAACATATCTTTGAGCTCCAAGGAGAGAATGGTTCAGATGCAAGAACCTGGCTAATGGTCTTCCTTCATGCATGTCAATGATGACAGCCTTAGAAATCTTGTCTGTGATTGTGCTGTTCATCAAAGAGATCTAGGTAGATCATGATGTCTTGGCCATGTTTTCGCCTCCCGCCTCAGGTTCCAAGCCTATTCTAATGTTCAGCAATCTTCCAGCAATGGATTGCTGCCAACTGTGTCACCATTTAGACGTATGGAATGAGTATCCCAGCAGCTAAAAGCTGGAGAAAACTGTCAATCAGGTTATGCAACTCTGGGCTATGGAAGGTGCCTGAGCAGCCTTGAGACAGTTTAGTTTCGAGACACAGCATGGAAACAGGCAATTCGTCTCACAGAGTCCACACCGACCATCGATCACCTGTTCACACTAGTTCTGTGTTATTCCCTTTCTCATCCACTCCCTGTAGACTAGGGGGAATTTACAAATGCCAATTAACCAACAAACCCACACACCTTTGGTATGTGGGAGGAAACTGGAACACCCGGAGGAAATCCACGCGGTCACAAGAAGAACGTGCAAACTGAACATAGACAGAAACAAAGATCAGGATTGAACCGGGATCTCTAGCACTGTGAGGCAGCAGCCCTACCTGAAGGTGAAGATCCGAAGCTACTCAGCCAGTTTTCCCAATCTCAACAAGTGTCCCTTTAAATCATGAGAAAATGAACTAACTCGTGTATTGTTCTGCATTTGTGGAGAGAATCAGTCTGAAGAAATGTCCTGACCTGAAATGCCACCTATCCGTTCCCTTCTCAGATGCTGCCTGATCTGCTGAGTTACTCCAGCACTTTGTGCTTAGCTCAAGATTTCAGCATCTGCACCTCATTGTGCCTCAAGTGTAATGTTCTCAATCTTCTGAGACTCTCCCATAATGGACACATTGTGCAGTTTTGAAATCCAATTGATGTTGTTTGCTGACAGAATTGTGTGATGTGCATATAACAACATCATAAAGTACACATTCAGCCCAGGGAAAATCTGCACAGAAAGGTTTGGTCCAATTTTGTAATTGCCATAATTTCACCCAGACGTAATTGCCAGCACAACCTACTTACAGCAAATTCAAGATTTTGCATGTTTTGTGCATAAAATCTGATATTTTGCAATCTAATTTCCAAATCAAAACAGATGTCAAAGCCACAAAACCATCATATTTTAAACGTAAAGTTGTCACAGAATGAAATGTATTGTTTTCTTTAGTTTGTACTGTCACTTGTATTAATTTAATTAGGTGAGTGTAATTACTAACTGCTGCAGTGCATATTTACCTCATTGCAAAATAAACCAGTTTATATGTAGATTTGTGTTTTCTCACTTAATTCGTGGAAAAATTGCAAATGTGCATGAGAATGTGTGTAAAAAAAAAAAACCCGGGTCACCAGGGCACTGCTGCTACACCCAGAAGTTATGCTATTGTGCTTGTAGATAAAAGAAAGTGAGTCAATTCCCATCAAAGCCAGGCACGCAGATCGTGTAAAGGAGTGGCTGATCTCACTATGAGAAATCATAAACTTGTATCACTGCCCAAGATTAAAACACTACAATTTGTTTAGTCACATAGACCGTAAATAAACAACCTCAGTGAACCTTTGCTCTGAGTGAAGAAAAAAAGTAACCCATACTTGACCTGAAATGTACATTTTCACTGACATCGCTTATTCCTTTTCAGATTTTTGAATTTATCTCACCTTGCTATCTCAACATGTCACGAGTAGCACCCTTGAGACGAACTGCAACTGATTTAGTTAACAGGAATCAAGATCTCGCACTCAATACAACTATATACATTTTGAGAGAATTAGGCCCTGTTGGATTCCTTCTTAAAGAAGAAGGTATATCTAAATGCTTTAAAGTAAGTATAAAATAATCAACAAACAATTTCCTGTTTTACTTGGAATTAGTTCAATAATGAAATTTGTATTATTTTAGCTGTTTTGCATTTCTCAGACTTGCCATTTAGAACATTGTTTGATATTTTTATAATTTTAATTGAATATGACAGAACTCAAGCCATTTCACCAATTGCATCCAGCATGACACATGAAATCAAGATCTTCCTCAGATTTATGGTATCATTTTCTTTCTTCATTGCCAAAAGCATTCAGGATTTTTTTTAAAACAGTTTAGGAATCTGTGGAACTTCATTCTATTACTCCGTTCTTAGTTCTCTATTTTATTCATCATCTTCAAAGAACTGAAGGCACAGAATATATTTGAGATGGTTCTGTATTCATGTTGTGAAGACCTCTGCAATTTTACTTACATTTGTCAATTGCTAACAGTTAATAAGAGCATAGTTTTTACCCATACATGCTGCAAATGTATACATGTAATTCAGCAAACTCATTTCAACAAAATGTTCGTTTTAATCAATGGTTTGAACTCTCATATTCCTATTGTTATCTGTAGCTTCGTGGAGTAGGTACTAAATTTGCCATCTCACCTGAATTAACAACCTGTCTGTTTTTGCTTAATCGAGTGACAATTTACTGAAATGATTCACATGAGGTCCATTTAATCAAAAGTAATCAATCGAATAAAAAAATGAACAAGTTATATAAAAAAACAACCCATCTGTTGAAATAATATTGAAATCTTTGTCCTGGATGCTTTGATTCTTGAGGCAATGGATAGATAAATTGGGTAGAATTATAAGGAACGATGTCCTGTGTGAACCTCCCATCTAACTGTTTAACTTTTAACTTCACTTCCTTTCTTCGCCATATAATTGTCCAGAAATTGCATAAATGGTACTGTTTTGAATCATTCCATTTGATTTGAGATTTCCACATTCTCATCATTCTTGGTTTAAAAAATTTAAAATATCTTAGTGGTATGAAATAGAGTGGTAAAGCACAGAAACAAGCCCTGCGGCCTAACTCGTCCATGATGACCAAGATCCCTCTGCTCCCCCACACTCCCCAGAGACCTACTGTTTACTATGAAGTTCCTTCCCTGGTTTGACTTCCCAAAATGTAACTTATCTGAATTATACTCTACTCATTCCACTTGCCCAGCTGATCAAGATTTTGCTGTAATTTTTGATATCCATATTTTTGGCCATGATACCCTCTATTTTAGTGTTATATACAAACTTACTATATATGCCTTTTACATTGTCACCCAAATGGTTGCTCTAGATGACAAGCAGCAAAGGGGCCCTGCCGTGAACCATGAGGCACACCACTAATCACAGGTTTCCAGTACGAAAAACAACATTTTGCTGCCACCCTCTGCTTGCCTCCATGAAGTCAATTCTGTTTTCAGTTAGCTCGTTCACCCTAGATCCCATGCAATATAACTTTCCAGAGCAGCCTAACATGCAGAAATTTATCAAAGGCCTTGCTGAAGTCTAGATGGACCTCATCTACCGCCCTGTCCTTACCAACCTTCTTAATTACTTCTTCAAAAAACCATCAAATACACAACACTATCTCCCACACACAAAACCATGCTGACTATCCCTAATTAACCCATGTCTTTACAAATGCATGTATATCTTATCTCAGAATCCTCTCCAGTAACTTTAATAGCACAGATGTGAGGCTTAGTGGTCTATAGTTCCAAGATATTTCTTTACAGTCCTTCTGAAATGGAGGCACAACAATAGGCACCCTACTGTCTTCTGGCACCTGACCTGATATATTCATATATCTCATCCAGGACTCCTGTCATTTCTTCTCTAGCTTCTCATAATGTCCCTGGATATATCAGATCGGACCCTGAGATTTATGTACCTTGGTATGTCTAAGTATTTCCAGCACCACCTTGACTGTAATACGGACTGTCCTCAAGACACTGCCATTAACTTTCCAAGTTCCCCAGTCTTTATGCCTTTGTCCATGGGAAAAACACAGGAGAAATATTAATTCTGGACCTTGCCGATTTCTTGCTGCTTCATGCATAGATGACCACTTTGTTTTTTTAGGAGCCCAATTCTCTCTCTAGTTATAATGTAATAAAAAAGAATTGCAGATGCAGGTTTATACATAAGATCGACACAAAAGGCTGGAGTAACTCACTGGGTCATTCACCATCTCAGACCCAAACCGTCACCTGTCAATTTTATCCAGAGATGCTGCCTGACCCACTGAGTTACTCCAACATCTCTAGTTACCCTTTTTCCATTATGCTACTTTAAATTCTTTTGATTCTCCTTAATATAGGTATCTCACAACCCCCTTTTGCCCTTTCCGTTTCCTTCTTTAATATGCTCCTGATCTCTTTGTACTCTCCAGGGATACACTTGAATACCCGGCTTACCTATGTGACCAATGCACACTTTTCCCTGACCAGAGTCTCAATTTCTCTTCTCTTCCAGGATTCCTTACTTCTTGCCCTTCACTCAAACAGGAAATTGCATACCTTGAACTTTTAGGTTCACACGTTTAAAAGCATACCATTTTCCAGACATCCCTTTGCCCCCAAGCAACCTACTCCAATCAACTTTTCCAAGCTCTTGCATGATACCATCAAAGTTGACCTTGCCCCAATCTAGAACTTTCACGTGGACTAGCCCTATCCTTATTCATAACTATTTTAAAGTTAATGAAATTGTGTTCACTGTTCCCAAAGGTTCAGACACCGACATTTAGTCTCTTGCCGTGCCCAATTCCTCAAGGGTAAGTCAAGCGTTGCCATCGTCCTTGAAGGGTCCTCTACATATTGCCTGAAGGAACATACCTGAATACACTTGATAAATTCCATCCCATCTAAACGCATGGCATTATGGCAATGTTAATCTATACAGGGAAAATTAATATCCTCTACTATGACAACCCTGTTAGTTTTGCAACTGTCCTGGCATATTTGTTCCTCTCATTCCCATTGACTATTTGAGGGCCTATACCACCAACCCAACAAGGTGATCATCCCCTTTTTATCTCTCCAATACACCCATATAACCTCACTGGGTGATCCTTTGGAAACCATCCTTCCTCACTCCCTGCCATGCTCCTGCCTATCGTGTCTGTTGAACCTGTTGTCTTTGCCTTCTATGCTGACTTTCACCTCCCACCGTCCTCACTATTGCATTGGGTCCTGTTCCCCAGCCAATCTAATTGAAACGCTCCTGAGTAGCAGTAGTGAACCTGGCCACTCGTAGATAGATACAAAATGCTGGAGTAACTCAGCGGGTCAGGCAGCATCTCTGAAGAGAAGAATATACGTGTGTATCAGTTCCCCCTCCGGTTTAGGTGCAACCCGTTCCTCTTGTACAGGTCATCTCTGCTCCTGGTTAAAAAAACAATCTCTGCCTCCTGCACCAATTCCTCAGCCGCACATTCATCTATCCAATCATTCTATCTTTCTTTCTTTCTACTCCTCCCCTTACTAGCACATGGCACTCGGAATAAACCAGAGATTACTACCCTTGAGGTCCTGATTTTTAAACTTTTTTGCAATTCCCTATGTTCGTTCTGTGGGACCATAACCCTTTTCCCACCACTGTTATTTGTGCCAATATGCACAACGAGTTCTGGCTGCTCACCTTTCCTTTTGAGAATATTCTGCAGCTGCTCCAAGACATCCTGAACCCTGGCATCAGGGAGGCAACACACCATCCTGGAGTCCCAATTAGGACCACAAAATCTCCATCTGTTCCCCTAATTAATGAGCTGCCTATCAGTATAGCCCTGTCCAAATCTATTAATAGGTATCCGTTGTGGAAAACGTAAAAAATGACCACAACACATAATAATTGAGAAAAATAAGAGCAAATAACTGATAGGTTTAATTAGGGTTTCTTTAGTTAAATTAATATTTGCAAATATTGCCAATGAAAGAACCAGAAAGAGTTTATAATAATGTGATCACCATCTTTAGAATAAACAGGAAAAAAGGATAAGCTGTATGTGAAAAGACATAATGCTGTGTATATTTAGAAATAAGGAAGCCATTAATTTCTCTTCTGTTTTCTGGAAGGTAAATATAGGAAATCCTCACAATTGCAGCTGTTCCATATTTCTCAAAGAAAACGACCTCTGCAAACACATATGCTGGTGAATTTATTTTCTTGTTTTGTGTCCAATTCATGGAACACTTTTCTGAATTTAAAGTCTTGATTATTCAATAAGAATACAGATTTAAAACTAACTTCAGAAGAATACTATTATCAAAAACTAAATGTTTTACACTTTATCCTTTATCATTGCACTGTGAATGGCTTGATTGGGTTCATGTATAGTTTAGTTTAGCTTAGAGATAACAGTGCAGAAACAGCCCCTTCGGCCCACTGAGTCTGTGCCGACCAGTGATCCCCATACACACAAACACTATCCTACAGACTAGCGACAATTTACAACCGAAGCCAATTAATCTACAAACCTGTACATCTTTAAAAACCGGAGCACCCAGGGAAAACCCACACGGTCACGGGGAGAACATACAAATTCTGCACAGACAACACCCGTAGTTAGGATCGAACCCAGTTCTCTGGCGCTGTAAGACAGCAACTCTACTGCTGCGCCACCATGCCGGCCCCTGTAACCTTTGACTGGAAAGCACGCAAACAAAAGCTTTTCACCATACCTTAGCACATGTGACAATAATAAATTAAACTAAAATATGTGTTAAGCAGTGAACAGCTAAGCTGGGACACCTCATTGTATCAGTCTGAAGTATGTGAGATTTTAGGCAAAATTCTCAGTTCACTTTATGGTACATTGCTCTTCGTAGTTTTAAAAACAAGAGCAAATGATTCACCTATGTGCATCTTCACAAACACCCAGCCCTTCCTGACTGGAGTTTTCGGAGGAAAATTGTTTTTGAACTGAAAGGTAATGAAGGGACTAACAATAACATTTTAATGCTTATGTACTTTCAGCAGAAGGAAGTCATTAAAATCCATGTAAATTGGCATGCAAACATTTAGTCATTTTAACCACACAAATCTATAATTATCGATAAGATGCCTTGAATGACAAAAGAGGTTGTAAATATGGTCAAACAAAATGAATCATTAGTAAGGATTAGGAAAATGAAATCAGAAAAGGTATTTGAAGAATACAAAAATAGCAGGAAGGAGCTCAAGCAGGGAATTTGGAGGGACCAAATGGTCCATGAAATGCCTTTGGCAATAGGATTAAAGAGAATCCCAAGGCACTTTATACCTATGTTAAAACAAGAGCGTAACTAGGGAGACGGTACGACCTCTCAAAGTTAAAGGAGGGAATTTATACTCGGAGTCAGGGCATGTAGACGAGGTAGTAAATGAGTATTTTACTTCTATATTGACATAGGAGAAGAAACTGGAGGTTAATGATTCAGTGTTGGGTATACTGATTTGCTAGGGCATTTCAAGATCAAGAAGGTGGTCCACAACATTAAGGTTGATAAGCCCCTAGGCCTAGGGCCTGATGGGCAGTGGATGATGCCTACATCAACTTTAGTAAGGCATTTCAGAAAGTCTCTCATGACAGTTTCATCCAGAATATTAAGATGCATGGGATCGATGTAACCTGGTAGTTTGGATTCAGGATTGGCTTACCTATAGAGGGTAGAGGGAAGACAGAGGGTAGTGGTGGAAAGGTTTTATTCTTGCTGGAGATCTGTAACTAGTACTACCTCATAGGAATCATTGCTGGGACTTCTGTTGTTTGTGATATAAATGACTTGGATGAAAATGTATATGAAAGAACTGCAGATGCTGGTTTAAATCAAAGATAGACACAAAATGCTGGAGTAACTCAGTGGGACAGGCAGCATCTCTGGACAGGTGACGTTTCAGGTCACCCATCCCTCTCCAGAGATGCTATCTGTCCTGCTGTTACTCCAGCATTTTGTGTCTATCTTGGATGAAAATGTAGATGGGTTGATTAATAAGTTTGCAGACAGCACAAACATTGGTGGAGTAGTGGATAGTGAAGAAGTCTGTCATAGGGTGCAGCAGAATTTAGATCAATTAGAGATATGAGGAGCGAAATGAGTGATGGATTTTAATCCAGGCAAGTTTGTGGTTTTGCACTTTGGGAATGTAAAGAGGAAAATGTAAGAGGAAATTTGAGTTAATGGCAAGACCCTGAACATTAAATATGTACAGATGGATCTTGCGGTGCAATTTCATCGCTACCAGAAAGTAGCAATTCATGTAGATTGTGGTAATGGAGGGATATGGTATGCTTAATTTCATTGGTTTGGGCATTCAGCAGAAGAATCAACAAGTTATGTTGCTGCTGATTGGAACATTGGTCACACAGTGAAGTATTTTGAGCAGTTCTGGTTGCTATACCAGAGGACGGATGCAGAGGCTTTGGCGAGAGTACAGGGCAGCAAGGTGGTGCAGCGGTAGAGTTGCTGCCTTACAGCGAATGCAGCGCCGGAGACTCAGGTTCGATCCTGACTACGGGCGGGTTATGGAGTTTGTATGGAGTTTGTACGTTCTCCCCGTGACCTGCATGGGTTTTCTCCGAGATCTTCGGTTTCCTCCCACACTCCAAAGACGTACAGGTATGTAGGTTAATTGGCTGGGCAAATGTAAAAAATTGTCCCTAGTGTGTGTAGGATAGTGTTAATGTGGGGGGAATCGCTGGGCGGCGCGGACCCGGTGGGCCGAAGGGCCCGTTTCCGCGTTATATCTCTAAATCTAAATCTAAAAATCTAAATCTAAAAAAAAAATCTAAAATCTAAGAAGAGATTTGCACAATATTATATGGATTAAAAAGTATTAGATTTAAGGGGAGGTTGGACAAGCTTGTATTGTTTACTCTGGAGCATTGGAAGCTAGGGAATACCTGATAGAAGTATTTAAAAAATGAGAGGCATAGATAGGTAAGGTAGACAGTCAGGATATTTGTCCCAGGGTGGGAATGTCAAATACCAGAGTACACAGCTTTAAGGTGAGATGAGGACAGTTTAAAGGAAAAGTGTGGGGCAAGCTTTTTTCACAGAGAGTATTAGGTGCCTGGAGTATGCTGCCAGGTATGGAGTGAAAGTAGATAGAATAGTGGGTTTGAGGTTTTTATATAGGCACATGGATATGCAGGGAATGGAAGGATGTGGATCATTTTCCAGCAAAAGAGATTAGTTAAATGTGGCATCATATTTGGTACAGATATCGTGGACCAAAGTGCATGTTCCGGTGCTGCACTGTTCTATGTTCTATCTGAATATAGTGAATACAAGAAGAAATATGTCTGATATAATATTTATATTTACCAGGCTTGTGACATTGGTGCATAGTTTGATTTGCCGATTTGAAAATACATCCGTTTTCGATCCTTCTTCCAAATCTTACAGTTTTATTTTTAAAACTGGTTCTCATTGTATTTATGTCAGTAAATAATGATGTAAATGACATTGCATTATAATTAACGGCAAGGGGAAGTTTGTGGAAGAGGAAAGTGCTTTCAGTAGAAATGATGTTCCCTTTTTTCCCACCCTGCAGTGTGGGCCTTGTGTCTCATCGGGGAGCTGCTCTTCAACACAGTGCTGATAAGCATTATTTTTCTCTTCCTCTATCTAATTTGAAAATATCTGAGCCAGGAAAACCCAGCTCTAATTGAGCACTGGTGTGTATTTGGCTAGTTCTAAATTTTCCCAGCATAGGTGCCTCGCAATCTGCATGCAGGAAAAGGAAGGATATCAATCAGCGTTCTTTCCAAAAGGGACACAGAGAGTTCCACAGCTAATGTCATCTAGGCTTCTTCTTGATGAGAGGGCAAATTCAAAATGATTCTCCATAGGATAAGAAAGTAACACATCAAATGTATTTTAATAATTTGATTATAATTACCATTAAATGGAGGGGAAGTAATTTATATTTTAAACACTCCCTTAGCACAATTTTTTAACAAAAGTTAAGCTCTCAAAGTATATTTAGTAAGTTAATGAAAAAAATTGTTAAGTGTGTGAAAATTCTGCTTTTGTGCTATTTATCCTGTGATTCAACAGCAATACAGATGGGCCAGCAATGTCCAGGTTTAGTTCTAGTTTATATCAAGTTATCTGACTTTAGGTGAAATGGTGGTAGGATGCTGTTGTTTCCCTCATTCTTCTGTGCCAAATAAAGTTAAATTACTCATGTTTTCTCCTCTGTAATGCTTATCAAAGATTAACTGCTGCAGTCAAATGCCCTGCCAACATTTTGCATTAAGTTTCAAGAATAAATAATCGTCATGCAAATGCCAAGAATACTTTGAATTATTCTTCAATAAGGAGTTAGCACTTTGTAAAAGAAAGATAAAGTAGAAAATAGAATACTGTGGTTATTCTGAAACTGACATTTTAGCATTTTCAGATATATTTTACTTCTTTAAAACAGGGTTTTGTTAAAGAAATTCAAGCTTCCACGTGATCATGAAAGTAAGTGCGGAATTCATTTCTTCATTTAACCATTATGTAATGTTCTTAATTTTTTTTTATTGCAAGCCAAAGTAAATGGAACACATTTGGACTGTAAAGCATAATTCAATAACATTCAGATTAAAATAACTTAAACTGAGTAGATTTATTTTACAGTAGATGCCAATAAATTGCCTGATGGTAAGAACTGATTGTGCATGATCAGCCATGATCACGGTGAATGGCAGTGCTGGCTCGAAGGGCCGAATGGCGTACTCCTGCACCTATTGTCTATTGTCTAACTACGATATCCTCACCAAATGTAATCACTTTGCTTGCTATTGCTTATTGGTTGACATTTGCAAAAACACAATTCTATTTAAGTGACCCTGCTTAATGTCAATCCTCGCACATTTCAATGAGATAAAAGGAAGTGTAGTGTGAGTAAAACAGTACTACAACACAAATCTGAAAGGGCTGGACATATTTTGTAGGACAGGCTGTTTTTGTGGAGAGATAAACATTGCTTTGACATTTCAAAACAATAAGATGGAGCCACAAAGAACTGGAGATGCTGAAATGTTGAGTCTGGTGAAGGGTCCCGACCCAAAATGCATCTGTCCATATCTCTCAACAGATGTTGCCCGACATGTCAAGTTACTCCAGCACTGTGCTTTATTTCAAAGCATAAAGCTGCCAACACATTGGAAATATTATAATAATAATAATAATAATAATAATAATAATATTCATTTATTGTCATTGCAACGAGTACAACGAAATTAAAAAATAGCCAATCCTGACGGTGCGTACAAACATATATGCAATAAACGCAAAAACAAATAAATACATAAATACAATTATATTAAGTACAGGATTTTTTAACGGTGTTGCCTAGTGCAAAGGTAGTGTTCAGTTCTCGTATGGCCCTGGGGTAAAAACTGTTCTTAAGTCTGTTTGTTCGGGATTTGATCGACCTGAAACGTCGACCAGAGGGCAGATGAACAAACAGACGGTGGCCGGGGTGGGATGGATCTTTTATTATTTTGCCTGCTCTACTGAGGCAGCGTAGGCTGAACAGGTGCTCCAGGGAGGGCAGTGAGCAGCCGATGATCTTCTGGGCCGTCGTGATGACCCTCTGAAGGGCCTTCCTGTCCTTTTCTGAGCAGCTGGCATACCATGTGGTTATACAGTATGCCAGCACACTCTCGATGGAGCAGCGATAGAAGGACAACATGAGCTTCTCCTGCAGGTTGGTTTTCCTGAGGATCCTCAGGAAGTGGAGTCTCTGCTGTGCCTTCTTTACTGTGGTGATGGTGTTGGTAGACCAGGTAAGATCCTCTGCGATGTGCGTACCCAGGAACCTGAAAGCGGGTACCCTTTCCACACAGACCCCATTGATGTAGAGTGGGTCGTATTCTACACTGGTTTTTCTAAAGTCAATTATAATTTCCTTTGTTTTGGAGGAGTTCAGGACCAGATTGTTCACTGAACACCATGCTGCCAGCCTTTGGATTTCATCCCTATAGGCTGTCTCATCTCCTCCTGAGATGAGTCCAACCACAGTCGTGTCATCCGCGAACTTGATGATGGTGTTGGTGGGATGGGTGGGGGCGCAGTCGTGAGTGTAGAGGGAGTAAAGGATGGGGCTCAACACACAGCCCTGTGGTGAGCCGGTGCTCAGTGTAATGGTGGAGGAGAGGTGAGGGCCTATTTTGACGGTCTGGGGGCGGTTGGTCAGGAAGTCCTTGATCCATTGGCAGATGGTTTGGGAAAATCCAAGGTCGGAAGGTTTGGTGACCAGTCTGCTCGGGATGACCGTGTTAAAGGCAGAGCTGAAGTCGAGGAAGAGCATCCTCACATAGCTCCCCTGGTGTTCAAGGTGGGTCAGTGCAGTGTGAAGAGCAGTGTCGATGGCATCCCCTGTAGACCTATTTGCTCTGTAGGCAAACTGGTGTGGGTCGAAGGTGGGTGGGAGGCTGGCTTTGATGTGCTGCAGGACCAGTCTCTCGAAGCACTTTGTGATGACCGGTGTGAGTGCTACCGGACGGTAGTCGTTAAGACCGCTGATGACAGACTTTTTCGGCAGTGGGATGATTGTGGCGGACTTCAGGCAGGGAGGGATGGTGGATTTTAAAAGGGACAGGTTGAAGATTTTTGTGAAGACCTCAGATAATTGGTCTGCACATTCCCTCAGCACTCTGCCCGTCACACCATCGGGGCCTGCAGCTTTCCTGGGATTCACTGCTCTGAGCACGCGCTTAACATCATACTCCTGCACAGTGAAGGTGTTGCTGTCAGGTGCTGGAGAGGGTGTTATGTCTGCCACTGTAGCTTTTCAACTATAATATAATCAATAGTGGAGCCAAATCACATGGAGAATAAAATAATTTTGCATTGAGTTCTATTTATAATATACTGTAGCTCTTGAATATTGTAAGCATAAGCCAAAGAACAGATGATGTAGAAAGTTTGTATTAATTTTATAATTACAAGGAACTTAGTATTGGAAAATAATTCAACATTAAAGGTAAATTAAAGAATTCCCATGAATATTGGAATGAGTGTGCCATTTCTGGGATTATATTCCTTTCAGGTGCCTTCCAATTTGGCCTTGTGGACCGAGAAATTGAAATACTACTGGACAATCTTCACATGGACAAAACACCACAGCATCCCAACAAAAATTCTAAAATAAAGCAGAATGTTGAAGAAGCAGTTGGAGTTGTGCCTCAGAAGGAAATTTCTCCAGAGGATGCCTGTCCTATTTGCCAGGAAGCACTATTGAAAAAGAAACAACCCGTGACATATTGCAGGTCAGACATGTGCTTGTTGCGCTGTTACATTACGATTTTGAGCAAAGGGGCAGAATACGAAATAAGACACAAAAAGCTGGAGTAACTCAGCGAGACAGGCAGCATCTCTGGAGAGAAGGAATGGGTGACGTTTCGGGTTGAGACTGGGCGAGTTATAGAGTGATACAGTGTGGAAACAACTTGCCCACACCGGCCAACATGTCCTAGCTACACTGGTCCCACCTGTCTGCGTTTGGTCCATCTATATACTAAAACTCTCGTTTGTTTGTTCCTGAATTACAGCCAAAACGGTACACGATAGCGCGACAATTTTAGGCCCTCCTTACTCACCATCATCCCTTTGGTGATAATGGAAGATGTTTTATTGAAATCGGTGTTATATTTTTAAAGTTATTCACATTTTAAAGTTTAAATCTATCTTCGAGGGAGGGAGGGGGGTGGAGGGAGGAGGGAGGATAAGGGGGGTGGAGTAGGGGAGAGAGGGTGGAGGGGAAGGGGGGAGGAGAGGAGAGGGTGCTGCACCAATGCAGGAGAGGTTTGGGCCCAACGGGTCCACTTGGTCTATATCCCTCTTGTCCTATCCATGTACCTGTTAACTGTTTCTTAAACATAAACAAGTGAAATAACTCTATTTTCTGTTCCACAACTTGACATCATCTACCTCTAAAATAATAGGATATCTCTAGGAAATTGTTACACAGTTGAATTAAAACAGTTCCAGGTTTGATTCCTCCTCTGCAGTGACCCAGTGAACTAGTTGCACTGTTGTGTGATGGTGGCAGATGCACCACAGCAAGTTCAATAATATTAGCCTTTTATTTTTCGATGAGGGAAATTGTCCAAAACACTAATCCTGGTTCTTGAATGCTAACCACTCCATTACTACAAATCTGTCGAGGTTGGAAATAGCCTGTGTTTTGATACTTCATAAACCCTGAGTAATCTTTACTCATGTTTCACCTATGCCAGAGCAAATGATGTTTAATAAAATTTTAAACATCCCCGTACCATTTTTATTTTAAAATATTTGAAAATCAGTGCTTTTTCATAGGTTTGAACTTATTTAAAATTAGAGCAGTTTTCCATGGTTTTTTTGCATCTCTCTCCTTGTTTCTCTTTGATTTATCAGCTTTCTTTCACCAGGTGGAACTGAAGTTTACCTGAAACTGAATGCTTTACGGCATTTTATGTTTAGGTTCCTTTCATGACTCCTTGGTCCACGCTTCCGTTCACATCAACCATCCTTCTTCTTGCTGCATTCTCCCTTGCTCTCAGGCAAAGCAACATCTGCCCTTTCATCTCTTCCCCTCCCACCGTTCACAAAACCATATAGTTGTTCTAAGTGAAGCATCGATTCACTTGCACTTCTTCCACTCCAGTCTACAGTCAGTAACACAGACATCTTTGTTGGTGAAACTGCAAGTGACTGTTAAAGATTCCAGAGGCTGCCTGTGTAGAGACTGTCCTGTATTGTACTGGGCTATGATGAGATACTGAGTTCCCAGATGAATGGAGTTGCCAGTTGTGTTATGGAGCCCATTAGGAACAAATAGCTTGACATCGAGACTGGCATCAGCAACTTTGAGGAAACTGGAGAATATATACATTTAATTTTGTACAGCCAATGCCACTATGAAACAATTCTTGATTACTGACAAAAAAAGTAGATGATTATAGTTCCCTCTTTTCTGGCTCAACTAATGTCTCTGCATTGTTATTTTAGTTTAGTTTAGTTTAGAGATACAGCATGGAAACAGGCCACCGGGTCCATGCTGACCAGCAATCCCTGCATCTTAACACTATCCTACACACATGAGGGACAACTTTTACATTTTACAAACCTCTACGTCTTTGGAGTGTGGGAGGAAACCGAAGATCTCAGAGAAAACCCACGCAGGTCATGGGAAGAACGCACAAATTCCATACAGACAGCACCCATAGTTGGGATCGAACCCGGGCCTCTGGCGCTGCAAGCGCTGTAAGGCAGCAACTCTACCGCTGCGCCACTATGCTGCCATTGTATTGGCATTATATTTGTCATTTTCTTCCTCAGTTTGTCATTTAATGCTGACGTTTGAACACTTTAGTGCATATTCATAATCCAAAAGCAATTTTAAAGATTATCATTGTCAGCATTACACAAGTTATTACATTGAAAAATAATTCATCAGTCTAGGTTGTTTCAGTACATTCATACCTTCCCAAAAGTCAGATATGCAGACACGTGATTGATGTCTGTTGGCTTAAGTTGAGTTTAATCCTAGACAGTAATATTGGTGATAAAAGCATAGGATTATTATTTCCCATTGATAGGCAATGGAAGTTTAGGAACAGGACATCTCTTAAGTGGTGCTTTGGAAATTACTTTTGGAAATGGCTCTTTTTCTATTGCACGCTCAATTTCAATGCACATGGAAACAACGCAAAAGATGTTGAACAACTTTGTTCCATTGTGAAAAGAAAAAGAGATCACATAAACTAAATGGCGTATACCATTGCAACCCCCCTCCCCCCACTCTTTCACGAATGAAAAATGCTCTCAATATTTGCCTTGCAAGAAGTCTGTCATAGAAGAGAGTGATAACTGTGTATCACTCAATGATATTGTTATAACAGAAATACTCATTTAATTTACTCTTGTACGTAAGGGAATCCACACCATTGGAAAAGCAAATGACAATATGCTCTGTAATCTAGTTGCTTAAACT
Organism: Rhinoraja longicauda; assembly: GCF_053455715.1. NCBI lineage: Eukaryota > Metazoa > Chordata > Chondrichthyes > Rajiformes > Arhynchobatidae > Rhinoraja > Rhinoraja longicauda. Next base: position 58,980,833 of record NC_135960.1, on the reverse strand, counting down.
AGGTGTAGGAGCCATTTGTGTTTTCGTACTATCTGCTTTGGCATATTATATTATTGTGTCTAGATATATCTTGCCGTATTATTTTGGTCACTTGGGGGCTGTCGTTAGGTGAATACATATATGGGCATAATGGACTGGGAGGAGCCAGAACTAGGTGGTATATCTGTGGAAACAAGGACTGGGAGGAGTTAGACATGGGGAGCTTGGAGAGATACAGTTCTTACCAGACCTGCAACGAGAGCTGTGGACAGACGGAGAGAACAGAGCAGCCAGCTATGACTTGAATGCGAAATAAGTACAGAGCTGGCTTAACTGGTATGTTCATCTCCGTGGTTGTACATCTACTTCAATAAACAACTAATTAAACTGAAAATACATCTGGAAAATCTCTCTGTTGGGTTTGCGTCAAGATCAGTCCAGCTCCCAGTGGAGTAATGGCAATTAAAAGAGAGTTTACTGTAAAAGAGTGAAGTTGCCATTACACTTAAAGTAAGAACTATATCTCTAAATGAAGTACAATCTAACCTGATTCAATTAAGCCAGCTCTGTGTTTAAAGTGGATTGGTGCGTGAAGCCCACAAGCTTTGGTCAAATCAGATATGCATAGCTGCACCATTTTTCAAATGCCAGCGAAAGTGGCTACGGTACTGTTTCATTTCTCAGACTGGAAAACAATAGCAAAGAAGTGCATGTTGCATTCATAATGGGAAAATCTGGAGTGGCACCATTAAAAAAGATGACGATTCCCAGAATGGAGATAACAGCTGTCAGAGTTGACACAATGGTACAAAAAGAATTACAGCTTCAACTGGACAAATCCATCTTCTGGACCGATAGCACAACAGTGCTTAAGTACATCAACAACGAAACCAAACGCTTTCAAACATTTGTAGCAAACAGGATCTCTTTTGTAAGGGATGCTACTGATATATCACAATGGAGATATGTTAGCACAAGGGAATATCCTGCAGATGAAGCCTCTAGAGGACTTACAGCAGACCGCTTCTTAAGCTGTGAAGGATGGCTCAAAGGACCAGAGTTTCTCTGTAAGCCAGACAGAGAATGGCCAAAGCCTCAGTTGAAATCTGCAATCTCTGCTAATGATCCAGAAATTAAGCAAGGCATCACAATTAACATTATTGTCAAAAATTCATTGGACCCAACAAACTCTCTGATCACCTATTGCTCATCATGGAGGAATCTGAAGACTGCCATAGCTTGGCTTCTTAAAGTAAAGACAACACTCTTGCAGCTGACTCAAAGCAGAAAGGAAATTCAGACTGCTGTGAGTAGCCTTGAAAAGGATCCTAGCAAACTGAAAGAAAAGGTTGAAAAGGAGATGCAAGTCTTTAAAGCAACTCTGCGGACAATGTTAATGTCCTGAAGATCTTGTCCAAGCAGAAAGTGCAATCATCTCTTTCAGTCAAAGACAAAGATTCAAAGAACTATCAGGACTAGAAGCTGGTAGTAATGGCAGCAAAAGAAGCAGTCATTTGTACAAATTGGATCCGGTGCTGAATGAAAGACTTCTGAGAGTAGGCGGTCGCCTGAATAGACTAGCAATGGCTGAAGAGGCCAAACGTCCTATTATTCTCTCGAAGGACCTTCACATATCAACACTACTGTTATGACATATCCATGAACAGCTCGGACATGGAGGAAGAAATCATATGCTGTCTCGTCTCCGTAAAAGATACTGGACTATCAAAGCTAGCTCTGCTGCAAGAAAAATCCTTACAGACTGTGTTGTGTTTAAACGGCAGCGGGGAAGAGTTGGGGAACAAAAGATGGCAGATTTGCCCCGGTGAGAATTCTATCAGACCAGCCTCCATTTACACATGTAGGAGTAGATGTAGGAGTAGTCTACTCCTAGGATCTCTTAGGTCCTATAGAGATCAAAAGAGGACAAAGTTTTGTTAAAAGGTATGGTGTAATCTTCACCTGCATGGCAAGCAGGGCAGTACATCTTGAAGTTGCATATACACTTGACATAGACTCCTGCATCCATGCATTACGAAGATTCATCTGTCAACGAGGCCAGGTTTCATCTTTAAGATCAGGCAATGGCACAAATTTTATCGGGGAGGAAAGAAAATTGAGAGAAACATTCAATAGCTTGAATCAGGACAAGATCCAGGATGCTCTGCTTCAGCAAGGGGTAAGGTGGTACTTTAACCCTCCAGCAGGACCCCATCACGGCGGAATTTGGGAACGATTGATCCGCATGAGGGGGTATGGGGAGAAGGCAGGAACGGGGTACTGATTGAGAGTGATCAGCCATGATCGCATTGAATGGCGGTGCTGGCTCGAAGGGCTGAATGGCCTACTCCTGCACCTATTGTCTATTGTCTATTGAAATGTGCTGCGCTCTGTTCTTAGCCAACAAGAAGCCGAAGTTACCGGAAATACTCATCATGTTAGGCCGTAGTGTGGTAATGAACGGTCATTAAGCTGAAATGTTAGCACATTTTTTCTCACTCTAGATGGCTGTTGAATATCACACGCATGGCAGATTTGCTACGTGTTGTTTCCTCTGATGTTACATTCTGTGCAGAATTTTAATTTTAAGTCAGATTTTGCCATGCATGACAACAGCTATCTCAAAAATAAGTGGACTGCCATCCAACATAGGTTTATAGCTCCAACGTTTTATATAAATTCTAAGCCACAAGAACTAATTTTTCTATATGAGAAAGAACAAATATTAAGGTACTTTAATGGTAGAATCAATGAAATATATATCTATAAAGATATTTGGTGCACTCTAGTGGTTATAATTGAGTACTACAAAAGATGATGTAAATTAATATAATAGTGTAGGAAAAGAACTGCAGATGCTGGTACAAATCGAAGGTATCACAAAATGCTGGAGTAACTCAGCAGGTGAGGCAGCATCTAGGAGAGAGGGAATGGGTGACGTTTCAGGTCGAGACCCTTCTTCAGTCTGAAGAAGGGTTTAAACCCGAAAAGTCACCCATTCCCTCTCTCCTAGATGCTGCCTCACCTGCTGAGTTACTCCAGCATTTTGTGATACCTTAAATTAATATAATGCTACTTTCAAATTGCAAATATCATAATGTTTGCTGAGTTTCTGATTACATAACATATACAAAATGAAAATAAATGGATCACTTGGATTTCCTTTTTGCTTTCCTATATCTTTGGTACAAAATGTGTTTATTGAAATGTTTTTACTCTGTAATTGTCATGGAAACCAGCACAAGGGCAATGGTAGAAGCTACAATGTACATCTAATTTGGTAATTTTTCTAAAATAGAATGATGTTACACCATTTGTTGCAACAATCAATATTGTTGTAAGTAAATCACTGCTCATTTTACAGAAAGATGCTTCTGTGTTAAGGCACTGTGTTGCTTACCATTAATTTACATTGCCCAATTTCTCACATTAAATGTACCAAATGTTATGCTACTTTTAGCAGTTGTAACACCATAGGCGTTAAAACCATAACATTTTAATTGCTAGAAGCTGTGGTCCGGGAAATAACTATGATCAATATCAACTTAATCTAAACAAAAAAGCACAGATGCGCCAGTTCTAGCAGCAATATTGGTACTTTATTTTGTGGGTTCCCACATTATTCTTCAATATCACAATACTCAATCTAACTTTGTTGTAAAGGGATAAAAGATTGTGCTGATGAAGAAGCACAAACTTTGGCATAAGCTAAATTCTGGTGAAAGATGACCTCAATCTGAAACATTGACTCTGTTTCTATCTGCACAAATGCTGTCTGACTTGCTGAATTTTTCCACCATTTTCTGTCTTATTTCAAATTTCTGACTATTGCGTTGGTTTGCTTTTGGTTCAAGTTAGTGGATGAATGGTCTATGGTCATGAAGAGGATGTTATTAAATTATATACATACAGTTAATTTTTGGTGACAATTTGTTTTGCTTTCTTGAGCACAGATACACCTGCGGAAACAGTGTCCATATCAAATGCATGAATATTTGGGTAGAACACCAAACAAAGACAGAGAATGAAACTACTATCAAGTGTCCTCTGTGCAGGGAGGAGTTTGCACCACTGAGTTTCCTACAGGAAGAATTTAGAAACATCACCAAATTTACCAAGGCAGCGGAAAGGGAAAGACTTGACAGACACCTTGGAATTCCTTGTAATAAATGTGAAATTTGTCCAATTCAGGGCAAATGCTACAGGTGAACAAATTGCTGCGCAATACTATCATGTATCTATTTGCAGGATATAGTGCCTTGTTCTATTTCATGTAAATACCACACCATCAGTTGTTTGCTTTATGATAATCTGTGGAATTCTCTGCCTCAGACGGCAGTGGAGGCCAATTCTCTGAATGCATTCAAGAGAGAGCTGGATAGAGCTCTTAAGGATAGCGGAGTCACGGGGTATGGGGAGAAGGCAGGAACGGGGTACTGATTGAGAATGATCAGCCATGATCACATTGAATGGTGGTGCTGGCTCGAAGGGCCGAATGGCCTACTCCTGCACCTATTGTCTATTGTCTATAATCCTTAAAATATATACAATGCAGATGCACAAGTTGCTGTTTGGAATGTGGAAATAAAATTATAAAAATATGAATATGGGGCTTTTTCAGAGATCGTGGGGTGGCCCGATAGGGAATCTATGAAAATAAATAAAAATAAGATACCCCAGTGATCTTAAGTAAGGGATAGAGATGTATGATTCTGTGCAGCAGGTTTTCCCTCTTCATATCATATCATATCATATCATATATATACAGCCGGAAACAGGCCTTTTCGGCCCTCCAAGTCCGTGCCGCCCAGCGATCCCCGTACATTAACACTATCCTCCACCCACTAGGGACAATTTTTACATTTACCCAGCCAATTAACCTACATACCTGTACGTCTTTGGAGTGTGGGAGGAAACCGAAGATCTCGGAGAAAACCCACGCAGGTCACGAGGAGAACGTACAAACTCCTTACAGTGCAGCACCCGTAGTCAGGATCGAACCTGAGTCTCCGGCGCTGCATTCGCTGTAAAGCAGCAACTCTACCGCTGCGCTACCGTACCTGGTAATGCAATGGGATGCACTACCAGAGTTGCCGATTGAAGCAGAGAGCATGTGAACATTTAGAGATAGGTTAGAGTTGATTGAAGGAAAGCCAAGCAATAGGACATGAAAAGTGATTGAAGACATTGGATGAGGACCACTATTCTTGTGGAGAATACACATTAAAGTGGATTGAACAAATCACAAACTTCTGGTGGAATTCAAGCAGCATAAGTGGAGAGAATGAACAGGTGACGTTTCCAGTCGGGACCCATCTTCAGACTGATTGTAGTGGGGAAGCTGGAATAGTGGCAATGACGGACAAAGCCTGGCAAGTGGTAGGCGAGGGGGGTTAGGTTGACAGATGGGCGAAGTGAGTGACAAAGGAGACAAAAGGGTGCCAGATAAGGAGTGAAGAAGAGTGAAATATAAAGCCAGAGGGAGGGATATAGGTTGAAGGGGACATAGGGAGGGGGATTAAAAGGGTAATATAAGGGACTCGGAGATGGGAGATGAGGTGGGGGGGGGGAGGGGATGATCAGGGTGACGGGGGGAGGTGAGAGACTTTTTAAAATTTCAATGTGTTATCTTTGAATTTCTAAAATATTAAAGATAACTGTGGAGCCCCTTACTCTGATTTCCAAATGTTGATAAAACCTTTTACAAGTTAGGTTACAAGAATGGGGCTGCTGTGAGAAAAAAGTTGGAAATTATTGGGCCCTCCGATTTTGAGGGATGATGTAATGGAAAGGGTGGCAGCGGTAGTTGTAGGGAAGAGATCATTAAGGAAAGGAATGAGAGAACTTTGGCAGGTGGATGAGAAGGAAATAATCAGAAAGCATTTTAAATGGATGGAAATTAAACATTAATCAGTAAAAAACTGTTTTCAAAAACAATACAAAATGGCCTAATGGAGTTGAATTACAAAAACAGAATTGATGTTGGATTTATTTATTGAAATAAATGTACTCTTTATAAAGTTAATGCAAATGTTGTTTCTGTTTCCTCTTCTCATTTTCGGAAGATGTTTGAGCTGTCCTGATTTTCACCTTTGTCAGGAGTGCTTCCCATGTCCGAGCCACTCTCACCATGAATTCTCTTTTCGGGAGGTAATTCCAGTCACTTAAGTTAAAATATTATTTTTATTTATGGAGAAAAGAAAAAAAATCGATGTGCAAAACCAGTAGTAATAAACGCCTAAACTGTGATAACCACTAAGTGTTATGTGGGAAAACATCAGTTCGCACAGGCAATATCTTAAGCAATGATAATATTAGGAAAACAATCCAAAGTTCAGTTTAAGAGCATACTAGGCGTGGGCATTTTACCTGTTATGTCCAGATATCGGCCATTGAAAGATAAGATTATGTATCAGGTGACTTGGAGATTAAACTTAATATACTTTCATAACAGTTTGAAAGGGGGGGGTGATGAAATGTAATGAATAATAAATACAATAAGAGCACATACTTCATTAATGTCTAAATACAAAACATCTTTTTTTTTCATTTTAGAAGAGAAATCAGCGTTGGAGACCACTACAGCAGGTTTCCAGTGTGCCTTTACCTCTAGCAGTTATCAATGATCTGATGAATAGAGAAATAGCTCCCAATGATTATAATCTACTTCTGCAGTTGGACAGGTAAGTATTTTTCCAGACACTCATGGCATTGTGGTCTTGAAAATGGATCATAAAGCACCTAATTCTATTTGCTGAGCGATTCTATTTTAACTAAAAAAAATCTAGCGTAAGGAAAGAATCACTCTTTTTTAAGTAAAATGTTGTTCATCATGGAAGTTGTTCCTCAGGATCCCAATGCACCTCACTGCCATTCATGGTTCCATATTTTCCTAATCTGTAGCTCCATCTTCCACCTGAGCCTCTCCCAGTCAACCCCTATCACCAATTTCCATTCAATGCACTAGCCTACAACCTATCTCCTGCCCTTAAGCCTAATCTCCCATCCCAGCATCAATGTTCAATGCAATTAAGGTCCAAATTGTTTGCATCCTAAACCTATATCACAATTCAACCAAACCATCTGATATAAACCTGCAGCAGTTAGATCAATATTACACCTTCAACTGGGCCTGATGCACTCTGGAGATATGCTGCACCATTGAGTAAAGCCTGCCTGGAGGTAAAATAAATCAATGTCATTTGAGATAAACAGAAACGTTTAGCTCTTTTTTAAAATGCAAAACACAAAGACCCTTTGTGCAAATTAGTACTTAAAAATGAGGAGATGACAAAATATACCAATGATAGGCATAGGGTCTAGGAAACAAGCCCTTCGATGCACTGAGTCTGTGTCAACCATCATGCACACATTTACATTAATGCTATGCTATACAATAAAGGAATGTAAATAATTCAGAGATAATGAACACATTACGGGTGTAATAGGGAAATCTCTGGTTTAGATTTAGGTTTATTATTGTGGTTTATAATTGTCACATATACCACAGTACAGAGAAAAGCTTTGTCTTGCCTGCGATCCAGTGATGGAAATGGGTGGTACGCAGTGGGATGGTGTTCCCCTAGTTTTCAATTTCCAGCTCGGGTTTAATGAGTACTGCAGAAAGATTCAAGTCGTTTATCACTTTATTCAACTCAGACGAAAACGATTTGTTAACTGCCACTGTTAACACTTGTTAACAGCCAGTAGTTAACAGGTAGTAGTTATACCATGTGTCATCAATACATCGATCCACATTCCTCAGTAAATGTAATTGTGTTTTGACCATGTATTAATGACACCGCGTTCCTTTGAATAAAATTCAAGGGAGAATTTCTTAAACTCACTGTCAGGGCTACCGGACCGCGAGCACGGGCTCAGGTAAAGTCACGTTATTTTATTATTCCACGTTATTTTATTTGCCGCTCTGCCGCTGTGCCTCAGTTGTTTCAGTTAAATTAGAATGGATGGAGAGAAAATTAAATAAGTAGTACCAATAGTTTTTTCCAGCCTAAATCGTGAGTGGTGAATATTTTATTGTGGGTGGTTTTATTTAGCAAAACAATAGTGCAAGCGGAAATATTTTATTATATATCACTATGAAATTTTATTATATATCACTATCAAATATCTATAAATTTCAGATTTATGTACCCCTGTGAAAATGAGCATACTGAGATACTTTGAAAGATAGCGTCTTCAGATCGATGAAGAAATAAATGATAATGAAAACACTCAGCCAGAAAAGAAGGCAAAATTACTTGAAAATGATAATATAGCTGATGCAGCTGTTTCGCCTGATGCTGCATGTGAATATATTTCAAAAGATATTGAAAAATGTGACCTTCCAGACTGTTGGACACAAGAAATGTACCTAAACAAAAACAGTGTTAATGTAGTAGGAGTGAGTGATGACAAAGCAAAACAGTTAATGAGTTTAAGAAAAAAGATTTTTAAGCACAAAAATAGTGAAGCTCATATCAGATGCCAAAAAATCAATGAAACAGCTGGAAAAAAAAGCAATCGAAAATGTAGTGTATGTCACTGAAAAAGGCCGAAGCAAAAACAGGTCGAGTTTTTAGAACTGTATATAATATTGTACACAAAGGTAGGCCCTACACAGATATGTCTTCTGATATTGAACTGCAAGAAAGAAACGGCATCGACTTAGGGTACGTTCTACACTCTCGTAAGTCATGTGCAGATGTTTCTCACCACATAGGGAACCAGATGCGAAAGACAGTGGGGGAAAATATAATTTCAAAACAATCTAAAATGTCTATTATGATTGATGAATCTACTACTATTAATGGGAAAACTGTTCTAGTAGTCTGTTTGAGAGCAGCAGTTGGTGAATCTTCCCAACCTATATCATTCTATTTTGACTTAGAACATATGAAACTTGGTGCAAATGCAAAATCTATATATGATGGGCTTCTAAGTTGCTTACAAAGAGGTGTTTTTCAATACAGTACCTAAAAGAAAATGTGATATCACGTAACTGATGTTGCATCAGTAATGTTAGGATGAAATGCAGGGGTTGCAAAACTATTTCTTGATGATTTCCCTAATGCAACTGTTTGGCACTGTGCCAGTCACAGGCTTGAACTCAGTGTACGTGATGCTATAAATGAAGTTGCAGGTTTGAATCATTTTCAGATATTTTGTGATAAATTGTATTCCTTATATCATAGGTCTCCTAAGAATCAGGATGGGTTAACTGCATGTGCTGAGGCTCTTTACTGTCAACTGTTGAAAATTGGTCGTGTTTTCAGTGTGAGATGGGTTGCTTCGTCTTACCGAACTGTAAAGGCAATGTGGCAGTCTTATAAAGCTATTTGGGAGCATTTTGGAAAAGCACACTGTGATGCTTCAAGATCTAGTGCAGAGAGAGCAAAGTACGAGGGGCTGAAAAAAGTATTAGAGTCATCAGCTTTTGTAAATAATTTGGGCTTGTTGATGGACAGTTTGCTAGAGTTGTCTGAACTGCCACTTGAACTGCAGAACCGAAATTGTACACTTAGTAAAGCACATGAGGAAATTAAACGAACTATCAAGGTTCTTGAATGTCAAATAGAGAAGCCAGGAAAATGTTATACTCAAGTGGAGAAAGCAACAAGCCAGATGATATTTAATGGAATAAATTTGAGAGCTGGTAAAGTACCTACTATACATAGACAACAGTTTTTGAGGAGTTTGGTCAATAATATGAAATCCAGGCTGCTTGAACAGCTTCCAATGATAAATGTAAAAAGTTAATTAACAAGTCAAAATATTTAGATATTAACAATATTCCAGAAGATTCACTTTTTACCTTTGGGGATAATGATGTAGAAGAAATGGCAGAACAATCTGGCTTAAATGGTCAGTTTTGTGTCAGAGCCTTCAGAGAATTCAAGGATTCTAAAGGGAAGATAGTTTCTGCAGATTTTCAGCAGCTAGTAACGGCTGTAAATACAATTCCGGTATCAACAGCAGAATGTGAAAGAAGCTTCAGTGGCATGAATTTCTGCATGTCACCACAACGTGCAAGACTTCAAACTGATCATCTCCCAACTCTTCTATTTATTAAGTTGGTGGGACCTCTGTCAAAATTCAACCCTGAAGAATATGTGAGGACATGGCTTCTTAGTGGCAGAAGGCGTGCTGAAGAAACGGCATGCAGAAAGAAAGAGGAGGTGACAGAAAAAAATACAAATTATATACCATTATGGAACATTTTGTAATGTAAACAGAGAGAGAGAGAGAGAGATACCAGAAAGCAGCTATGACATATAATACACAATAAACTATATTATAAATACATAATAAACAAGTTATGCATTCTTGTACTCTTACATGGGTATGACCGCACATTAAAATATCCCCCCCCTTCCTTCCCAACCTCAGCCTCACGGACCTTAGAGTACCCCTAGTTCCTAAAACCCATTTCCATCACTGCTCCTATCCAATTAGATCAGAAAGTACAATACGTAAATACAACCAAGTCAAACTCAAGTACAAAAGGGAAAGATACAGACAATATAGTTCTCAGCAGAGTAGAGCAACAGTTTCATAGACAGAGTCCAATGTCCGCAATGTGGTAGAGGTGAATTGAACAGTACCCTAGCTTGTGGAAGAACCATTCAGAAACACTTCCTGATTCTGGTGGTGTATACTTTCTAGCTTCTGTAGCTTTTGCCCAATGGGAGCAGGTGGGACAAATCTTTGATTGTGTTCTTTGTTCTGTTCAGTCTGTACCCAATTCAAGAGGATTGGGTGTGAAAACTACAGCCATCTTGAGTAATTGCAACATTCATTTGATTATAGTTGATGCATTACTCATACTACAATGGATGCAAAAAGAGTTGTTAAAAAGGACAACATATGCGTGTTTACTTGGTAATTTCTCATTATAAATTCATCTCGGTAACAGTGCACACTTCTCCCCATCTGTTTCAAGAAATAAATCAACCTCGGTGCCTGGACATGTCGTACAAACTTTACCCATGATAATCGTGAACGAGCGAAGCAGACTGCTGGTGCCTGGTCAACAGTGCAGAGTTTGTCTAAAAGCATTCAGACTAAGGCAGGAAGTTCGATGTCTCCCTTGTCAGCACAAGGTAAGTGTATTTTTCTCTTTGTTAAGTAAACCAGTGGATATATTTAAGGCAGAGAAAGACAATTTCTTGATTAGAACGGGTGTCAAGGGTTATGGGGAGAAGGCAGGAAAATGGGATTAGAAGGCAGAGATCAGCCGTAATTTGAATGGCGGAATAGACTCAATGGGCCGAATGGCCTAATTCTACTCCTATAACTTATGAACTTAAATTATATCACTGATCTTCAAATACAGAATATATTTGGCACATAAGTGTAGCATTCTCTTGGCTGCATCCATGCTCTTACATAGAAGGCTTCAAATGGTTTAGAAATCAAGGGAATAAAGTACATACCATCAACTCTGTTCTTGTACGTTCAGAGTATCTGGAGTCAGTTCATTTACCTGTCGTAGATGTGGACCTACTGTAGCTTGGTTTACTATCTCAGCGAATGAAGAGAATAAAAATGGCCAGATTATCCCCAAACACTTCTTCCCAATGCCCCAACAAGCCATGCCTTCTTCAACACCCAAAAATGTAGATACCTCCGAATCAGCTTGTTCTGGAGGAGAACCTATTTTCTTTTTAACAGTTGGATTTCTGAAGCTATGCAGTCCCTCTCGTGTCCTACCCTTAAGATCTCAGTGTGTCCCACTGCTGGCCCATAACCGATCTGTATGTACACGTTCGTATAAGAAAATAACTGCAGATGCTGGTACAAATCGAAGGTATTTATTCACAAAATGCTGGAGTAACTCAGCAGGTCAGGCAGCATCTCAGGAGAGAAGGAATGGGTGATGTTTCGGGTCGAGATCCTTCTTCAGACTGTATGTACACTTTCAATAGCTAAGTTTTGGGCAGGGAGAAAATGGATTCAGCATTATCCCCATTCAAATTGCAACTACCAGCCCATTATCACTGCGTTACTGGTCAGGTCTGTATATTATTTTGAAATTATATCAGGCAACATCTCGATAAAATAAGCGGCCAACTTTCCCTGGCAATAAAGAGAAAGTTAAATTAATTAAATTAATCCTTGCAGAAACAATCCAAATAGATTATAATCCTGAAATCACTCAGAACTCTGGTTAATGCATCTTCTACACTGGGTGTTTGGAAGAATCACTCCTTAGATTGCTGGAGGGACCCCCCATCCTGACCTCTCTGCTTCACATGATGAGGTGGTTAAGCAGTACATTATTTTACTAATGACCGCCAAGATTGTTCAGCGTGCATATTCTATTCAATAAGTAATATTTTGATCACATGATAATTGTAGGTCTCTGTCTCTCAGTTTTATTTACTAATAAAAATACAGTCAGCGACCCTTGTCTTTGTGTCATGCAAAAGAAGTCTGGAAGATTACCCAGCACTTGAAATCCACCTTACAAAGAAAGGATATCTTCCTGTAATGATTTCCAGCCCTTTAGATTTGTGGACGTTTAACCTGCACAGCATCCTAATATCTCCCGCAACCTCACTGAAAGGCTGACAGGGGTTGGGTACAAAATCAGATGGAAAATTGCCCAAGATCATTGCCTGGGCCAAGCCGGCCATCCGTGACTCACGGCGCCAGGCGGAAGAGGGCTCTGCCCGAGCCAGTTGCCTGCCCCTTTTCCAGGGTTACGTCCGCACCTGGGTGGTGTTGGAGAGGGACTATGCGCTGAATACGGGTACCCTGGGGGATTTTCGGGACCGTTGGGCATCGCGGGGGATTGGATGCATCCTGGATAGGGATTGTAATATAGTTGTATAATAGTTTCATTTGGTATATTTGGTTGTATTGTATTCTGGTGGTGGGTTCTGTTTTGTTTTATTGCATTGTAAATATTATTTTTAAATAATTGAATGAATATTTTGAAATATAAAAAAAGAGCATTGCCTGTACAGTCGTATTAACAACTTTGGACTTGAATCACACGAAATGGTGCCGGTAACATGGTGACTCTTGTGTAATCTCAGCGTAATCTACTATTCTTCCACTCTTGTACTTAAGTATATGATTGTGGCCATGTATAGTAACATTCATTACTGAACTGTATGCAAAAATAAGTCAGTGTAATTTGGTACATGTAACAATAAAGTACTATTGGATTGAATTGAATTATATTTCATGTTCATGTTCATGTTATAGGAGCAGAATTAGGCCATTTGGTCCATCAAGTCTACTCCGCCATTCAATTATGGCTGCTCTATGTTTTCCTCTCAACCCCATTCTCCTGCCTTCTCCCCATAACCCTTGACACTCATTTGGCCTTGATCTTTAAAGTAAATTATCATGGTTTCAAGGTGCTTATATCTTTTTTTATAGTGTTGATCAACCACCAGCAGTGAAGTAAATATAATTTTTAATTATTATTAAATTACCTTGTTTTCACCAGTTTCATAAAGAATGCATCGACCATTGGTTGTTGCATGAGTGCAACTCTTGTCCCATTGATGGTCAAGTAATCTACAATCCATTAACCTGGAATGAAGGACCAAGCCGAAGCAAAAAGAAAGAAGCAACTACTAATTCAGAGCATTCCAGGACTCCAGCCCAAATGGAGCAACCTCATTTTCTTATTCCAGTAATTGGTTATAATTCATCGCTGAAGAAAGCATGCAACAACCAAGCCCATGGACATCAGAAACAAGGTCACGTTCAAAGAGGGCGCAGGACTCAAAATGCAGTAGGCTTCACAGAGGACTTCACTGTGAATGGTTCGAGTTACCCTCATTTAAACAATGTAAGAAGTGAAACAAGTCTTGCTGCTGGACATTCAATACCTAGTGGGATGTCTCAGGAACCTTATTTTCCAAGTCTTTTACCAGGTATATTTGATAAAAGAAATGAAAATCATTCCATTCATATTGCAGTGAAATCAAAGAATTCCAACAGCAGTCAGATAAAGAGGGAGATTGGCATGAGTAGGTCTCGTACAACTGGTTCAAGTAGTGCTCCTGTTCTACATCCACACAGCAGCAGCAAGTCAGACTCACCAGAATTAGCATCGCCGCAAAAGATGCTACACCTGGAAGTTTGTCCCCTTGAAAGCAGCAACACAAGAAAGACCCAAAGCAGTGGCTTTAAAGGCGACATCAGAAAACAAGGCAGCGTCCTTCCAAGAGGACCCAGGTGTCCTCCTGTTAGTTCAGCAGCTGAGAATGTGACTCTTGCCATGGAGGGAATCTCAGTGAACACCAGGATATAAATCCATTCACTCATTGCTAAGCGCAGGTTTATTAATACTTCTAGAATTATTAGGAAAGTTATTACTTGAAAATGTTTTATATCAATGATTTAAAACTATGAGCAAATTACATACCGTTTTACCAATTCACGGGGAACGTGGAAACTTCTTAGGATGTACAGACCTGTGAAATTTATTTCAATAGAGTTTTCAAAATGATGGTATTTACCTCACTTTACAGTCTGGTAAAGATGATGGTCAACTCAATAATATCAAAAATCTGACAGTTGCGTTTTAATAAATGAATACAGACATTTGCAGTGTATACCTTTCTCCGTTTAAAAATTCTATTCTTTCTTATGTGTGGAAATATAACTTGATTTTTTCTCTTGATGATTCATTTACTTTGAATCGGGTGAAGGCTGGAACTCATTCCGAGGTTTCTAACGAACAATGTATTTTCCATGAAATCAAAATAAACTTCACAAAAATAAGACTTCCAAAATCATTCAGATTTTACATTTTCTTTGCATGCATCAGCTGGTCTTAAAAACCTGTGTCATATAATTCATTTGCAAAAAAATTAAGTGAGATGGTGTGAAATTATGCATTTGATTTGGAGTATTAGGTAATATATGGAGGTATGTATAAACGTTCTAGTTAAACTGTAATTTTATGAAAGTGGTCAATTGATTATACCAATATATGACAAATCAGCATTTTGAAAATAAATGATCTGTGTAAGATTATTAAAATTCTGTTGAGATGAAAAATGGTTTAATGAATATTTATGCACCTCTGACCCATCTTTCGGAAACATTGTAGCATATACTTGCTTCAAAGAATTGACTAAAGGTTCAATCGTTACCCTTGCTACTCATTTCTTAGTAAACTGCTAAAGACTGATATTGGTGATTGTCTGGCTGAAGCTAATCTGCCACATGAATGCACTTTGTATCAAGGTAAAGGTATGACAAAGAGACCTTCTCAGTTATGTTTTATGATCCTTTTTTTATCTTTTATTTCAACCAGTTTCTTATAGTTTCTATTGATTTATAGTTTAGACATCATAAAACCATGAACCTCATTCAGAGGCAGGTATTTTATTGTTCTATTCAGGACCACGTTGCTGCATTCATTCATCTAACTATTCTTTAACAAACTTTTTTTAGTGTTGTTTCTGCAGTTAACCTGAACTCCATCCCACCATTAGTTCAAACGTTTTAACAAATTTGCCAAAGATTCCTGATATACAGTGCCCTCCATAATGTTTGGGACAAAGACACAAAGACCCATCACTTATTTATTTGCCTCCGTACTCCACTATTTGAGATTTGTGATAGAAAAAAAATCACGTGGTTAAAGTGCACATTGTCAGATTTTATTAAAGGGTATTTTTATACATTTAGGTTTCACCATGTAGAAATTACAGCTGTATTTATACGTAGTCCCCCCATTTCAGCGCACCATAATGTTTTGGACACATGGCTTCACGGTATTTGTAATTGCTGAGGTGTGTTTAAATGCCACCTTAATGCAGGTATAAGAGAGCTCTCAGCACCTAGTCTTTCCTCCAATCTTTCCATCACATTTGGAAACTTTTATTGCTGTTTATCAACATGAGGACCAAAGTTGTGCCAATGAAAGACAAAGAAGCCATTATGAGACTGAGAAACAAGAATAAAACTGTTAGAGACATCAGCCAAACCTTAGTCTTACCAAAATCAACTGGTAGGAACATCATTAAGAAGAAAGAGAGCACTGGTGAGCTTACTAAGGGACTGGCAGGCCAAGGAAGACCTCCACAGCTGATGACAGAAGAATTCTCTCTATCATAAAGAAAAATCCCCATACACCTATCCGACAGATCAGAAACACCATTCAGGGGTCAGATGTGGATTTGTCAATGACCACTATCTGCAGAAGACTTCATGAGCAGAAATACAGAGGCTGCATTGCAAGATGCAAACCACTGGTTGGCTGCAAAAATAGGATGGCCAGGTTACAGTTTGCCAAGAAGATCTTCAAAGAGCAACTACAGTTCTGGAAAAAGGTCTTGTGGGCAGATGAGACGAAGATTAACATATCAGAGCGATGGCAAGAGCAAAGTATGGAGGAGAGAAGGAACTGCCCAAGATCCAATACACACCACCTCATCTGTGAAATACGGTGGTGAGGACGTTATGGCTTGGGCATGTATGGCTGCTGAAGGTACTGACTCACCTATCTTCATTGATGATACAACTGCTGATGGCAGTAGCGTAATGAATTCTGAAGTGTAAAGACACATCCTATCTGCTTAAGTTCAAACAAATGCCTCAAAACTCATTGGCCGGCAATTCATTCTACAGCAAGACAATGATCCCAAACATACTGCTAAAGCAACAATGGAGTTTTTCAAAGCTAAAAAATGTTCAATTCTTGAGTGGCCAAGTCAATCACCTGATCTGAACCCAATTGAGATTGCCTTTTATATGCTGAAGTGAAAACTGAAGGGGACTAGCCCCCAAAACAAGCATAAGCTAAAGATGGCTGCAATACAGGCCTGGCAGAGCATCACCAGAGAAGACACCCAGCAACTGGTGATGTCCATGAATCGCAGACTTCAAGCAGTCATTGCATGCAAAGGATATGCAACAAAATACTAAACATGACTACTTTCATTTACATGACATTGCTGTGTCCCAAACATCAGGTGCCCTGAAATGGAGGGGCTATGTTTAAACACTGCTGTAATTTCTACATGGTGAAACCAAAATGTATAAAAATGGCCTTTATTAAAATCTGACAATGTGCACTTTAACCACATGTGATTTTTTCTATTACAAATCTCAAATTGTGGAGTTCAGAGGCAAATAAATAAATGATGGGTCTTTGTCCCAAACATGATGGAGGCCACTGTAACTGTCAGAAATATTGGCACATGCACACACAATTACAGAAAGTCATGGTTAGCTGTGCACCACTTTATACTTGGCAGAGTGTGATCATTCAACCATTGTCTTTAATGGAAGGAAACAGTTCGTATTATTTGAAGATGGACACAAAATGTTGGAGTAACTCAGCGGGGCAGGCAGCATCGTTGGAGAGACGTAATGGATGATGTTTCGGGTCGAGACCCTTTTCCAGACTAGAGTCAGGGGAAAGGGATACGTTCCTTCTCTCCATAGATGCTGCCTGTCCCACTCAGTTACTCCTGTATTTTTTGTGTCTATATTCGGTTTAGCATCTGCAGTTCCTTCCTGCACATGTGATTATTTGAATATCTTTAAATGTTTCAGGTTTCTTTTTATTTACCAAACATTTAAAAAAGCTTTCGATAGATGTTATAGCTTTTGAATGTCCTTGGATGCTTTTGGTCATCTAGTGCATTCAGACTGCTTCAGGTATTTCCCAGCACTGAGGATTCTGATGCATTAAGGACATTGTGCAATCCTTTCACCTTTTTGTAGGCGGGCCTGATTTTCGGTTCCACTGTTCCTAAGGATACCACAACATCACAGAAAATAGCGCTAATTCACATGTCCAACGACCAGGGCTCAATCTTAATGTCTAGTGTTGTTTACTTTAGTTTGGAGATATAGCGCAGAAACAGGCCATTCGGCCCACCTAGTCCGCGCCAACCAGCAATCCCCACGCACTAACGCTATCCTACACACACTAAGGATAATTTACATTTATACCAAGCCAATTAACCTACAAACCTGGAGGAAACCGGAGATCCCGGAGAAAACCCGGACAGGTCACGGAGAGAACGTCCAAACTCCATACAAACAAGCACTCGTAGTCAGGATCGATCCCGGATCTCTGGCACCGTAAGGCAGTAATTCTACTCCCGCACCACCTGTTTGCGTGGACTTTGCTTGTGCCCGATTGTCATAAAGTTATACAACACGGAAACAGGCCCTTTGCCCCAACTCTTCCATGCTGACCAATACATCCCATCAAAGCTACTCTTATTTCCCTGCATTTTGCCTGGGCCCTTTCCAGCTGTTGCATTAGTGAATGCAGAAATATAGTCCTGAATGCGACTGCATGAGTATCCCCCCCCCCGGTATGGTGGTTTGCTCCCATGTCACAAAATGTGTTGAATTATAGATTATTTGTCCACTGCTAAATTCTCCCAAGTGTGAGCGGATGGCAGGAGAATTAGGGAGAGTTGATGAGCATGTGAAAGGGATTAGGTTTCTGGGAAATGTGGGAATGATGGAACTGTTCTTCTAGCCCACATGGACTTGATGGATTAAATGATTTTAGTTGAGTTTAGTTTAGAGATACAGAGCGGAAACAGGCCCACTGAGTCCTCACCGACCAGCGATCCCCGAACACCAACACTATCCTACACGCACTAAGGACAATTTACAATTTTACTGAAGCCAATTAACCTACAAACCTGTATGTCTGGAATGTGGGAGGAAACCCACGCGGGTCATGGGGAGAACATACAAACTCTGTACAGACAGCACCCGTAGTCATGATTGAACCTGGGTCACTGGTGCTGTAAGGCAGTAACTCTACCGCTACGCCACCACGACTTCCATCAATGATGTATGGAAGTGTGTAAATTCCGGTTGTTGCCACTGCAAGCATTATGGTGAGGGATCTAGCCAGCATCCCAGAAGTTAATGGCAAGCCTGTACTGCACTGCTAACTGCAAATATTCTGCAAGTATCTGTGGTTGGGAGAACCAGAACTTTAGGTGTATTCTTAAAGTTAGAGCCAGGTCACTGGGGGAGGGATATCTGTAATTACCTTGCTTTATTTTCCTACAGAAAGACCTATTGAACTCTATATCGTCTCTATTTCATAATTTCCATCTCCTTATTGCCAATTCTTCGCAAGAATTAGCCCTCTTGCTCTCTTTGTCATCCCTAGACTTAACTGTTACTATGCTCGTTTAACAATCTTCGCCACATATGCTGTGCAATCCATAGATGTCAACAGAACCAAAACTCTATTGAGTGTAGTTTTGTTCGCCAAATCGAGGACTATGCTGTCATTGAAGACAATGCTGAATTTCATCATCAAAATCCCCCTTTTGCGAAGAAGTGGTTCTCAAGGTACAGCAGATGGTCCACTTTACCAGGGGACTTTTAAAATGAGAAGACGCCAACTGACATTTGATTTAACAGCTGAAGTTTCGGAGTCTTGTTTTGATCACTTTATCACGTCAGTATAATGTGATTATATTGTCACTATCAAAAGACTTTCACATCTACATTTGGCTGTGGTTGTTTGGCTGCAACAGGGCATTGATTGGTGTCTAATTTAACCTACAATGCAGTCACATGTGCAGCACAAATTACATCATCCTCCAAGGCCGTGTATTCCTCCTTCCCCTTTGGGATCTACTAAACCTTCACTCGGCCTATCCATTTCTTGCAGCTCAGCTGTGGAGGGATCTCTGCTTCAGCTTACGTCACCTGGTCTTTCCAGACTTCTTTACTATTTGTAATATCTGCAGGGAATGGAATGTCAGCATCTTGGGAGCTTGTGATAACCTCAGGAGCCTGGCAAAATCTCATTGGTCTCAGGCATAGCTCATACGTCAGAGGAGCAGAATTCAGCCATGCAGTCCACTGAGCCTACTCCCCCTTTCAATCATGGCTGATCTATCGTTCCCTCTCAATGCCATGCTCCCGCCTTTTCCCCAATACCTTTGACACAATTACTAATCAAGAACCTGGTAATCTGCGCTTTAAAAATACCCAATGACTTGGCTTCCACAGCCGTTCACAGTTCACCACCCTCTGAATTCCACAGTTCACCACCCTCTGACTGAAGAAATTCCTCCTCATCTCCTTTCTAAAGTATTGTCCTTTTATTCTGAGGCTGCTACATCTGGTCCTAGTGTCTCTCACTAGTGGAAACATCCTCTCCACGTCCACTCTATCCATGTCTTTCACTATTCGGTAAGTTCCATTAATGTCAGGACACAGGCTGCCTCGCCAACAGTCTGTCTGTCCTTTCCACTGTTTTTGTTATTTTAAGTATGTGTTAAAAGTATGTTTTGGTGTTCCTCGGTTTGTTTTATGTGGGGGGTGGGTGGGGGGGGGGAGGGAGTTGGGGGAAACTGTTTTTCAATCTCTTACCTCGACGGAGATGCAATTTTTCTCCGTATCATATCTCCATCTCCACTGCGGCCTAACATCGAGGAGTTGGCGGCCTTTCCTGGAGACCGGCTCGGCGCTTCAAGCCGCGGGTGCGACGCGGACTTTAACATCGCGGAGCCGTGATCCTTTGCCGTGGATCGACCATGGAGAGCTCCAACCGCGGGGCCTGTGGACTTTAACACATGAAGCCCGCGGTCTCTGGTAAGAAGAGGCCGTCTCGGGAGCTCCATGCCGCGGAGAGTTTTTCCAATCGTCCCGACGCAGGGAGTTTCGATCATTCCGACGCGAGGGCTCGGACAGTTGGCAGCGGCAACTGCAGATAGATTAACAGCCCCGACCGCGGGTGAACAAAGAGGAAGATGATGGAACTTTATTACCTTCCATCACAGTGAGGAATGTGGAACCCGCTGTGGTGGATGTTTATGTTAAATTTTATTTAATGTGGCTGTGTGGCTTGTTGCTTTTCATTTAGTATGGCAACTCAAATTTCACAGTACCTTATTTGGTACATGTGACAATAAATTGATCTTGAAATCTTGAAATCTCGACTGGACTATGTCCCATTACCCTGACCAGTGTTATCTACTGACTATCACATTTGTGGAAGCCTGCGTTACAAAATGTGACCTACATTTCCAACATTTCAATTGTGTCTACATTTCATTGACTTTGGAATGTCCTGGCAGTGCTTTATAAAAATCTTCCTATTTTAAACATGCCATTGTGACATAAATCAAACAGTAGTTTTTGAAAGGCAAGAGTTAGTTTTATTGAATAAGGTCCAACATGACAGAATATTGCGTCTCGCACAATTTTGTAAAAAGACAGCCAGAAACAGATTTAGACCTTGTTAGGTATTGCAAGAGTTTTCTCATCTTTTCTTCAAGTGTCTTGCAGGACATGATTTCAGAATACATTTCATTGTTGAGGCCATTTCCCATCATGTGGTCTGCAATTTCATCCACATTCTTTATTCTCTGAACCAGATTTCCCCAGTTTTGTTGCAGAAACTGTTCCTTGTCTGATACAGAAAATGAAAGGTATTAAGTCAGGTAGAAATGAACAGAGGACCAGAAAGGAAGATTTTTGGACGCAACCATTTTTAAATTTTAAAAAAATTGGAGAGTTTAAAATATGATTTAATGAATTGTGATTCTGTTAAGTGGTTGAAAAATAGGAAGAACTAAAGAACTACAGATCCTGGTTAATACACAAAATGACACATGTAAGACAGCAGATCAGGTAGCATCTAACCTACTGAGTTATTCCAGCACTTTATGTCCTTTTGTGAAAAATAGGAATACTTACTTTGACGTGATTGGAAAATCTGATGCAATTTTGTCTCATCGAGAAATCAAAAGAAAATTGTTCCGCAGTTACTTTAAAACAGATTTGGGAAGAGACATAATGCATTTTTACTCAAGTGCCTTTGACATAATAACATCGTTCCAGAGTTGAATGAGGACCAATGGGCCAAGTAATGGATTTTTTAAAGCAATTTATTCTGTGACAGCTGAAAATGGTCTGAAGTTAAGGACTAGCCAGTACTACAAGAACACCAGCAGCTCAAGCCTGTTACACCATTGTACAAAATCAAAGCTAATCTTCTACCTCGTAGAAACTGTGGGTGCTGGTTTACACAAAATGACACAAAGCACTGGAGTAGCTCAGCAGGTCAGGCAGCATCTCCGGAGAACAGCAATAGGTGACATTTCTTCAGCCTGCATACTAAAGATGGATTCCGACCTGAAACGTCACCAATCTATGTTCTCCAGAGATGCTGCCTGAGTCATTGAGTTACTCCAGCACTTTGTGTTCTTCTACCTCATAACGATGGCACGGTGGCGCAGTGGTAGAGTTGCTGCCTTACAGTGAATGCAGCACCGGAGACTCAGGTTCGATCCTGACTACGGGCGCCATCTGTACAGAGTTTGTACGTTCTCCCCGTGACCTGCGTGGGTTTTCTCCGAGATCTTCGTTTTCCTCCCACACTTCAAAGACGTACAGGTATGTAGGTTAATTGACTGGGTAAATGTAAAAATTGTCCCTAGTGTGTGTAGGATAGTGTTAATGTGCGGGGAACGCTGGGCGGCGTGGACTCGGTGGGCCGAAGGGCCTGTTTCCGCGCTGTATCTCTAAATCTAAAAAAATCTAAAAATACACTCTCTCAGAAGATCCCCATTCTCCTCAATTCCCTTCATATCAAAAATCTATCAAACTCAGCTTTGAATGTACTCAACCACTAAACTGCCTTCTGGGTACTTAGGTCTTCTGGGTAGAAAATTCCCAAGAAGCAAAATTCTTGAGACTATGACCCTTCAGTTCCAGGGTCACCAGCCTGTTTCCCAGTATCCGACCTACCCATTCCTTGTGGAATCTTAGGAGTGAGTCGTGTCATTGCAAGAAGAGGGCTTCTTGGAATTTACTTTTAGGTGCAGATTTAAGTCCAATAATTTGTCAAGGCTTGGTAACATTTATGAATATTAGACTTTACTTTAGACTTTAGAGATGCAAGATGAATTAAAAGCTTTGCGATGGTCTCATTGCTGCTGCAGAGTTTTACTTCATTTACCTCTTTTCCCCAAATTCCATTTGACTTGAAAGTGACTTGTCCACAAATCTCTGCCAATACCAGCATAAATCAGTTATCAAAAAGCATACAGCAGTACCCTGGGTTATGCTTTTGCCTTTGGCCCACATAGAATCATGAGATACAGCACAGAAACAGGCCCTTCAGGGTACGGAGTCCATGCCAACCATCAACCACACATTTACACTAATCCTACATCAATGCCATTTTTATTCTTCTGAAGGGTTTCGACCCAAAACGTCACCCATTCCTTCTCTCCAGAGATGGTGCCCATCCCGCTGAGTTACTCCAGCTTTTTGTGTCTTTATTCTCCCCACATCTCATCAACTCCCCCCAGATTCTACCACTCACCTACATGCTGGGGGCAATTTACAGTGCTCAGTTAGCCTATCAGTCTGCACATCTTTAAGATCTGGGGGGAAGAAGCTGAACACCAGAAGGATACCCACACGGTCATGGAGGGAACATGCAAACTGTGTGTAAACAGCACCCAAGGTAAGGACTGAACCTGGGACTCTGGCACTCTAGGGCAGTGACTCTACTAGGTGTATCACAGTGCTGCCCTTTGGAGGTGGTTAGTCCTGCCTCTCCACAGCAGCATGGTTTGAATCAGGCACAATTGCAATATGAGCAACTGGATTTATGTTCTCCAATTGCCAGGCACCATGCAGCAGAGAATGACAGAAAGCTGTGACTGAACAGAAAGGCTTTCTGTTTAGTTTAGTGATACAGCCCTTTGGCCCACCGAGTCCATGCTGACCAGCAATCCCTGCGCATTAACACTATCCTACACATAATAGAGACAATTAATAATTTTACCAAGCCAATTAGCCTACAAATCTATACATCTGTGAAATGTGGGAGGAAACCGGAGCACACAGAGAAAACCCATGCAGTGACAGCGAGAACATACAAACTCCATACAGACAGCACCCGTAGTCAGGATTGAACCCGGGTCCCTGGTGCTGTAAGGCAGCAACTCTACCGGTGCGCCATCCTGCCGCTCAACTTCATACGTTAATACCCCTGCAATGGGGCTCTGGCAATTTTCAAGAAATACCTAACTTTCTCTTGAAACTCTGCTCTTGTTTATTTTTCATTTCAGTTTATTGGTAATGGGAAGGAAGTAAAGAACAATAATTCAATGAGTTTGGAAAGAGAGGATTTTGGGTGGGTATACTGAACAAAACGTGTGATGTGTGGCAAAGGAAATAAATCAGCAGATTGCTAACTGTGGGCAATACTGGGATTGATTAACAGAAGGAAGCTTGTGAATTATCAATACAAAGATACTTTAGCAAACTGCAAGCAACATGGATTCAGAGAGGAGATTTTGTTTGATCAGTCTCCTCTATCACCTTGAGGAACCATTGACTCAAGTGGACTAATCCATGAAAGGATCAAACATCACTACCAATATGTGACAACGTTCAATGCAAACTGCGAGTTGAATTGAAAGCTACAGCATTGGAGCCTACACCCTGGGAGTGGATAACTTAATGTCAGAGTCGAATTAAATGAGAAAAAAAAAAATCACGAAAGCTGTAAATCTGAAACAAAAATGGAAAATACCAGAAATGTTCAGCATATCAAATCCTCTCCCCATTTTAACTAAAAATGCACGTATTTCTCTTTTTACTTAACTGAATGCACGGTCATGAACTCATCACCAAGTTTCTGTCGCCACAGATGATGCCTGACCAGCTTAACAGTACTTTCTACGGAATTAAATGTGTTCTTGTTACGAGGGAGTTTGTTTGGAGATGGGAGGAAGATGTTTCTAACTTTAACACCCCCTGCTGTCTCTCATTTATAAAAGTGATTTAGATTCAGAAGCTCAATGTAAAAATAGTCAAAAAGGTGGATGCTACAAAATTAAGAGAGCAAATTGAATCAAAGGAGGTAGTTCTGAAATGGACACAATGCACATATGGGCAGAATAATCACAAATATAATTTAAATGTGAATGGTAACATTCTGGAGGGAAAATGCAGTATATATTCCACAAATTATGTTGAAATCGATCATCTCAACAGCAAATATCCCTGACATACCCAGAGCCAGAACCAATCGTGTCTAATCTATGGAATGCAAGGATAAATAAACTGGAATCAATCTCAATAATTTACTTAAACTCTATTTTGTCCAGACATGGAGTTGTGGGGGCAGGATTAGTGGAGATACCAAATTCAGAGGAGAGTTGTGAATGTAATCTTACGGCAGGGTGTGAGTCATTAGGAAAGACTGGAAATCTTGAATGTTTCAATCTGTAAAGATGATATCAGAAATGGGCAAATTCAAATCAGTAAGCAATAAATGTAGGTTCAACACACCCTCGTCAATGAGTGGACTAGACTTCCAGATGGGATCGTCTCCAAAGACGTACAGGTTTGGAGGCTAATTAGCTTGGTATAATTGTAAATTGTCCCCAGTGTGTGTGGGATAATGTCAGTGTGCGGGGATCACTGTTTGGTGCAGACTCAGTGGGCTGGAGGGCCTGTTTCCACGCTATATATCTCTACACTAAATTGAACCTGTGTTGGAAGTAACTGCAGATGCTGGTTTACACCAATGATAGACACAAAATGTTGGAGTAATTCAATGGGACAGACAGCATCTCTGGAGAGTAGGAATGGATAACGTTTCAGGTCGAGACCCTTCTTCAGATCCTGGAAGCCTTTAACAAACAAGCAAATGCTGCAATATGTACCAGGATCTTTTGGAATGATTCTGTTAGATGGGCCTTTATTCACAAAATGCTGGAGTAACTCAGCAGGTCAGGCAGCATCTCAGGAGAGAAGGAATGGGCGACATTTTGGGTCAAGACCCTTCTTCAGACTGATGTCAGGGGGGCGGGACAAAGGAAGGATATAGGTGGAGACAGGAAGACAGTGGGAGATCTGGGAAGGGGAGGGGAAGAGAGGGACAGAGGAACTATCTAAAGTTGGAGAAGTCAATGTTCATACCACTGGGCTGCAAGCTGCCCAGACGAAATATGAGGTGCTGTTCCTCCAATTTCCGGTGGGACTCACTATGGCACTGGAGGAGGCCCATGACAGAAAGGTCAGACTGGGAATGGGAGGGGGAGTTGAAGTGCTCAGCCACCTGGAGATCAGATTGGTTAACGCGAACCGAGCGCAGGTGTTGATCAAAGCGATCGCCGAGCCTGCGTTTGGTTTCGCCGATATAAATAAGTTGACATCTGGAGCAGCGAATGCAATAGATGAGGTTGGAGGAGGTGCAGGTGAACCTCTGTCTCACCTGGAAAGACTGTTTGGGTCCTTGGATGGAGTTGAGGGGGGAGGTAAAGGGACAGGTGTTGCACCTCGTGCGGTTGCAGGGGAAAGTGCCCGGGGATGGGATGGTTTGGGTAGGAAGGGACGAGTGGACCAGGGAGTTACGGAGGGAACGGTCTCTGCGGAACGCAGAAAGGGGAGGGGATGGGAAGATATGGCCAGTGGTGGGGTCCCATTGTAGGTGACGGAAATGTTGACGGATGATTTGTTGGAATGTCAGGGGGACGGGATGGGCCAATGTGTTTCTTAATCAACAATTCCCCCAATACCTTGTGAACAGAAAACTGTATGAAGAGATTCACTACCTGATATTTTGTTCTCCAGCACTTTCACTTTTTCTTTCAACTTTGGATCTGCAGACAAAAGATAACTTAAATCACTTTGAGGAACTATTATCGTTTCAGAATTAATTAAAAAACTTCTGTATATATTGAATGTTCAACATCCATTTTACATAAAGTAATTAGTTAGAAGGTAGCTGACTCGTATGTCAAATATTTTTTTCCCCCTTTTTTGCAAAGGATAAACTTGATTGTAAATGTATTCTAGATTTTGATTATCATTCAAAGTACCAATTTGAAAGAAGAAGATTAGCTTTGTCAATTCTTAGCTGAAAACAATGACGCATGTTGTGGATGGTAATTCAATACTCCAGGAAATAAGGCTATGTCTCTACCCAACCATTGGTTTGATCCTGAACCAAATCACAAGGATGGGCTGATGTGGATGAAGAGCAAGAAGTCCGTCTCATTAATTGCACGACGATTATTCCCGTCCCCCTGCTCATTGAGAGGCATAGAGAAATAATAGATACAGCACGGAAACAGGCCCTTGGGCCCAGAAAGTTCACTCCGAGCATCACTAATCCTATATTAATCCCACTTTTATTCTCCCCACTTTCTCATCAGCTCCTCCTAGATTCAACTACTTACCTGCACTCTAGGGGCAATTTACAATGTCTAATTAACCGAGCAACCTAGCATCTTTGGCATTTGGGAAAAAACTGCAGCATCCAGAGGAAACCCACGCGGGCACGGGGACAACGTGCAAACTCCAAGGAGATAGCTCCTAAGGTGAGAATTGAACCTAGTCTCAGGTTGTGTGGCAACAGCATTACTAACTGTGTCACTGTGCTGCCACTTCGGCAGACAAATTCCAAAACAACACCTTTTTATTCATTTGGTGCAGTAACATACTCATCGAGACTAAGGTATATATATAGTCCAGTCCTCACTGTGCAAACAGCAAACATGGAGAATCTTCCTTTAAGCTGCAAATCTCAGTGATTTTATGAATTTCTCTTAAATTAATTGGCACGAATACTTACGCTACATATTGTGTCTCTACAATAAGGGGATTCCCATGGAAATTCAATATCAAAATATATTCACTTTAAGGGGTAATGGTTTAGTTTAGAGATACTGCGCGGAAATAGGCACTTCGGCCCACCGAGTCCGCACCAACCAGCGACCCCCGCACATTAACACTATCCTACACGTGCCAGGGACAATCTATACTAATACCAGCCAATTAACCTACAAACCTGTATGTCTTTGGAGTGTGGGAGGAAACCGTAGATCTCAGAGAAAACCCACGCGGTCACAGGGAGAACGTAAAATCTCTGTACAGACAGTCCCGTAGTCGGGATCGAACCTGGGTCTGGCGCTGCAAGCACTGTAAGGCTGCAACTCTACCACTGCCACCCTGGAAGTGAATGGGAAGTGTAGAATAATGGTCCACCCAACCTCATCAGAAATTGTAAATGACGTTCAGAAAGTGGCACATAACACCTTCGGTCTGAAATCCCTGGCTCTCTGCGCCCACTGTTCCCCAGTCATGCTGCAAAATCATACAATGTTTGCTTGGAGGTAGGAAAACAATCATTATGAAAGGGTATGGGCTTCATTTAAATTGGACCAGTGCAAATGATTTGTAGAGATCTTAAATAAGTTAATGGGAAATACTGGAGGGACGATTCCGGGTTTAAGGATCATTATTTACACGGAGACATTTAATGAGCTGGGTGGGACTATATAGAAAAAAACCCAGAAAACAATAGATAGCTTTTGCATTTCTCCAGCTTCATCCAACAAAAGCTCAAAGTCTGATGAAGGGTCTCGACCCGAAGCATCACCCATTCCTTCTATCCAGAGATGCTGCCTGTCCTGCTGAGTTACTCCAGCATTTTGTGTCCATCTTCCGTGTAAACTTGCATCTGCAGTTCCTTCTAACACATAAAAGCTCAAAGAACACCTTTGAAGGCTTGCATTTAAAAAATCAGTTGTTTGTTTTACCTAGTAAAACTCTATGCTGGTAATAAATGATAACCCTGTTGTATACTTTCATTCTTTTTGTTTTTATGAATACCGCACCCAATTTCAAAGTCCTCAAATAGTTCACTGGTCAATCCCATTTGTTTGTGGGATCTGCTGGTTAGCTGATAAACGGAGAATTTCAATAAGCTAACATAACTCTGAATGTTGACATATTGTAGTTTCTTACACCAATTTCAATTTAGTTCTGCTTAATAGAGACCAAAGACCAAACACCTATTGACTGGCTTTCTCAATGACCAAAGAAGACCTGATTTCGCCAGACTAATTAATGTGCAAAACCTCTCTAAGATTGAAGCTATAAAAAAAGCATTTAAGCTCTGAACATGATGCAAAGACTGGATTCCATGCTTAGTGATGGAATGTTTCAGTGTGTCGAACTGCATGCGTGTGAGACGCAGGGAGCTGGGTGCAGATGCATGGGAGAGCATGGGTTTAAATAGCAATTAGGTCAGATGTTAAGAGACTTTTTGAGAGGAGTAAGTCTTTGGAATTTAGCTTAGTTTAGAGATGCAGGCCGGAAACAGGACCTTTGGCCTATCGAGTCTGCACTGATCCGTGATCCCCGCACATTAACACTATCCTACACACACTAGGGGAAAATTTACACTTATACCGAGCCAATTAACCCACAAACCTGCATGTCTTAGGAGTGTGGGAGGAAACCGAAGATCTCGGAGAAAACCCAAGCGGTCACGAGGACAACGTACAAACTCCGTACAAACAGCACCCATAGTCGAGATCGAACCCGGGACTCCAGCGTTGCAAGAGCTGCAAGGCAGCAACTCCGCCACTGCGCCACCGTGCCACCCAGACTAGAATGTATTGTTAATTGGTGGAAACCATACCTTCACATGGGAGTTGGATGAATTCTGAACTCCCATCACATTAAAGATAATGAATGAGTAGCCGATGAAACCCTAGTCAATATGATCTCCCGTAGCAGACTTTGCCCCTCATTGTCCTTGGGTGTTTTTTCGGCTTTGTTGCTTTTTCCTGAGGATCACAGAGCAGCAGGTTGCAGCTACTCACAACGTTCCGGGCACCGGGAGCAGTCAGCAACTCAATTGAGCATCTGTCTCAATCCTGCCTGTCTGCCTTCCCTCTCTCTCCCTACAAGGACAGGAGAGTCCAGACAGTTCACAGCTCAAAAATAAAGAGCCATTAAATGCAAGAGATAACTTTGCTGGGTGTGGTGTCAAATGGGCAGATGTCAAACATCGATACATCAACTAAGCGCTTTGGGTCAAAGGCAGGTGGAGAAATCTTCCCCATTTAATCAAATGGAAAAATAATAACAGCAAAATCAATGCACAGCTGATTTGACAGCATGGATAAAATGGATGCCTCCAAATTAGACATGTGAAATGATAAACATTAGGCATGACGCACCCAATAACCTCCTTACATAATATACCATTCTTTAATCCTGAAGATTCACAACCAGCTTAGACTTAGTTTACTGCCGAGTGGTGAATTTTAGATCATAATGTCCATCAAGCGAGATAATGGAGGAGATTTGTGAGTTGGCCCTGGTAATGTTTTCTGGACTAGATAGATAGACTGCGCCAATTATGGTGAAGTACTTTGCTATGTTCCCATTCTAAATATTCCACCTCATCGTCTACATTGGCTGAATAATGTATTGCAGGACATGATTCTTTTCTGTGAGGACTTCAGTGTTAAGTAGTTACCCTGAAGAGCTTCAGGCCTAGCTCTTGGTGCTGGGTCAGGGCCAGTCCCCATGCTCACGTTCGCATTACTGCATCCTTGAATGTTGGGGCAAAACGCAGTGGAGCCTCCGCTAACAGTGAGAGTAGATGTGATGTTTTGCTTTGGGCCACCTGAATATGCATTTGAGGGAAGATGAGGTACCAAATTAGTCAACAGCGCACACCAATAAATTTTGATCAGGTTATTTAACATCATAAATACCATAGAGATATCATTATCTTTTGCAACTGAAGCATTATTAATTATCTAATTCTACAACTAATTCGAAGTACCAGCACAAGAGGAGATTCCTGGATTAAACAAAATGCTATCACTACAAATTGAGGAATGTAAACCATTTTTAAAAAAAAATTCTGCATTGGTCAAACATGACTAGGCAACAGCCTGGCTCGTTAGGCTGAGCGGGGAGTGACGCATGCAAAAGAAAAATTCCCCAAAAATAAACTTTATTCAGAACAATAAAAAAAAATATACAAAACAAGAACAGTGCTTCCAACACCCTCAGTGGTTAAACATATATTCATTAGTGTTATATTGGGCAGTGTTCACAAAACCTTCATTCTACCCGATACTCTTGCCCCTCATGTGGCCCCCTGGGGTGATATCCCTTCCCTTGGTGGAGGAGTTTCTCCACCTCACCAAGCAGCAGAAGGACCCTAGACTGTGGTCCTCCCCCACAGAGCCCTGGCATTGACTGCACCGAGCTTCAGTGCGTCCCTCAGCACGTACTCCTGCAGTCTGGAGCGGGCCAGTCGGCGACATTCCCCGATGGACATCTCGCTCTGCCGGGAGGTCAAGAAGGTTCGAGCAGAAGAAAGAGCGTCTTTCACCGAGTTGATGGCCCATACAAAACTGACCAATAACACAAGGCAGACGTCTGGTGCCCATCCATGTGCTGGGTGCTTGCGACAACTCCATTCCCTGACAATCAACCCACATTCCCCTCCGTGGCCCCCATCTGAGGTGCATGTTGCGTACTGCAAGGGAATGCTTCACTTATTACAACATTGTTTTTAAACTTAAGTTTTCAGTCAGAAATCAAATGGCCACAATAAACAGTTGTGTGTCCCTGATGTTCTGCTTTAAAATGAGTTTGAGCGATACTCAGCCAGGAACGTATAGGAGTCCCCACGGTTTATTGCACTGGTAACGCTGAACCTGGCAGATCTTGCCAATTTATTTGATTGTGAGTTAATCCTTTGCACTCCTCCTCATCCTCTCCAATTCAAATAACATTTATTTCAATTTATTTTACTACCTGGGCTTTACTACCTGGGCTTTACCAATGCAGAAACTGCTTGGTAATGGAATATCACATATAAACCATACCTTTTACTATCTGAAAAATGATCACCAACATTTTACAAAATTTTACAAAGCCAAATTTAATTCATAGTAATGCATAGAAAAAAAGATTATCTTTCCCGGGGACTTACCTTCCCTGCCACCTACTTGAACCTCACAAATGTCCTCTAAACACACAATCATTTAAGTTAATATTGTTTATTTACCCAACTTCATGAGAAAATTAATTGTGAACATCTTTTGCAAAATATACAACAGAGAGACACTCAGGCTGTGAACAATGCAGATTAATCTAGAAACCGAGCTGAAACATTTACTTTAACTAGCTACAAATAAAAGGAGAAGGTACCTGGATCCATCTTTGTTATAGAAAGTATCTCCGAGCTGCAGGACCAACAGGAACTATAATGACGATAAAAGTAGTTACTTTAAGTAAATATGTTTAAACTGAACTAGCCAAGAGTTGCCTGCACAGTGCGAGTGATTTTATCTTTACAATGCCATAAAGCATTCAACACGTTACAGGAATAATTTTATTTTTAGAGCATAAAAAAAGTTTATGGCTCCAATTCTGGTGGAGCAGGGAATTGTCCCTGAAGGTACTGCATTCATTGGCCAGTGGTAGAGTTGGCAGGCTTTGTGCACCTGTTAGTTAGACCATAGTCCTTCCCTGGGATCAGCAAGGAGACTGACAATGTAATCAGAAGTTATTGTTGCAAATAACTCTACGATTAATCCTGCAGAGAAGTGCAAGTGTGAATATGATTGGCTCAACTTCAATCACCTTTCCACCGAGACCTCACCCCATTCCAGAGGTAAATAACCTTCTAAGATTCACTTTCTAGTTCCACTGGAAATCAAGCTGGCATGACATGTGGTTTAGTTTAGTTATGAGGTACGGCGCGGGCAGCAGGCCCCTCGGCCCACCGTATCCACGCCAACCAGCGATCCCTATACACCAACACTCTCCGACACACCAGGGACAATTTACAATTCTTACCAAAGCCAATTAGTCTACAAACCTGTACGTCTTTGGTGAGTGGAAGGAAACCGGAGCACCCGGACAAAACCAACGTAGTCACAGGGAGAACGTACAAACTCCATACAGACAGCACCCGTAGTCAGGATCAACCTCGAGTCTCTGGCGCTGTAAGGCAGCAACTCTGCCGCTGCGCCACTGTGCCGTCCTTGTGATTGGGGTGGGGAGGTGGGGGTGAGAGGATGGTCAGTGGGTGAAGAGAGGCAAGGAGTTTAGGAATTTTATGGTCTGCGATTCCTTGCTCTACAAGTCGAAGAGCTGAAACTTTTTGTGGGATCGAGGAGAAGCAATTAGCCTTGCAGGCGAGAAACGTCAGAGTTGTAAGCAAAAATACACGCGAAGCCCAGGATTTCAGCATGGTTTTCTAACTCTGTGCCTTAAAAGAAGCAAGCCCAAACCAGGACCACTCAGTTTGAACTGGAAGAGTAGCACTCAGCCACACCCTCGCAACCCTGCTATTGAGGGCGTGCAGCGTAGGTTCACTAGGTTAATTCCCGGAATGGCGGGACTGTCGTATGTTGAAAGGCTGGAGCAATTAGGCTTGTATACACTGGAATTTAGAAGGATGAGGGGGGATCTTATTGAAACATATAAGACAATTAGGGGATTGGACACATTAGAGGCAGGAAACATGTTCCCAATGTTGGGGGAGTCCAGAACAAGGGGCCACAGTTTAAGAATAAGGGGTAGGCCATTTAGAACGGAGATGAGGAATAACGTTTTCAGTCAGAGAGTGGTGAAGGTGTGGAATTCTCTGCCTCAGAAGGCAGTGGAGGCCAGTTCGTTGGATGCTTTCAAGAGAGAGCTGGATAGAGCTCTTAAGGATAGAGGAGTGAGGGGGTATGGGGAGAAGGCAGGAACGGGGTACTGATTGAGAATGATCAGCCATGATCGCATTGAATGGCGGTGCTGGCTCGAAGGGCTGAATGGCCTACTCCTGCACCTATTGTCTATTGTCTATTGTCTCCTCCACAACAAAAACAAAGGCCTTATTTTTATCATATCGCATAGAGACATCCAGCATGGAAACTGGATGTCTCTATGTGAGCCCTTTGGCCCCGCCGAGAATATGCTGTGCATCAAACACTCGTTGGCACATACTATTTTTATTCTGCCCTTATTCTTGTCCATGCCTCATAAATCCTACCACTCATCTACACGATGGGCAAGTCATGAAGGCTAACTGACCTACAAATCTTCACCTCCTTGAGATGTGGGAGAAAACCGGAGCACCCCAAGGAAACCCACGTGGTCACAGGAGGGAGCGTAGAAGCTCCAGACAGACAGCACCGTGGGTCTGGATCAAACAGGGATCACTCGACTATAAGAGGCAGCAGCCTCACCAGCTGTTCTACTGTGCTATTTATTAACCTATTTAATTGGGTATTTTTACGGTGGAGATTGGCAGATTCTTAATTAATAAGGGTGTCAGGTTGTGGGGAGAAAGCAGCAGAATTGGGGTTGAGGGGGAAAGTTGCAACAGCCATGATTGATTGGCAGAATAGACTCAATGGGCTGAATGGCCTAATTCTGCTCCTTTGTCATGAACTTATGATATTAGGCTGGTAAGCAAGCATTCCATGGCGAGTTTAGCGATGGATCACCCTTTAATAGCGCAAGTACAGATTGCCCCTTTAAGTTACATCCAGGCAAGCTGCCACCTCTCCATATAAACTGTTTCTTTAGTCGACACCCACGTTAATTCTAAAAACATGTAGAAACAAAGAACTGCAGATGCTGGTAAATACACAAAGTGCTGGAGTAACTCAGCAGCTCAGGCAGCATCCGTGGAGAACATGGATAGGTGACGTTTTGGGTCGAGACCCTTCTTCAGACTCCTCGATTTCACACAGAGGCTGGTAGGTACAAGGAATGAGCGGTCAGAGGATGTAGTTTAGACAATAACAAGGTTTAAAAGTCATTTGGACAGGCACCGCGGAATCACACGGAAGGGAGAGGTGGTGAGTAAGTAGAATACATCTGTCAAGTCATATTACATTTCTTAAGCTTATAATTACTAAGCAATGTCAAAGAGTGTTACCTTATTAAACATTTCTAAAAGTCTTATTTTAGATAATAGCAGGTAGAATCTCTACAGTAGCACAGCTGGTAGAGTAGGAAAGAACTGCAGAAGCTGGTTTAAATCGAAGGGAGACACAAAATGCTGGAGTACCTCAGCGGGACATACAGCATCTCTGGAGAGAAGGAATGGGTGATGTTTCGGGTCGAGACCCTTCTTCAGACTGAAGAAGGGTCTCGACCCGAAACGTCACCCATTCCTTCTCTCCAGAGATGCTGCCTGACCTGCTGAGGTACTCCAGCATATTGTGTCTACAGCTGGTAGAGTTGCTGCCTTAGAGTCAGAAACCTGGGTTCGATCCTGACCTAGGGTACTGACTGTGTGGAGTTTGCATGTTCTCCGTGTGACCGTGTGGGATTTTCTCTGGGTGGTTCTGTTTCCCCCTGCATCTCTGGAATTCCCTGCCCCTGAGGGGGATGGGTCATTCAATAGTCAATAGTCAATAGTCAATTTATTTGTCACATACACATAAATGTGCAGTGAAATGAAAGATTACCCACAGTCCAACAATAAGACCAATAAAAATAAGCAATAAAAATATGCAATAACACATACAATCATAAACCAACACCAAACAAAAGAAACATCCATCACAGTGAGTCTCCTCCAGTCACCTCCTCACTGTGATGGAAGGCCAGAATGTCTTTTCTCTTCCCATGCCGTCTTCTCCCGCAGTCAGGCTGTTGAAGTTGCCATATTCCAGGCCGTGCCGGATGGTGAAAGGTCCGCGGCGGGCCGACCCAAGCCCCGCGATTCGGGGCGGGCGAAGACGCTGTCGCTGCCGCTGCCAGAGCTCCCGATGTCACCCCCCACCCAGGGGCCTGCGAGCTTCCGACGTCCACGCGGCCCGCGGCTGAAGTAGCCTCCGGAGACGAGTCGCAGCAGCTCCCGCAGCCTCCGAAGGCAGCCAGCGCTGCAGGTGGTGAGTCTGGGCCGCAGGCTCTGCGAACCAGAGCCCCAGGTGGTCCCAGCCGGAGGTCGCCAGCTCCAGGTGCATGGCCAGTGGTAGGCCGCAGCGGGAACGGAGACACGACACAGAAACAAAGGTCGCGTCTCCGTTCGGAAGAGACAATTTTACAGTTTTACAGTTCCCCCCCACATAACACACAACCACAAACACTACATCATATCTAAACACTACAATGAAGACAAAAAACAACAAAAAACACAAAAGGCAAACGGACTGCAGGCGAGCCGCAGCTGCTAGGGCAGCACATTTGACATATTTCAGGTGAAGATAGATAATTTTTTGAAGAATTGATGAATTGAGGGTTAAGGTAGTTTACAGAGAAGGCAGGTTGGGATCAGCACAGACAAGCCTTTAACATTGAATGCCAGTGCAGGTTTGTGGAGCCTGGTGCCCTAGTCCTGTTCCTATTGTATGGTGCTCTTGCATAATGCCCCATTGTCTCACATTTAGTATATCATAACCAAAGGGGTCGCTTTTATCATTTAATTCTCCAGCATGTTTTGAAGCACTTAAAAAAATATTGTGAAATGAACTTTAAAAATTTAACTGCGTTCTTATAAAGAATTAATACAACATGTAGGTACAATTACCACATTTTATTCCTGGATCCACATGTTCCACTTCTGCAGCGAAGTCTTATTATTATTTATACAGGAGGAATTGGCCAACAATCACAAGTGAAATATGTGAAATAAACTTGTAATATGTGAAATATATCAAACAATAAAACATCTTGGCAGCATTTGAATGTTGATTCATGCAAGTACTGTTAATTTTCCGATGAAATCAATACGTAAATGGCTTGGAGATTCCTGTGTTATTGTTCCTTGTCTGGACATCTCAGGTATTAACCGTGGGTCAAAATGATCGCACTTATCCTGAAAGAGATGTGTGTGGAAAAAAGTATTTTTACGCAGAGAAGGGTGGGTGCCAGGGGTGGTGGTGGAAAGTGAAATTTAAATAGAAAAGTGAAATTTAAAAGGCTTTAGGATTGGCACATGAATATTCAGATATGGAGGGATATGGGCTGCATGCAGATGAGAGATCTTGGCATCATATGCTCAACATGGACATAGTGCGCTGAAGGGCCTGTTCCTATGCTGTTCTATGTTCTATGTATCTGACAGGCAAGGAGGCACGAGGGAGCCAGACCCAGCCTGTCATGAGAAGAATGCAGACCAGTGAAATATAATATAGGTGGAGACCCAGGAAAAGGATCTCTACTCATCTTACTTTTGAAATGCGCACAGGAGATTTTGGTGACCCTGGATGCAACGTTGAATTTGAGCAACACACAGGGAGAGGAGAGATATGGATTATGTGCAGGCAGATGAGAGTTGGTCTTGGCATCAGGTTCGGCACAGACATTGTGGGGCTGTACTGCTCTATGTGTAGGAAGGAACTGCAGATGCTGGTTTACACCAAAGCTAGACACAAATTGCTGGGATAACTCAGCGGCTCAGGGAACACCTTTGGACAAAAAGGAATAGGTGACATTTCGGGTCGAGACCCTTCTTCAGACTGATCCTCTTCTGTACTGTTCTATGTTCTTGCTATTGAGGCAGTGCAGCCTAGGTTCACGTGGTTAATCCCCAGGATGTCGGGACTGTCATATGAGGAAAGATTGGAAAGACTGGGCTTGTATTCAATGGAATTTAGAAAGATGAGAGGGGATCTTATAGAAACGTATAAAATTATAAAAAGGACTGGACAAGTTAGATGCAGGAAAAATGTTCTCAATGTTGGGGGAGTCCAGAACCAGGGGCCACAGTCTAAGAATAAAGGGGAGGCCATTTAAAACTGAGATGAGAAAAAACTTTTTTACCCAGAGTTGTGAATTTGTGGAATTCTCTGCCACAGAAGGCAGTAAAGGACAATTCACTGGATGAATTTTAAAGAGAGTTAGATAGAGCTCTAGGGGCTAGTGGAATCAAGGGATATGGTGAGAAGGCAGGCATGGGTTACTGATTGTGGATGATCAGCCATGATCACAATGAATGACGGTGCTGGCTCGAAGGGCCAAATGGCCTCCTATGTTTTTCTATGTTTCTATGTTCTAAACATGGTCAAAAGCAAGGTTCAGCTACTTTAGAATAGCAGCCCAGATGAGAGGGGGAGATCCTACTGTATGAGCTCGTGCATGACATATCTATTTAAGGTGCACAGTGCTGTAAACAGATGCCCTGAAACCACATCGGTTGTAGTAACGTATCCAAGGAGAGTCCTCATTTTCTGTTCAGGTGTTTGGCACGCCATGATGTTGGAATACATCTCGTTCGTGAGACCGTGCCCGATCATGTGATCTGCCAGTTCATCAACATGCTTCACTTTCTGGACCAGCTTCGCCCAGTTCGCCTTCAGAAACAATTTCTTGTCTGTTGTCGCAAAAATAGAAAGTAGAGGTTGATACTAAGCCTTAATACATAACTCGCACAAACAGGTTTATGTTTGTAAATATTTTTTTTAATTAGATTTCATAGAAATGAGCCTATTAAGAGGTTGTAATTAATGCTTATTTTCCTATGATTGTAAATGAAACTGGTATAGTCTTATTGCTCCGGGAAATGGAAAGAAAAAGTTGTATTTTTTGTTTTAGTTTTAGAGATATAGCACGGAAACATGCCCTTCAACCCACCAAGTCCACACCAGCCAGTGATCCCTGTATACGACCACTATCCTACACACTAGGGACAATTTACCATTTTTAAATTTAGTTTAAAATTTTAGTTTTAAATTAAAACTCAGTTTTAAATTGACCAATTTACCATTTTTACCGAAGTCAATTAACCTACAAACCTGCACGTTTTTGGAATGTGGGAGGAAACTGGAGCACCCACACAGTCACAGGGAGAACGTACAAACTCCGTACAGACAGCACCTGTAGTCAGGATCGAACCCGGGTCTCTGGCACAGTAAGGCAGCAACTCTGCTGCTGGACCACTGTGCCGCACTAATACTTCAACTATTTTGAATGGGGCACTAGATTTTTGTATAAATTGGGACCTTGAGGATAAATTAATTTTAATTTTCAGAAGCTGCTTGTTTTATATCTGTCAATTCGCTGAACTTTCAGACTGGCTGGTTCAGGATCATTACACCTTTAAGAAGCAAACATTTAAGAGCAGGAGTTGGACATACACCAGCTCAAACCTGTTCTGTCGTTCAGTAAGTTCAGCACTTATGTTAGATTTTCAGTTTTTGTTTAGATTTAGAGATACAGCGCAGAAACAGGCCCTTCGGCCCACCGAGTCCGCGCCGCCCAGCGATCCCCGCACATTAACACTATCCTACACACACTAGGGACAATTTTTGCATTTACCCAGTCAATACCTGTATGTCTTTGGAGTGTGGGAGGAAACCGAAGATCTCAGAGAAAACCCACGCAGGTCACGGGGAGAACGTACAAACTCCGTACAGACGGCGCCCGTAGTCAGGATCGAACCTGAGTCTCCGGCGCTGCATTCGCCGTAAGGCAGCAACCCTACCGCTGCGCCACCGTGCCGCCTACCGTTCTACCTTAGCACGTATCTTCTCCATGATCGTTGATACCCTGAGTCTCCTCAATGTACTGCACAACAACAATATCTTAAACTGTAATGTTTGAAACCAACATCCATGTGCAGAATAGTGGGATTCAGGAACAGTTCAGGAATGATCTTCCACCTCAGCACTTACTTTCTCCATCATCCTGGATTCCCATAGTCTCCAATATCTTACGCTTTAATGTTTGAAAATACCATCTCTAAACTAAACTAAACCATCTGGGTGCAGAATAGTGAGATCCACTCTTCCTGCAGTTTACCACTAACTTAGAATGAAGCATGGCATTAAAGAAATGTAATTTATTTTGTGGGTGAATGCAGTGTTTAAAGCATACTGCCTGGTAGTTAACATATTGGCGGGAACGTAAGGCTTGCCAACAGTCCTGCATCATCTGCTATTTAAAGAGGAAATTGTCTGCCCTGTACAAAATCAAAACAGGGTCCCCTTTTCTCTCATGTTGGAACTTTTAGCTGCTAATGTAGGAGGCGCAGAGTATGTGTACTCAGACTCTGATATATTTTATGTTGATTCTGGATGTTCCCTGTTGCGTGGTGTTTGAGCCGAGCGAGACTGGGCTTGTTGCTGGTGACAGCACCCCCTCCCTCAGACGCTGCTATGACCCCTATCACTGGCTGGCAGGCCAGGAGAGGCCAATCCCCAGCATCATTGGTAACAGCCGGCTTCAATCATCTGACATTGGTTTGGCCGCCTGAACCTTGTCAGCCTACTCCCCATAAAGCCCAGGCCCTCGAGTCAGAGGGGAGAAAATGAGAGATAGGAAGGGGGAGAAAGTGGGGGCGGTCACCTCCCTCCCTGCCAGCTGTGTTCCCTTGTTACAGGTTTAAGGAAGATTGAGCCACTGGGACAACCTGAGACCACCAGTGCCTCCGTGTGGTCAAGATTAGGCTGCTGAGAAGAATTCCTAGACAGCCAGTGCCTCTACTAAGGCTAAGACTGGGTGGCTGGGGCAGGCCCGAGATGCCAGGACCTCTTACTGCCCATGAACAATGAAGGACTGCACCCACACACGCACGCACAGACACGCACGCACGCACATAGATTAAGCCACCAAGATAACTCAGAGACCGCCTCTTCAAGCCCAAAGCTGAGCAGCCAGGAAGAAACCCGAAACCGCCAGCGCCTCCACTCAAGGCAAGGGTGAACTGCAGGGAGAAGCCTCAGATAATCACAACTCTTCCTTCGAAGACCTGGACTGACTTGCCGGGACAACCCCGAGGTCGCCAGCACCACCGCCAATGTGCTCTGATGGCGAAGGACAGCGCCCCCATGTGGTGCTGGACTTTGTTACCACTGTAAATAAACGATATCACGTACGTTCACCCTGCTACTGCGAGTGTCAGTGTGATCACTGCCGAACCTGGCATCATCTCCAATGCCACACTCTGGGTCTATTCACACGACCTGCTGTCTCCCAACATCTTGCTCAGCCATGTGGCCGCCTTCTCCTCATTGTCACCAACTGTATAATGAATCACATTGTCTTGCATAATAAATAATGACAAAGTCATCAAGAAAATTAACATCTGTTTTTCTTTTCATCTTCATATTTCTCCTGCCTTGCCCAGAGCCTTGTCATTTTCATGGATCTTTCATTCTTTGCAATTTGAGGGTAATTCTGGAAACTGACCATTGTGTTCATCTGTAGATGTTATTAATAATTGTCTTTTATAAATCAACGGAAAAAGTAATTACCTGTCACTTTGTCCTCGAGCTCACTGACACTTATTTTGTTTGTGGGACCTGCAAATGCAATTTAATTTAAAATACTGTTATTTCCCTTTGCAGTTTTATTTCAATTCATAGATCTTAAATATGTCACAATTTTGGCATTCAATTCATCCAATTTATTTTGACAAATTCTGTACAGTTCAACCCTCCATCATTTCCTCCTGATGTTTTCAATCTTAAAGCTGCTTTAGATTATAATTGCCTGCTTTTATGACTCTTCCATTAAGAAGATGGATCATTAAAAAGTAAACTGTATTCTGGATTTTTTTTCCCTGTGACTAAAAATGTCCTTATTTATCTCTTGAAATTGTTTTAAATTCAAAATACGTGTGACGCCGTGTTCTATTGTGGCAACTGCAAACATATCAGTATGAACAAGATTTTGAAATATTAATTTAAATCTTTCATCCATTGACTTGCTGAAGGTTGTACGGGTGGAATTAATCTTTAAAACCCTGAAAAGTCTGGCGTGGTCCAGTGTTTGATTCTATCTGTTAAATTAATCAAGGTTACCTCAGAATCAACTCAACTCTAATAACTAATGCACATCACAGTCAATGTCAACAAAACCTAGCCTATTGCATTTTCATGTTGTATGGGTGGGGATGATTCATTTTGCTCCCATTGGAAAATGAGCCACATTGCAATGGGTTTGATGTGGAGATAGTTCCTGATGATGGATGCTACCTTCTGTCAGAGCTTTCGTGTGAATCCTACTTTGAGTGGAAGTGCGATCACAACATTTCAGCTGAAGATCAAAGTGTGGCCTTTGATAATAATACGATTTAACAAGGGGAAAGGGCGACCCCAAAGACACGACCAAGGATAATGCAGACGAGCAGAAGTGAATCATTAAGAGGTCGTCATTCATAAAATAACGCAAGGCTCCACTTGAATAATTTACCTATAGGCAGGTTCCTGTTGTGCCTGGTTGAGTTGAAATTTACTGGTATGTTAATGGTTGAGAGTTGACTCGTTTGGATGAAGGGACACACCACGACAGAACATCCTGTAGCATTAATTTCAGCTGTAATGCCTCCCTGTCCACTGACCACAGGAACCGAAGGAGCTTGGATAATAGATTGAAAAATTACATGCAAATACAATTTATTTACACTTGATTAGCTTATTTGTTCCACTGAGTGTTGTTGTTTTAAGTAGAATTACAATAGTCAAACTTATAACCATCTCTATGTTATAACTATCTCTATATTATAACCATCTCTGTGCAACAGAACTCGAGGTTCACTCAAATGCTAAGTGCCCAGTGTAAAGAGCGAACAAAGTGTTCTCCATGTTTTGTTACTCCACCTGCCTGCAAAATAAAGACAACTGCAGTAACATACTCACATTTTCTTAAATCAAATATTGAGTGTACTATCAAACGCAGCGAATTACGGACGCAGCCCAGACCATCACACAAACCACCCTCCCTTCCATCGACTCCATTTATGCCTCACGCTGCCTCAGCAAGGCCAACAGCATAATCTAGGACGAGTCGCACCCTGGCCACTCCCTCCAGTCTCCTCTCCTCTCGGGCACACCTCCAGATTCAGGGACTGTTTCTTCCCAGCGGTTATTGGGTAACTGAATCATCCCCAATGAGAGAGCAGCACTGAACTACTATCTACCTCTTTGGTGATCCTCGGACTATCCTTGATCGGACTTTGCTGGCTCTACCTTGCACTAAAGGTTATTCCCTTATCGTGTATCTACACACTGTAAATGGCTCGATGGTAATCATGTATTGTCTTTCTGCTGACTGGATAGCTTTTCACTGTACCTCGGCATACGTGACAATAAACAAAACTAAATGAAATAATTGCATATTTTATAGACATGTGCAGTGTCCAAAGGACAGGAGGAGGGAATAACGGAATCAAAGGATATGGGGGGAAAAACCAGGAACAGGGTACTGATTCTGGATGATCAGCCATGATCATATTGAATGGCGGTGCTGTGCTGGCTCGAAGGGTCGAATAGCCTACTCCAGCACCTACTTTCTATGTTTCTATTGGAGAGGGGGGGGGGGAGGTAAGATAGTGGGAGAAAAGGGTGCGTAAGTTTTTCTTACGTTTTGCTTTCATGTTTCTAAGGGACTCCAAGGGCAACACACCTTTCATCTTAATAGTTTTATTTTTTAGCTTCTCTGCATGCGAGTGAGGATTCTCACAATCAGCCATCAAAGGTAGTCTCAGCATCGTCCCCCTCGGCTCCCCGGTTCAGTTCCTCTTCACGTATTAAATCGTTTCCTTTGATGCCAGGAGCTTATCACTCAAACCAAGGCAATAGGACTATCATTGACACTTTGAGGGGCAGCTGGGTTCCCAGCGCAATTAACATTTAACCAGCGATAGCAGGAACACCACGACTCAAACCCTCATCACGCTAATGCCTTGCCATTGCCCGTTAGACAGCTGTCAACCGCGGGAAGAAGATAAAAGGTAACCTTTGGAGGATAGCAGGAAAACGCCCTGCGTTTTATCAGCAGGAACATAATTCAAAAGTGAAACTGAATTGAAATGAATCCATCAAGAGGCATGAACATCGGCAGGGAGTATTTAATCTCCAGCTGATTAATGCTGGAAGTACACCTTCTGCTGCAATCCACAGACTAAAATCCAGGTAATTGAGAGAGTATGGTGGACTCAGTCGCTCACAGTGGGAGAGGATTCCCATCCTACTTCAATAATTAACCCGTTTCATCATTTATTGAGTCTCCATGGAAAACAGACAGCCCGAACGTGACAGTAACAAGATCTAATGAATAGCTTGAATATTAATACATTTCTGTGACTTTAGCTTGAGAGGACTTTGGTTCGACTGCATTTGGAGCAATGCGTGCAGTTCTGGTCGCCTCATTATGCAAAGGATGTAGAGGCTTTGGAAAGGGCGCTGAGGAAGTTCACCAGAATGGTGCCTGGATTGGAGGGTATCAGCTGCAGGGAGAGGTTGGAGAGACTTGGGTTGCTTTCTCTGGAAGGCAGGGGTTGCGGAGAAACCCGACAGAAGTCTATAAATTTATGAGAAGCATAGATCGGGTAAAGAGTCAGAACCTATTTCCCTGAATGGAAACATCAAATACTACAGAAAATAGTTTCATGGTGGGAGGAACAACATTTAAAGGAGATGCGAGGGGCAAGTGTTTTTTTTTTAAACAGAGGAGGGTGAGTGCTTAGAACAGTGCCAAGAGGGGTGGTGGTGTGGGCAGATACAATAGAGGCAGATTGACTTATGGATAGGCACATCGATATGCAGGGTTCGGTGGGATGTGGATTATGTGCAAGGAGATAAGGGTTGTTCTTGACAACATGTTCAACACGTACATTATGGGCCAAGGGCCTGTTCCTGTGCTGTACTGTTCTATGTTTTATGTTCTATCTGAAAAAAGACACAAAGTGCTGGAGTAACTCAGCAAGTCAGGTAACATCCCTGGAGGCATTGATAGGTGGTTTCAAGTTGGGACCCTTCCTCAAGCTGAGGAGGGAGAAGGCCGGAAGAGATGTCCTTCCCTGGCATGTCCTGCCCCATCCTCTTTCCCAGCTTACTCTCCCCTAACGACAACCAGTCTGAAGAAGGGTTCCAACCTGAAACGTCACCTATTCATGTTCTCCAGAGATGCTGCCTGACCCGCTGGGTTACTCCAGCACTTTGAAGTTTCCGTTCATAGTCACTAATCAGTGATGCCTTGTATCTTCAGGCAGAGAAGGATGAGGGGGGGTCTTATTGAAACATATGATAATTAGGGGATTGGACACATTAGAGGCAGGAAACATGTTCCCAATGTTGGGGGAGTCCAGAACAAGGGGCCACAGTTTAAGAATAAGGGGTAGGCCATTTAGAATGGA
This sequence comes from Rhinoraja longicauda, assembly GCF_053455715.1. Classification (NCBI taxonomy): domain Eukaryota; kingdom Metazoa; phylum Chordata; class Chondrichthyes; order Rajiformes; family Arhynchobatidae; genus Rhinoraja; species Rhinoraja longicauda. The sequence goes on along the minus strand of NC_135960.1, from coordinate 58,936,000 downwards.
GATGAGGAAGAACTTTTTCAGTCATAGAGTGGTGAAGGTGTGGAATTCTCAGAAGGCAGTGGAGGCCAGTTCGTTGGATGCTTTCAAGAGAGAGCTGGATAGAGCTCTTAAGGATAGCGGAGTGAGGGGGTATGGGGAGAAGGCAGGAATGGGGTACTGATTGAGAGTGATCAGCCATGATCGCATTGAATGGCGGTGCTGGCTCGAAGGGCTGAATGGCCTACTCCTGCACCTATTGTCTATTGTCTATTGAGACTATCACAATGTTTAAAAAACATTTGGACAAGCACATGGATAAAACAGGTTTAGAAGGATATGGGCCAAACGCAGGCAGGTGGGTCTAGTGTAGATGGAGCATGCTGGTAGGTGTCACGACGGAACATGTGGTTGAACTTACCTTGTTGTTTACTTGAAAACCACTCCATCAATTTCGGATAAGTTTCCGTCACTTTATCTTTCTGCAAGACTTGGCAGAATAGCTCGCAGGAAGATTGTCCTTTCCCCATTACATTATCAATGAGGTTTACGATTCTCTTCTCAGGATCGGTCTCGGCTTTTAGCTTGCGGTACTCCCTCTGCGTAATGACGGCATCCTCCTGTATCACTTGCAGAATAAAATCAGGATCGCTGGTTAACCATTCAACAAGGCTGGTTTTTGATCTTCGAATATCTTCCATCTTGCTTGCCTACAGCTGGAAAAGGGACACGAGTTATAATTTTAGTAACCGACAAAATGATAGTCAGTTTCTGACGAGACAAGTACTGTCTATATAAGCTTCTGACTCTACGGGCGGCACGATGGCGTAGCGGTAGGGTTGCTGCCTTACAGCGCTTGCAATGCTAGAGATCCAGGTTCGATCCCGACTATGGGTGAAACATAGAAACGCAGAAACATAGAAAATAGGTGCAGGAGGAGGCCATTCGGCCCTTCGAGCCTGCACCGCCATTCAATATGATCATGGCTCCAACTCAGTAACCTGTACCTGCCTTCTCTCCATACCCCCTGATCCCTTTAGCCACAAGGGCCACATCTAACTCCCTCTTAAATATAGCCAATGAACTGGCCTCACCTACCTTCTGTGGCAGAGAATTCCACAGATTCACCACTCTCTCTGTGAAAAAAAACTTTCTCATCTCGGTCCTAAAAGACTTCCCCCTTATCCTTAAACTGTGACCCCTTGTTCTGGACTTCCCCATCGGGAACAATCTTCCTGCATCTAGCCTGTCCAACCCCTTAAGAATTTTGTAAGTTTCTATGTACGGAGTTTGTATGTTCTCCCAGTGACCTGCATGGGTTTTCTCCAAGATTTTCCGTGTCCTCCCACACTCCAATGACGTACGGGTTAGTAGGTTAATTGCCTTGGGTTTGTATGCTTGGTATAAGTGTCATTTGTCACTCGTGTGTATAGGCTTGTATTGATGTGCGGGGATCACAGGTCGGCACGGACTCGGTGGGCCGAAGGGCCTGTTTCCATGCTGTATCTCTAAATTATAAAACACTGATGAAATAGTGTATTTACACTGACGATGTAAATATGTCAGTGCTGACGTCACATGTACGGCACACTCACAAAATAAGATCGCTCTCAAGAACTCTGAAACTTTGTGGGCGCCAGAAACTTGCCAACTCTTTGGGTATTGTCTCGATGAAGTCTACTATTACCATTCCAATCATTGCACTTTTGTACTTATCTATGATTGTGCTTGCCTATTGTATGATTCTACTGGATTGTATGCAAAACGAAAAAAATCACTGTACCTAAGTACATGTGACAACAACCTATCATCCTCAAGGAAATTTGAAGGTAGGGCTTTAACGAGCATTTTCAGAGAGGTAAGTAAATATGCGGATCAGATAGCCGGTTAATGCTTTGTATCAGGTTGGGCAGCATCTGTGTAGGAAGAGTTCATCCATTTTCACCCTCCCCTCCCCAGGTTCCATCTTCCTTCATTTTCCCCCTCTACTTTTCCTTCTCCCCACTTTTCTGTCTGTCCTCACCCATCAAGCTCTTGCCTCTGCCTTCAAAACTCCCTCCCTCTCCACCCCTTCCCAATCCACCCGTCCCCTCTTGCTTCTGCCTTCCCACCAACCCCCCCCCCCCCCCTCCACATGACACCATCTACCTTCCCTCTCTACTCTGCATGGTTTTGACCCAAAACGTTGACAATTCCTTTCCACCCACAGATGCCGCCCGGCTCACTGAGCTCCTCTGACAGATTGTCGCCCTTGCTTTTCTTGCCCTCCTTAATTGAGTTGTTAATTAACCTGCCCGTCATTCACATTTTCACATTCTGAAAAAATGCGTCTCTTCCTCCACAGATACTGCCTAGCCTGCTGAGTGTTTCCAGTGTGTACAGCTTTCCTGCGTAACCAGTATCTTGCCAATGCACATGTCTTCCTCCTGTTCTTCAAGTGTTTGGCAGGCGCAGATATTGGCATTGGCTCTGTTTTAAAGGGGGGGGCTTCAAACACATGCATATTATGCACAGCTGCATCGACAACCCTGACTTCCATGTGCAGAGGGAGGCATGGGCTTTGTTCCTGCTGTCTCGTCTCCACACTGGCCATTATGCGCCCTTGCCCAGGTGACAGTAGAGTCTAAAGATCCACACTATCTACTGGTACCTTTGTTTTGGGATTCTGAGTCCTCAGCAGCCACCAGCCCTTTACTTGTGAAGACTTGTTCCTTCGTCAATGTGCCGTCACACTGAACACATGAGATTAAATTCTTATGAAGAGTCTGTGACCTTCATTGCCAACTGTCACACCTTCCACAGATGCTGCCTGACTTGCTTAGTATTTTCAACATGTTCCCATTTTTTTCAGATCTGCAATTATTGATTTGCATCAAATGTAAAATAACATTTTTAATCGCGAGTCAGGCCTTGAATAATCACGTTTGACCGTAGAAACTGCTCAAGGATTTTAAACAAAATCTTACTTTCTTACTCAAGGAACAGTGTTGGCCTCGATCCGAAATGTCACCCATTCCTTCTCTCCAGAGATGTTGCCTGTCCTGCTGAGTTACTCCAGCATTTTGTGTCTATCTACAGTGTTTTTGGGTTGTACAACGCAAGGGGTTTTCTTTCCAGATAAATACTAAAACTGGCACTAATGGGGGTAAAAAAAGGTTTAAACCCCAACCTGAGAGTTTCCATGTTGTGAGGGGTAGTGCTTCTCTGTGGATTGTCACCTTGTCGTGGTGGAGAAGCTTGTGTGGTCCTGAGATCCTGAGAGCGATGCCGTCTGGAGTTACGCTCCTGGTAGGGTCACCCATGGCAGTAAGGTCAAGGGGGAGGTCCCTGATAAAGAGCAATCCAACCAAGACCTCAATGGTGGACCAGGCAGAGGACGATGGCTGACTTTAGTGGAGCGTCAAAACGGCTGGCAGATGAAGACTTCAGCAGAAAAGGGTCCCCGGTCATCTTGGACTCCATGCCACTGGATCCTGACCCAGATCTGTCCAGGACCGTGTGGTGGCTGTCTGTGCACTAGTCTCCCCACGTTAAACAAAGTCACGCACAGGCGTCCTAAAAGGAGTTATACTAGCTTCGAGTGACCGCCGATGATGAAGGGTAGTGAACTCATTCTATGCAGAGCAGATGCTCAGCATCTGGACACACAGCTGCATGGACCCACAGTTGGGGAAAAGTTTCATTTTTAGTTTTAGTTTAGTTTAATTTAGTTTATTGGCACGTGTTCCGAGGTACAGTGAAAACCTGGTTGCTGCGTGCTAACCAGTCAGCGGAAAGACAATACATGATTACAATCGAGCCATCCAGTATACAGATACATGATAAAGGGAATAACGTGAATAATGTTCAGTGCGTGATAAAGTCCAGTAAAGTCCGATCAAAGATAGTCCGTGGGTCTTGAATGAGGTAGATTGTAGCTCAGGAATGCTTTCTAATTGTTGGTAGGATGGTTCAGTTGCCTGATAAAACTCAATCCTGATTAAACCCAATTATGGTGCCTTGACTAGAAGTATCAGGTGTTTACCGATGCAGGAACCCAGTGCAGGCAGCATGGACACTGCGCCGCTCATTACGGGCCTACACCTGGTAGAAGTAAACCGTGTCCTCACTCACCACACAGCCTCAACGCTTGGCTTTTAAGACACCCGCCATCTTCACACAATCTGCGACTGAACTGTACAACTGAGGCCCTCATCTCTAATAATTCATCTTACCTTTTCTCTTTGAGGATCACCACAGACATGAACTAATTGTTGTGGTCAGAACGAAACCAAAGCAAAACAACTCTCAAAATAAAGCAAAATGGCTCTCGGACACCTCCTCATGCCCGCCCCTTGACCATGAACACCAGGCCATCATCTCCCAGACTGTTTCTGATCTCTTCACCTCTGGTGATCTGTCCTCCTCTGCCTGCACTCTCGTTCCCCAGCCCCACAATACCCGCTTCAACCTCCTCCCATCTGAAGAAGGGTCCCGACCCGAATTGTCACCAATCCATGTTCTCCAGATACTGCCTGACCCGCTGAGCTCCTCTAGCATTTTGTGTCTTTTAAAGCAAAACAACGCAAGATTAATTTAAAATACCTTTCTGCTGATGTATCCCGCTGCAAGTCTCACTCTGAGTCTATTTCCTGGATTATGAGAAGTGAGGAAGGAAGTGATTGGTTTACAAACCTACGTAGTGACTTAAACTTAACCTACGAATAGTGACTTAGACTTGACCTACATAAACTTAAAACCACCAAAGGATCCCCTTCACAGGCTTGCAGTATGTTGCAAGACTGTGTAGTTTAGTTTAGATACAACACGGATACAGGCCCCTTGGCTCACTAAATCTGCACCGACCAGCGATCTCCATTCACTAGTACTGTCCTACACACTGGGAACAATTTACAATTTTTACTGAAGCCTAATTAACCTACAAATCTGCACGTCTTTGGGGTGTTGGAGGAAACCGGAGCACCTGGAGAAAACCCACACGGTCACGGCGAGAACGGACAAACCCAGTACAGACGTCACTGACTCTTTTTTAGTCAGAGAGTTGTGAATCTGTGGAATTCTCTGCCTCAGAAAGCAGTGGAGGCCAATTCTCTGAATACATTCAAGAGAGAGCTAGATAGAGCTCTTAAGGATAGCGGAGTCAGGGGGTATGGGGAGAAGGCAGGAACGGGGTACCGATTGAGAATGATCAGCCATGATCACATTGAATGGCGGTGTTGGCTCGAAGGGCCGGATGGCCTTCTCCTGCACCTATTTTCTATTGTCTATTGGCACCCATAGTCGGGATCGAACCCGGGTCTCTGGCGTTGTAAGGCAGCAACTCCACCGCTGCACCGCTCTGTACTTGACAGATTTTACAAGCGTTCCTCCCCTCAGTAAAGCTGCAGACACCAATGATCACCTCTGAACCACCTCTCGTTTCTTTTCCAATCACTCACTGTCCCCTTCCCTTCCGTCTCCCAGATTGTCCCTGTTGAATCACTCCGAAGCAGCGCCAACCTTTCCTCTGCGACTGGCGCCACTGTGTGTGCGGCCCAAACCCTCCACCCACGCCCTGCTCGCCACAGGACCACAATATGCAGTTGAAGCCGGGCCAGGCATGTGCCCAGTCGACTCTGTGCTTGGCACAGTGTGGTGCAAGGCTCGTTAACTATATAGGACTGCACAGCACTGCAACAGGCTCTTCGGCCCACAATGCCAGTGCCAAACAACATGCCAAGTTAAACTAATCTCCTCTGCCTGCATGTGACCCATATCTTTCCATTCCCAGCATCTCCAGGTTCCTACCCAAAAGCCTTTTAAATTCCTCTACCGCCTGGCGGCATGTTCCAGGCCCCCACCACTCAGTGTGTTGAAAAAAACCCTAACCCCACACATTTCCTTTGAATTTTTTCCCACTGACTTTCAAGCTATGCCTTCTAGTCTTTGATGTATCCTCCCTCTGACTGTCGACCCTGTCTATCCCTCTCATACTTGTATCAAGTCTCCCCTCAACCTCCGGAGGGAGCCATTAGTTTATCAGCTGTTTCATCTTAAGCTAGGGAAGTCTGATCCAAGGATTGTGGTGACAGAGAAACCAAAAACCGTCCCCCTCTCCCCTTAATCCTGTGCTCTCCTGTTATGGACATTGCCGTCCTGGAAAAAGACCGACTATCCACTTTATCTATGCCTCAATCTTATAAATGTCTATCAGGCCTCCCCTGAGCCCCTGATGCTTTAGAGCAAACAATCCACGTTTGTCCAACCTCTCCCTGCAGCTAGTGCGGCCCATCTGATGAACTTCTTCACCGCCTTCACATTCTTCTTGTGATGCAGGGTTCTGAACTGCACACAATACTCGAGATGGGGCCTAACCGCTGTTCTGTACAGCTGCAACATGACTGCACAATTTTTAAAGTACCCATGCCCTTGAATAGTGAAGGCAAGTGTGGAACATTCCCAGGAAGTCCAGCATGTGAACAGTCCGTGACATCCATGGATAAAATTCCAAAATCATCCCACTGTCACTCCTTACTTCATTTTGTAAGGGGTGATCGCTGGAAATATCTCCCCACTTTTTACCCAGTTCCCCGACTGTGTGCAAAATCATGAGAGGCATAGATCGGGGAGATGCACAGAATCGCTTGCTCAGAGTAGGGGAAATCGAGAACCAGAGGACATAGGTTTATGGTGAGGGGGGGAATTATTCAATAGGAAGCCGAGGGGTAACTTTTTCATGCGAAGGGTGGTGGGTGTATGGAACTAGCTACCGTAGAAGGCAGCCGAGGCAGGTACTATCGCAATGTTTAAGAAACATTTAGACAGGTACATGGATAGGACAAGGTTTAGAGGGGTGTGGGCCAAACGCAGGCAGGTGTGACTACTGTAGATGGAACATGTCAGCCGGTGTGGACAAGTTGAGCCAAAAGGCCCGCTTCCACACTGTAAGCCTCGATGTAATCCGTGACCCATGCATAACGCCCCATCAGTCAACGCTGCCAAGCCTGTAGAGGGAAGCCGCCGAGCTGGCTCCTGCTCGTCCCCAGAAGACCGGAGGGGCAGATGGATAGAGCCGGTGACCTGAAGAGAGTGAACCTGGGTCTTGCCTTCCTCCTCCTCAAAGTCGGCTGCGCAAGGCGTCCCTGGGGCACAAAGGTTGAAGGTAGCCGGGCGAGGAGAGGGACGACAGTTCACTGGACAGTCCGGATGGAGGTGACGGCTGGAGGCCCTGCAGCAGCCTAGAGTTCGCCTGGATCAGGCGCCATTCCAGAGGACCAAGCGCCAAGGCTGGACTTGGAAAATGCCGCCAAATCCTGGCAACTATTGCATGCGGTCTCAGTGGACTATTTCTATGCACTTTGTACTAATTGGGGATGCTGCAATAATCTACTGAACTGCATGCATAAAAAATTAGTTCACTGGATATCTGTACATGTGATTAATGTCACCCAGTACATTGATGTCACCCAGTTTTTAGTTTGGCAATGTGAATTTTTTTCAGTTGATTATGTGGCCCAGCACACATAATAGGAGCCATCTTGTTTTTCAAGGCAACTACCCACCTGCACGGACAGACGTCATTTGCAAGGCTGCTCTGGAGCAGGTTAGTTCAGAGAGCATCAATAAACAAGTGACCACAGCAGGATGTGGATGCAAGGGCAATGTCCCCCTCCATGAGGCCAATTAGTTGTACAGTTGCAAATAAATATTTTATGCTCATAACTTATTTGTCACTCAGTGGGTCAGGCAGCATCCCTGCAGAACATGGATAGACAATAGGTGCAGGATTAGGCCATTCGGCCCTTCGAGCCAGCAGCGCCATTCAATGTGATCATGGCTGATCATTCACAATCAGTTCCCCGTTCCTGCCTTCTCCCCATACCCCCTGACTCCGCTATCTTTAAGAGCTCTATCCAGCTCTCTCTTGAAAGCATCCAGAGAATTGGCCCCCACTGCTTTCCGAGGTAGAGAATTCCACAGATTTACAACTCTCTGACGGAAAATGTTTTTTCCTCACCTCCGTTCTAAATGGCCTACCCCTTATTCTTAAACTGTGGCCCCTGGTTCTGGACTCCCCCAACATTGGGAACATGTTTCCTGCCTCTAACGTTTCCAATCCCTTAATAATCTTATATGTTTCAATAAGATCCCCTCTCATCCTTCTAAATTCCAGTTTATACAAGCCTAGTCGCTCCAGTCTTTCAACATATGACAGTCCCACCATTCCGAGAATTAACCTAGTGAACCCACGCTGCACGCCCTCAATAGCAAGAATGTCCTTCCTCAGGTTTGGAGACCAAAACGCCACCTATCCATGATCTCCAGGAATGCTGCCTAACCCGCTGCGTTACTCCAACACTTTGTGCCCCTTTTCTTTTTAGATTTTTTTAGATTTAGAGATACAGCGCAGAAACAGGCCCTTCGGCCCACCGGGTCCGCACCGCCCAGCGATCCCCGCACACTAACACTATCCTACACCCACTAGGGACAATTTTTACATTTGCCCAGCCAATTAACCTACAAACCTGTACGTCTTTGGAGAGTGTGAGGAAACCGAAGATCTCGGACCAGGATTACAACAGTAGTTGGAAACGTTATCATTTCTGGTTATCAAAGCTGGTTAGCATTTGGAAATGTTGAAGCTGTTAGCTGAAAATTGGCACTGTTGCACGTTGAACTACCTTTTGTTGAGCAGGAGAGTGTTTGGGAACTGTGTGAATGATCTATAATTAATCCGAAACATTCTGTGGCTAGGTGCAACATTTCAGATGAAGTGCGAGGTTTGAATACTGGCGCAGGTATTAACTGGAAGGTTAAAGCCTATTCTTGCAGTAGTGGGGATCAACCAAGCTGTATGGATCAAACATTATTTGAGCACCAGCAGGGAGTCGGCAAAGATTCGTCCTTCCTCATGCGTTCTCTCTGTTCTATTGTCACTCAAAAACATTGGAGAAGCCCAATGGATGACATTGGATACAAGTTTAGTTTAGCTTATTGTCACGTGTACCGAGGTGCAGTGAAAAGCTTTTAGTGCATTTTAACCAGTCAGTGGAAAGACAATACATGATTACAATAGAGCCATCCACAGTGTACAGATACATGATAAAGCCAATAACATTAATACCATTTAGTGCAAGATAAAGTCCAGTAAAGGTAGTCTGCTTTAAAAAAGGTATCAAACACATGGCACGGTACCAACTTAGTTCATTTTTATAGTCGTGTTTTATTGTCTTATTAACACGCACACGTGCATATAAATCAAACAGACAATAGTGGTGCAAAGTCAAAAATAATGTCTCCTAGTCTGTATGGTTCAGAGCGTATTTGGAGGTTGCAGTGTTTAATAGCCTGATGGTTGTAAGGAATACAGTACAATCATGCAACTGTGATTGGTGATGTATTAATCTATTGTATTCAAGAGAGAGCTAGATAGAGCTCTTAAGGATAGCGGAGTCAGGGGGTATGGGGAGAAGGCAGGAACGGGGTACTGATTGAGAATGATCACATTGAATGGCGGTGCTGGCTCGAAGGGCCGAATGGCCTCCTCCTGCACCTATTGTACATGTATTGTCAATACATTAATCACGTGTTGTCATTTTTAATCATGTATTGTCTTTCTGCTGACTGGTTAGCACGCAACAAAAAGCTTCCCACTGTACCTTGGTACACGTGACAATAAACTCTACTTAACAGGTTGAGAAGCCGGGCAGCTTTTGCAATAATATACATACCAACTGGGGGAACAGCCGCCTGTCCTAGAGCTCCAACTGGGATAGCTGCTTGCAGAGATGATCAGAGGTGATGTTCAGTGCCAAGACAGATGGTTAATCCACAGATCTGATTCACCACAACCCTTATGAGCAAGAGCCAACTGCACTTACTCTCTGCCATAATTTCCTGAACAAAGACCTTTGCTGAAATAATCTCTCAATCTCCCATTAAAATCATGCAGGGGTTCCATTTCCATTTTCCAATTAAAATTTAAACATTAAAGGCAGTAGCTTTTAATGGCAACAGAGTGACATTCTGGATCAGCAGAGATTTAACAACTATTCTGTGGATTTTAACTGAACAAATGTTTTGGGATGTAAAATATTTACAGAAGATGATGTGCACTCCATAACTGATACAGAAGGCTTTCTCCTGCTTAAATGGAGTATGATGAAGCAGGAGATGTATTATGATCAGACATTAGTTTGACTGTTCTGACATTTTGTTATACGACTTGAAAGTGTGAGTTGGACGAGATTAGAATCGTACAGTATGGAATCAGGCCCTTCAGCCCACTGAGTCCATGCCAGCCATCTGTCACCCATTCACACTAGTTCTATGTTATCCCACTTTCCCATCCACTTCCTTACATATTAGGGGCAGTTTACAGCAGCCAATTAAACCTACTAATTGGGATGTTGGATGAAACCAGAGCACAGGAGGAAATCAACGTGGTCACAGGGAGGACGCAAACTCCACAGACACACACGAGGTCAGGATTGAACCGGGTCTCTGGCGCTGTGAGGCAGCGGCTCTACCAGCTAATATCATTACAGTGAGGGAATTTGGGGATCTGGTACATCGGAACACGCAAAGCAAAATGTCCATTCCAGGTTTCGGGATAATGAATGTAAAGGGGAAGAGTGAGAAGGGTGGAGTGGGAGAATTAAATGGCGGATACAGATATTATTGGAGGGGGCAAAGAGGTTTTTTTTAAACAACCAAACAAAATTCGAACCTTTGCCGCAAAAATAGTTTAGGATTAATGGCAGGATTTTAAAGGAAGAGCAGAGTTTAAAGGAAGGAATTCCAGAGATTAAGAGCGACGCCAGGCGGCACGGTGGCGCAGCGGTAGAGTTGCTGCCTTACAGCGAATGCAGCGCCGGAGACTCAGGTTCGATCCTGACTACGGGCACCGTCTGTACGGAGTTTGTACGTTCTCCCCGTGACCTGCGTGGGTTTTCTCCGAGATCTTCGGTTTCCTCCCACACTCCAAAGACGTGCAGGTTTGTAGGTTAATTGGCTGGGCAAATGTAAAAATTGTCCCTAGTGTGTGTAGGATAGTGTTAATGTGCAGGGATCGCTGGGCGGCGCGGACTCAGTAGGCCGAAGGGCCTGTTTCCGCGCTGTATCTCTAATTCTAAAATCTAAATCTAAAAAGATTACTGTACCAGCAGTAATGCAGTAACAATTTTAACCAATGCAAGAGTTTGTATTCAAACAGCTGTATGTGCATGAGTGACCAGGGAGAAAACATCTAATCCAATTAACACAGAAGACTATTTGCAAAGGTGGATATGATCGGAGGGATTTTGATTTGTACCACAACATTATTGATGACTCACCTCGATTCTCAATCACCATACACCATGCCGATTCCCCAGAAACATAGTGAACATGGACTCTGGAAGAGGTGGGACAGCAGTCCATTTTGGGGCACGTCACCACTGCAGAGAATTTTGTGCAAACATTTCATGCAGGTTACTTCAGTCAGAAAAGTCCAGAACAGACACAAAGCATCCCAACAATGCACATTTATTCCCATTTGCCTTTATCAGGAATCACTGGGAGTGGTTAGGGATCAACAACTCCCGATGTTTTATTTCTACATACATCACAAATGTATCTTTTCATAGATATGTATAAATGTCAGGCGATTTTGTCCCTTACAGACCAAGACAGTTTGCTATACAGTTGTGGTATCTGGTACAGGGTGATCTGCAGATGATTACTGTGATCAGCACAGCCTTTCCCATTGCAACGATACGATATGATAGAACTTTATTTATCCCAGGGCAGGAGGGAAATTGATCTGTCAATAGTCATAAAACACAAAATTCATGTAATTAAAGTGACGAGTGTATGTGCAAAGATTGGGGAGGGGGGAGAGGGTCAGTCTACCTGATGACAGAAGGGGGAGGAGCTGTACAGTTTGATAGCCACAGGGAAGAAGGATCTCCTGTGGCGTTCTGTGCTGCATCTTGGTGGAACCAGTCTGTTGCTGAAGGTGCTCCTCAGGTTGACCTGTGTGTCATGGAGGGTTTACTGGTTGAGTCGTTAAGCTCCTGCATAACAGAGGGACATGAGCTGCAACAACAAAAAAATGTTTACCACATCTGATTATCAAGATGACAGGTTTGGGGATATTTGCAGATATTCCCGTGATGCGTTTTTTGTGTGTGGACTGCAGTGATCATGCAACTTCAAACCCAAATTCTTACTCATTAGTAGATAAGCTGCGGGTACCATCTTCCTCTTGGTTAGCAGCGCACCCAACCATTGGTGACACTTCCGTGCAGACTGCCTCTAAACAGGGCACCGTTATTCATCCAGTGTTTATTGATTAGGTCACCTGAGAGGCAAGGGCAAGGACCATTACTCTGGGTCGAGGACTCTGATGGCCATCAGTGGGAGTGGCTCTACAACACCAACAGGAAAACAGAGATGGTCGAGTCGAAATGAAAGTAGTCGGCAAGTTGCATCTGCATCTTTACCAGCCACCTTGTTGCAAATACATCCATTCTTCAGTATTGGGAGGAGCAACCATCACATTGCTCTTGGAAGCTCTTCCACTATTCATCCCAATTTCTTTCCAGTGATCGTTACATTTTTCTCTGTCACGTGTTAACAAAGTACATCCCAGAACAAAATATTTCATCGAACAAACAAACATTCTCCTTTGGTTACTCAATGCTAAATTGAATTTTTCTGGCTGATGACATAACACACTCTGAATGAGATTAATAACTTTACTCAAGACTAACGTTGATTCAATGAGGGGTGCAGGAAGAACATGCGTGGAACAGTGTAGCTAAACATGACATGTTAATCTGGCCAAACGTGTGCCAAATGGTGGAAGTAAAGTGCATTCGAGATCTAACCAACTCAAAACCAACATAACCATACCCAAAGTCCCACAACCGTGGTTAACAATGTGGCTAATTGGGTGGAGCTTTGTGAAGGAAGGAACTGCAGATGCTGGTTTAAACCGAAGATAGACACAAAAAGCTGGAGTAACTCAGCGGGTCAGACAGCATCTCTGGAGAAAAGGAATAGGCGACACAAAAAGCTGAAGAAGGGTCTCGACCCGAAAAGTCACCCATTCCTTCTCTTCAGAGATGCTGCCTGTCCTGCTGAGTTACTCCAGCTTTTTGTGTCCATCTTCGGTTTAAACCAGAATCTGCAGTTCCTACCTACACAAATCAAATCAGGTTAATGATCATCCTGCCGTCCACTCTCAATCATCAGTGATCGGAGGGGTTGCTCAGTTATGAAGCAGCATTCAAGCCAAACACCAATGTAAACAAAACATAGTTCAGTTTTATTGGGTTTTCAACAATGCATTAGAACAATTCCGAATGTAATTCACTACTCTTTAGAAATATTACACAAAATACAACTGTCTTATGGCAAAGCCGGCTTGGATAATGAACAAAATGTATGAACATGCAACCATGCTTGACACCACACGGAATAAGCAAACACTTTCCTGAAAACATATAATACAATAAAACATTTCCCAATGATATCACAAAACAAGCTTTTGCTTTAGTTCCTGTATTTTGTCATCGATGAAGTGAAAACTCAAGCTGTTTATCAAGATATGCTCCAAGAACAAATGTAACCGTCAGAACACGTAGTTGCCGAGATGAAGCAGAATTAGTCGAACTATTTGCAGAAAGTATATTTCAGTCGGGAAAATTGCCTGGATTGTAACAAACGAGGACAGAGTAAAAACAAAAACCTCAAGAAGATTCACGTCAAATCTCACAGTATCATATCGCTTTTCATCAGCTTAAAGACGCCTAATGGTTCCTCGGGATCTTTGCAGATATTCAACAGGAAATTGGCAACAAAGTGAAACAAGATGGCTGCCACAAAATAGCTGGGGAATCGTCACATGACAAAGAACAAGTATACGGTTTAGATGCCGCTTGTTGGCAAAGCTTTAAAGCCAACTTGTTTCTATGTCTCTGCCCACCTCTGTCACAGAAAGAGAAAAAATTGACATAGTCTTCACAACTAGATTTAGAACTCAAGTTATAAAGAGACAAATTATTATCTTCTGTTGTGCTTTCTACATTTTAATGCGACTCACAAAAAGTGCTCCCTATTCAGCCTTTTTCGAATGTAGCTGTGAACTAGGTAACTTAGCATCTATTTATAGACAAGCCCAAGCCTCTCAGAATGCAACAAAAAAAACATCTGCTGCATTTTCTAAATATTGCTGTGTGAAATCCTACTCCTCTACTCACATGCAATGCATCACAATCATTCGCAAAATTTGTGCTTTTTGGATTTATAGTTTTTTAAAACATACTTGTGGTTTGACATTTTAAAACTGTCGATTGAAACTGTTTTTTGCACCAATTTTTGGGGAAATAAATTTTAAAAGGGGATACACTTCGAAAGGAAGTGCCATGCAACATGTTCATGTTTAAATGAAGACAAGTCGAGACAGGTGCCTGAGGATGAGAGTTTATCAATAGAGTTTTAAATCAAGCACGTTCTTGTTGGTATGAATTTAATTAAATTCTTGAGTCAGTTCTCTTGTGGGCACCACACAAATGGATCATTACAGGCACAAATCATACTTAACCATAGCACCCTGCTGTCAAAAAGTAGTTAACACATTTTCAGCAACAACTCGTGTCAAAGATCAACAGCAGATACAACTGCTTTCTTTCTCATTCAAGATTCACAGTGGCAAAGGTGAGAGATCAGGGGAAATTACTTAGAAAAAAGAAAGAACACGAAAAGTTTAATTGTAAAACATACTGGAAGCTTATCAGCATTTTAAAATCAATTTATGAATAGGTTCAGGGACCAAAGTTTAAAGGGCACAAAATTCTCTCAACTTGGTGTTTGATAACCATGTGTATTTACAGTATATTCCAGTTAATGAAAGATCTAGAAGATACACATACAAACAATGTCTTTATTCAGCACAATGAATTGTAATCAACAATAAAATGGAGTGCATAAAAACCTGCGTAACCACAGAACCAAAAACATGCTTTTGTTCCATCGTGAAGATCTGGAAGCAAAGCAACTCAACTTAGTTTAGAGGGATTAGAGGTCGCTCCTCTCTCTTCTGCCAAACACTTTTTTTACTATCGTCCCCCTCACCTTCAGTACTCATGCGGCGGCCCAGTTTGTAGGGTGGGGTCACACTGATCTCCTCATCCTGTAAACTCTGGTCACTTTGCTCCTCTTCAACCTCCACCAGTTGGCCACTGCTCCCGTCCAGCACTTGCCTGAAGGAGAGGTCCTCGGGGGTGCAGACAGCTGTACCGCTCTCACTCCCGCTCAGCTCCAGGTCTTCTGAGTAAAGGCTCTTCGAGGCTGCCCCCCCGCCTTTGGCACAAGTCTTTTCCTTCTCCAGCTTCCTGCCGGTGTGGTGCTCGTTCATGTCGACTCCCGAGTCGAGACTGGTGTCGTTGCTGTGGGCCTTCTTGGGTTTGGGAACCAGCACGCACGAATGTCTGATGGGTGGGATCGGCTTGCCCTCCAGCGACACGAACCAGGCTCTGGGGTGAGGAGACGGCTTGCTTTTGGTCAGCTCCAGCAGCGTCTGCTCGGAGATGCCCTGCAGTTCTGCAGCAAACGGGGTCGCTCCCACCGCCTCGTTCAGGGTTCCGGGAACAGACACGGACTCCAGCAGGTTGTTGTTGTACCTTCCCCAGTTGGCAGACTTGGGATCCAGCGCCTGCTGCCCCTGAGTTACGTGTTGTCTCTGGGATTCCGACTGCTGTTGGGAGTGCAGCGGCATTTTCGGAAGTGTCTGGGTGTAGCCGTCCCTGGTGAGTGGTTCGGCCAATGGGCTGTACACCATCTGCCGGTTTCTGGGCAAGGTAGCCGACCGGGAAACATGGTCTGCAATGCCAAAATGATCTTGGGCTTGCATGACAGCAACATTCGGGTTATAAATAGGCAACAATTTATTCGAAATTAGAGGTAATTGGTACATTTCTTCATTAACAGTGTGCTGCATTTTGTATTGCCCGTCAATCATCTCCCTCCTCCGGGCCAGCATTTTCATATGTTTAATCTGCAACGCGTTCTTGGGGACATCCTCTGGGCTGTTGGTTGCCTGTTGATAGAGGTTATCCATGCACTTTTTCCGAGATCGGGCCGTGAAATTTTCGACGTAAATTTTGCAGCTGTCATTGTTTTGTTTCTCTGCGGTTTTATTCACAAGCTTGCAGAATTCCTTGGCTTCTTTATGAGACATTTCCCTTCGAGGACTGTAGGAGATGACGCGAGGCTGTTGCGAAGTTGGCTTCTCATCAGGTTTCGAGCTTTCTTTGGTGCCAAGAGCCATGTTCACGAGGTTGGTTGACGTGGTCTGGTCTTTCTTCGAGGTATCCATTTTAGTCTTGATCTGTGATTTTTTATGTGGATGATGGTAGCGTCCTCTGTTTAAAACAAAATTGAACAGGAGATCTGAGGGAGAAATTGAAAGGAGATACGTTTTCTATTTAGAGGGGTACGTTTTCCACTTAAGAGAAGTGATGGTCGTCTGGAATGAGCTGCCAGAGAAGTTGACAGAGGCAGGTACAACTTAAAAGGCAATCGTATACATAGATAGGAAAAGGGTGATACAGGCTTAATGTACACATATGGGATTTACATAGTTAGGCGACATGGTCTGAAAGGGCACACTTCTGATCTGTACGATTTTATGATATGAAAAAAAAAACTCAAACTATTAACTAAACGTTCTTGAAAAGGAATTACCGTTTTCTTCTGAAAACTGATGCCAGTATTGTGAACAAAGATAGAACGTAAAATTAGGAAATTCCTTATTTCGGGTTGACCCAGTGTCATGATTACGTATTCAAACATTCAATAAACTGCGATCATATACAGATGGCAGCCTCCCAAGATCTCCACTATAGTATGCCTCCCTCCAAACAGGTTGTATTATTGAAATTCTGCACATGATGAACTCTGCCCCAATTCTCTTCAGCATCTTTAATTATAAAATGCCCAATGAGCGATTTTTGAGCCTGCAAAATCAACCAAAAGATACCTTGACACGACAGATAGTTCTGCTGCTTCACGGCTCTGGGGACAAAGGCTCGATCCTGGTCCAGTGTTATGTCTCCGTGGACTTGATGCCTTTTCCCTGCTACTGTGTGGGTTTGCCCTTGGTGCGCTGGTTTCCTCCCACATCCCAAACATGTGTTGGTTGGGGGTTTAATTGTCTCTCCCGAGCGAAGGTCGAAGACAGGAGAATTGGGGGAAGTTGTGAGCATAGGAGGAAGAATAGGTTACAGGGAAATAAGTGGAAGTGCAAGACTGTTGGAAATGCTCTGAGGGTGGCCATGGACTCAATGGATTAAATGGACTAACGATGTAATGAAAATATGAGAAAGTATACAAATTAATGTGGGAGAAGGAACTGCAGATGCAGGTTTAAACCGGAGATAGACGCAAAATGCTGGAGTAACTCAGCAGGACGGGCAGCATCTCTGGAGAGAAGGAATGGGCGACGTTCCAGGTCGAGACCCTTCCTTAGACCCGAAACAGGGTCTCGACCCAAAACGTCACCCATTCCTTCTCTCCAGGGATGCTGCCTGTCCTGCTAAGCTACTCCAGCTTTTTGTGTCTATCGTCGGAATAATGTGGGGAATCTGCATGGGCATTCATTTATGGAGAAATCCAACCACCTACCTGCAATAACATACAAGCACAGCCACAAATCCAGCAAGAATCACAGCAGTGCCTCCCAAGATGGCCACCAGCAGCGTGGTATGGTAGTTGCTTATGTCCTTTGCAAAGCGACCAATTGTACCTGGATTAACAAAAACAAGTGTGAATAAAAACGACAGTCACACTGAACCACACCTGTATTGTTCCCCATTGTGATTTAAGATCAGCACCAAAGTCTGTGCAGGCCATTTGCAATACTATGCCTTGCATCAAATACAGCAAACTACAGGTTTTGTGGCTCTATGGGTTCAGTTCTTCTTGATGTCTGGTTTCTACGAGTAAATCAGTCAGATGTTATCATGTCTATGAGCCTTTCTAGAATAATTTTCATTTGTAGGAACAACACAGAATTTACCCACAAGAGTTCACAGGTAGCACAGACCTTGTGGGCTGAATGGCCCGTTTCCATGCTGCGGGTCGTCATGACCCTACATGTACGAGTGTAGTCACGAATTTCCAACCTCACTTGACCATTTTATTTTTCCCGTCACACGAATACAAAACCCCACATTAAGCATCTCAGTAATTGCTGTAAAATTAAAGCAGGAACTAATTGGCTGTGAAAATGCAAATGGTCTAACTTAATGAGCTGAGTGATGGCATTTTAGATCAACTGAATAGCAAAAGATGTCAACCCTGTCTCTAGGTATCAGTTACAACACGTCCTTCAAAATACAAGTAAAAGAATCAGTCGAGTTTCTCGCGACATGTTGAGGACAACAGGGCAGAATATTATCAAATGAAAACTGGGCATTTTGTTTTTATAATTTGGAAGGATCAGGATTTAATTACCTCAGATTGCAAGCATTCTCTACATTTTGATGAAGCTAAGTCTATTGTCAGTGAGGAATGAGTTTTAACCTTTTGAATGTCTGCAGCTTCCTGCGATCACTCCTTTTATTTTATTTCAGGTAATAAAGGGCGGCACAGTGGTGTAGCAGTGGATCTACTGCCTTACAGCGCCAGAGACCCGAGTTCCATCCTGACTACAGGTGCTGTCTGTACGGAGTTTGTACCTTCTCCCAGTTACCTGTGTGAGTTTTCTCTGGGGTTTTCTCCCACACTCCAAAGACGTACAATTTTGTAGGTTAATTGGCTTCGGTAAAATTGTAAATTGTCCCTGGTGTGTGTAGGATTGTGTTACTGTGCGGGGATCGCTGGCCGGTGCGGACTCGGTGGGCCGAAGGGCCTGTTTCTGCGCTGTATCTCTAAACTAAACTGTGCTCTAACAAACTGTTTATTTTCAGCCAACCTTCTCCGCTTTGAAGTCAGTTTTCCTGCATACTAGGCAAGATATGATGCCCCCTAAGCTCACACAGAAATAAACTCTCTGATACCACAGAACAAAATCCATTGAATTTTGCCCAATCTATACTTCAGTCAACGCCCTACAACTTTTAACTTGTAAAATTCACAAAACTAAAACTGTGATGAGGCATTAAAAGGACGAACGTGACAGGAAACTGCAAAGATTAAATGTTGAACGTGCTTATTCACCTGTTGTTAGTGGTAGCGGGGCTGCTATCCACTGTCCCAAGTGAGGGGCTACGTAGGTCCAGACAAGCTGGCCACCCTCTTTCCTAACTGCTCCGAGCCCTCGGTTTACCCAGGCACCTTTGACGAAAGAAGAATATTCAGGCATTTATCACAAGCAAATAAACATTTATGGTGCTGTAATAAAAGAACCAACGTTAGAAAATATCTGTTACATATTTGCAGTAGCACTGTGTTTACTGTGCTGCCTCACAGCTCCTGGGGCTCCCGGTTTGAGCCCGATCGCAGGTGGTCTCTGCCTCAAGCCTGCATGCTCACATTGTGAACAGTAGGTTAGTTCGCTGGGATATATTACCTCCCCAATGTACGCAAGTGCCAAAAACAATCAAGAAGGGAGTGGATGGATACACGAGGGAAAATGGCTTATGGGTCTGCTGGATCTACTCCGCTGGGAGCCAGCACCAACATGATGGCCAGAATGGTCTCCCTCCTTCTCTGTCATAAGTAAATTTTAACAACTTTTGCATTCACATCAAATCCCCTTGCTAGAATTGATTTTTTCAACCTTGTCTCAGTCAGTCCATTGTTCAAAATCCAAATGAATTCAAAAGAACCAAACAATTTACATGCAACTCCTGGAAAAGAAACAAGATAATTTTAAGCATTATTCTGATATAAAACCACAAGGGCAGGGCAAAAGGAAAAGGGAAGCAGAAATGAGGAGCAAATAACTTTGTGGGGCCTTCACTTTGTGGGCACATTTCTTACAGGTGTACTACAGGCTAGCCAACTGCAACGATAGAACAATCTGTGTCCACATGCACTTCCCCATTCTAATATTGGTTGTCATCAGGAACTCGTTTTAAGGCATCACTAAAGTTGCACAAACATTGACTGTTCAGCAAGTTTCATAAAATAATCTTATCAAACAATTCACCAAGACTGCAAACCAGAATGTATAAAAAGTATGCCTTTTAACATTTTACAGACTGCGAAATAAAGATGGCAATTTACATGCAATGAGGAAAAGCTGCTGAAGAAATTAAAATTAATATACATAAAATTAGTACTTTTGTGGGACAGAGAGATGAATTACGCAGCAATAATTCTTGAATTATTACGTATAGATTTAATTCAAAATGATTTGCAGTGAAGAAAGTTTCATGAAAGAATAATGGGTAAAGAAATTCTGGAGCAGACAGAAACTTTGGGAATTTACACATTTAATCACTCAGATAAGAAAATCCGCAAGTTATTCCTTGTTATCACAAGTGATGGAGCAGAATTAGGCCATTCGGCCCATCAAATCTACGCCATTCAATCATGGCGAATCCATCTCTCCCTCCTAACCCCATTCTCCTGCCTTCTCCTCTGACACCTCAAAAATCTATCGATCTCTGCCTTGAAAATATCACCTGACCTGGCCTCCACAGCATTCTGTGGCAAAGAATTCCACAGATTCACCACCCTCTGGAATAAAACTAGTGGGTGTTGATAAACAACTGTAAACCCTAAGCCCTTGGTTACTTAAAACCAATTTAGTTATTGCAGTAGTCTTAGCATTGAGTGCAGACCAATGGGCAGGATGTCTTCAGGGACTTCAATGGAATAATGGCTCCTCTTAGCAAACTTAAATCACTCAGGAATTTTAGAAATATTGCGCTAACAGCTTCTTTTCTTCCTGCTGTGTGAAATCCCCTGCACGTATTAACATTCAGATCACTGTAGCCCAGTGCACGAACAAGGTATTTGCCACCAGACTGTACCACTAATCTAAGGTAATTAGGACCGCAATGAAACGTGCTCACATACCAATTTTCATGTCAAGAGTCCAAGCTGGAAGAGCATCTGCATGTGTCACCAGGTCAGTCGGTCCAAGGGGCAATGAGATGTGGATGGACCCAGTCACCTTCACAGGTTTGCCAGCAGCAAACAACTCAACATTAATGGCAGCCAGTGGAGTCAGCTCGATGCTCTTCAGTCCTGTAAAGTATCACCTTTTATAATGAAGTGTTTAAACATCAAACAAATCCATATCCATGAAATAACACTTCCACATTAGGTCAAGTGAAAACTTATCAATTAAAAACAGATATAAATAAATCCATTTCTAAAACCTCCAGGAGCTGGTTGTACAGCTGGTAGTCCTCTTGTTACACATATTTACTTAATGTGAAGGAAATACTGCAGATGCTGGTTTAAACCGAAGAAAGACACAAAGGGCTGGAGTAACTCAGCGGGACAGGCAGCATCTCTGGGTGACGTTTCGGGTCGAGACCGTTCTTCAGATGACCCGAAACATCACCCATTCTTTCTCTCCAGAGAGGCTTCCTGTCCCGCTGAGTTACTCCACCTTGTTGTACTTAATGTGAAATTGGGTGTTCAATGTTACTTGCAGGTAACAGAAGATAACTGGTGGAGGGGCTTGAGGGAAAAAAGAGATGGTAATGAGCCAGGAGCCTGTTGTATTATTATGAAGATAGTCAAACCAGTCAGACACACATCATTTGAATCTACGCACAGAAGCATAATTTCACAATGCCATGGTTTTATTCATTTATTTTCTGCACATTTTTTGTGGACCAAATTCAATTTTACATTTGTGTTCTCGCCCAAAATATTTCAGTTTGATTAATCAATTATTTACCTCAACTGGATCTGCAAAGCAAAACAACTTAATTACAACACAGACAGAGCCATCTAACAGTCCAGGTCGACATTCATGCCTCTGCAAACCATTCTGCAACCAAGCCCATCAACAGAGGTTGCTAATGCCCTTCCACTGGGGGTCCAATTCTGGTTTCCATGTAGACACACTATTTGCTTCTCCTACTTCTATACTCAATTCATGCTCTGGATAACAACTCTCACCCAAATTGCCTGCTGGATTTTTCTGTGATGGTCTTCAATTTATCACCTCCAGTTTTGGGAGTTGACAACAAATGGAAACATATTTTCCACAATAATGCTCTCAAAGCCTTTTAAACTCCTCACTCTCACTCTTCCTTTCCAGAGCCCACGCCCATCCTGGTCATAACGTTCTTTGCAGAGTAAACGTCCCAAATCTGGTATCAGTCTTATAAATCTTTGTCTTGGACTCTCTCCAGAACCTCTATATTTGTTGTTCTACACAGGGCACCTATAACGACGGCACAGCGGTAGAGTTGCTGCCTTACAGCGAATGCAGCGCCGGAGACTCAGGTTCGATCTTGACTACGGGCGCCGTCTGTACGGAGTTTGTACGTTCTCCCCGTGACCTGCGTGGGTTTTCTCCGAGATCTTCGGTTTCCTCCCACACTCCAAAGACGTAGGTTAATTGACTGGGTAAATGTAAAAATTGTCCCTAGTGGGTGTAGGATAGTGTTAATGTGCGGGGATCGCTGGGCGGCGCGGACTTGGTGGGGGCAAAGGGCCTGTTTCCGTGCTGTATCTCTAAACCTAAATAATGACTGCAGAATAATAGTAACAATTTATTCATTTGCAATTTGATTGATAAATGGTTAATCCTGACAAATAAGCTAAACATTGTAGACACAAAAAGCTGCAGTAACTCAGCGGAACAGGCAGCATCTCTCCAGCTTTGTGTCATCTATTCCTTCTTCAGACTGAAGAAGGGTCTCGACCCGAAACGTCACCTATTCCTTCTCTCCAGAGATGCTGCCTGTCCCGCTGAGTTGCTCCAGCTTTTTGTGTCTATCTTCAGTTTAAACCAGCGCATGAAGTTCCTTCCTTCACAAGCTAAACATTGTGTTGTTTTCTCACCTTGTTATTTAATTACGCTATAGTATTTTTTCCTAAAAGTAAAAAAAAATATGTAGATTCACCGCGAATATTGTGGAAATCCAGAATCCCTTGATAAACCCTTTGGCATTGATCATTTTTGGGTGCAATTAATTACTTTCTCATTCAATTATTTAATGAAAATCTATAAAGTTAACACCAAGATTAAAAAATTAAGGCTGGACCTCAACTCTGGATCAGAAGGCTATATTTGAAGTCCAAATTCTGTATTTAAGAGTTAGATATAGCTCTTAGGGCTAATGGAATCAAATGATATGGGGAGAAAGCAGGAGCGGGGTACTGATTTTGGATGATTAGCCATGATCATATTGAATGGTGGTGCTGGCTCGAAGGGCCGAATGGCCTACTCCTGCACCTATTTTCTATGCCACTTGAACTTGTAATGCAGGCTGATGCCCCCGTGCAGTGTGGCAGTGTTACTGTTCAGACATGCTGTTTTTCATATCAGACATCAACTTAAAGACTCATTTGCCTGCTAAGGTGAAACCAAAATAAAATGCAAAAGAGTTTATAAGTTTTCTTCTGATGTCTGGCCAAGTCATATCCCTCAGCCAATATCAATAAAACTATCTGGACACTTATTTTTGTAGATATTTATTGGGTTTTATGTGAGCTAGTTCCCAAGGAAGGGAGAGGAACATCCATCAGGAAAAGGAAGAGTCAAATCTCCAAGATGATATGTGGAAAAATGTTCTAGAAGGGGGAAAAAAGATAACGATAGAAAGGCCAAATACAAAGTCTGAATTGTGAAAAGAAAGTGGCATCCTCGGTGATAATGTGAGCGGAAAATGGAAATAAAACAGTGTCCACGCACAGCGACACAATTTGCTACGATAAACACATTGTGTGAATTCCACAGCTCACAAGTCAGCCAGTAAAGAATCTGAAGAGTCTAAATCCTCATGATAGTTAGATTGCTCCAATCCTATCTACAGATCCCTTCCCACAGCCATGCACATTCCTGGGAGAGGCACTAAGACAGGATCTTTGAAGAAGGGTTCCAACCCGAAACGTCACCTAATCATTTTTCTTCAGAGATGCTGCCTGCTCCGCTGAGTTACTGAGTCCAGCATTCAGTGATAACCTTTGGTAGAAACCAGCATCTACACAAAAAGTATGACCTCTTCTATGTTGATTTGTTCAACATTATCACCAAAGGCAGGTCAGGGTGGAACATGTATGGTAAAATTCAGAGCAGGAGAATAATTAGTACCACGTTTTAGTACAATCTACTGTGTAAACTATAGACAGACAAGCTACGAAGAGATCTTGTCATACACTCCAAGTTGCAGATTTATCAAGTAGTTGCAGATTTATCAAATAACATTGCAAATAATGAAATCTAGAAAGCAAGATGGGTCGGCTACAATTAGAAATGCTTAAGCCTTTACTTGATTTATTCATTAAGGTTCCCATTGTATGGATAAAGTTGTCTGTACGCCAGGGAGGGTGGGGAGATGTGAGATAGGCTGTTAGATTAGAAACATGTGTATTCTTCGGAAGTTTCAGTAACCCCTTCGGGAACTGGACGCTGGGATATCTTCCGTCATCTAAACAAAAACACAACAAACTTTGATTAGGAGGATAAGAAAACTCAGAGCAATCTCATCCAATTAACAACAGCGCTGCAGTTCTATGTGGCAAGAAGATCGGTTGACTAGTAGTTAATCTTTCAAAGGTGGAAATTAAGTTATTTACAGTTGCATTCCCTGCATGCAGCAAAATCTATGTTTATACAACAGAAGGAATGGGCGACGTTTCTCTATCCAGAGATGCTGCCTGTCCCGCTGAGTTACTCCAGCATTTTATGTCTATCTTCGGTGTAAACCAGCATCTATAGTTCCTCCCTACACCACGTTCCTACAGATTTCTTCACCTTTACTAAATGCAGAACCCTCCACTGTAATACAGACTTCAACTTGAGGTATTAGGCTCAACTGTACTGCCTGTTGCACAGTACCTACTGCTGTTGAGCCATCAAAACCAAAATATATACTGGAGTTCCGTACACGCCATTCTGGAGCGCACAAAGAGCTGAATCTGACAGCTCACTCCCACGCTAGACTCAAGCCTGGCTTGCTGGGATCTCCAGATCTTGCACTGTGGAAACCGCCACTCAGATCCCACAACAGAATCTTTGGGAAGAGAGTTGTAAAGTTGTGCAGCGCATAAATAGGCCTTTCAGCCCTCCCTGTTAATTCAGCCATTTTGCCCATCTATACAATAGCAGCTCTGTGGTGTAGCAGTGGAGTTGCTGCCTCACAGCACCAGAGACCCAGGTTCAATCCTGTCTACGGAGTTTGTATGTTCCCAGGGTTTCCTCCGGATGCGCCGGTTTCGTAAAAACATAGAAAATAGGTGCAGGAGTAGGCCATTCGGCCCTTCGAGCCAGCACCACCATTCAATATGATCATGGCTGATCATCTAAAATCAGTACCCTGTTACGGCTTTTTCCCCATATTCCCAGATTCCCTTAGCCCCAAGACCTAAATCTAACTCTCTCTTGAAAACATCCAATGAAATGGCCTCCACTGTCTTCTGTGGCAGAGAAATCCACAGATTCACAACTCTCCAGGTGAAAACGTTTTTCCTCATCTCAGTCCTAAATGGCCTACCCCTTATTCTTAAACTGTGACCCCTGGTTCTGGACTCCCCCCAACATCGGGAACATTTTTCCTGCATCTACCCTGTCCAATCCTCTAAGAATTGTACATGTTTCTAAAATCCTCCCACATTCCAAAGACATGCACGTTTGCACGTTAATTGGCTTCTGTAAATTGTCTCTAGAGTGGAGGATAGAATTAGTGTACCGGGGGATTGTTGGTCGGTGCAGACTCGGTCGGCCAAAGGCCCCATTTCCACGCTTTATCTATAAACTAAACTAAATCCTCTGAACTCCAGACAAGGTGGGACAACATTATGTCCATTCATAAACACGGGTTAAGGAGTCATGTCATAATCGTTCACTAATACAACGTTCACTAATACAACAAAAGGGAATGGAGTGGGATAGCTTTATGTTCCTTTATTAAATTAGCAGCATTTGGTGTTATGTTGACCATATCATTTGATAGCTTCATGTCTCAATGAAAGCAAGAGACCAGTAATAACACCATCTGTTAAAGCCCAGGGCCTGCAGCTTTCAGTGATTTCAGATTCCCACTGTTCATGTCCCAGTTACACCTCCA
Organism: Rhinoraja longicauda; assembly: GCF_053455715.1. Taxonomy (NCBI): domain Eukaryota; kingdom Metazoa; phylum Chordata; class Chondrichthyes; order Rajiformes; family Arhynchobatidae; genus Rhinoraja; species Rhinoraja longicauda. The sequence continues at coordinate 58,909,853 of NC_135960.1, read as the reverse complement.
ATGTGTTCCAACAAGTACTGCCAAATGGTGATGAGAAGTGGTTGTGCTTCACTTCATGACCTCATCGTTGATACATTTCTCACTCCACCCCCAGCCTCCTCCAATCATCTCAGGCCAAGGAGAACAGACTCCCCCTTTGCAAAACTGACCGTGAAGCACTGGGAAATTGTGAGGGAGTGGAGATTTAAACAAAGATAAACTCAGTTTAAAGGAAAGCTACGCATCTCCAAGCACGAAAATACAGGGTAAATGCTCTCTCGTTCTCAGTGTTCACTGCCCCCCTGTGGCCATCCAAAGCACTGCAGTAGAGGCACATGGAACTGCACATGCTCTAATATTGATCAATACAGTGCTGGAAGAACTCAGGCTGCATCTATGGAAGGAATAGACAAGACGACAATGGACGGAAGGGTTCCAACCTGGAATGTCATCTGTCCATTTTTTCCACAGATGCTGCCTGTCCCTCTGAGCTCTTCCAGCACTTTGTTTTAATCAAAGCACAGAGTGTTCCACACATTAGCGTGTTGTGGCTTTGCAATCCAGAGTATGGGATCCAAGATATGCTTAAATTTCACCTTCTGGGAATCTCAAGGAAACCAACACATCTGCAACAGGGAATTCCTGATAAAAGGTCCTTTTTGTACAAAGTTCATAGAATTCAGGTGTTCAGAAAAATGCTGACATTCCAGGATTCATACGACCACCTTGTGATCCTACCCTGCCACGACCAAGCTGATCCTGGCTCTCAAGGTTAGTCCCAAAAGTTGGAGTAACTCAGCGGGTCAGGCACCATCTCTGGAGATAAGGAATAGGTGACGTTTCGGGTCGAGACCCTTCTTCACACTCCAGAGATGCTGCCTGTCCCGCTGGGTTACTCCAGCATTTTGTGTCTATGTTCCTTCCTACACATTTTGTTCTGTCTCAAGGTGGTTACATAAGAGAAGTGGAGGCCAGGTAATGGTATATTCAAATTCAATACGAATTCAAACCAGGAGCCATGTCCAGTATTTCAGTCTCCAACCACCCATCACTTATGAGAATTTTACTTATTTGAATCAAACGGCAGCATTTGCAAGGAATTACACAGAAGGGTCTCAACCCAAAACATCACCAATTTCTTCTTTCCAGAGATGCTGCCTATCCCACTGAGTTACTCCAACATTTTGTGTCTATCTTGGACACCCTTTGGACAAAAGGATGCTGCAACAAAGAATTGGCAGGGTGACGAGGCGGTGTCTCTGGTCACGATACATGAGGAGATATTCCTTTTAGATTGGGAAGATGTTGTAATGGAGTGGGAGCTCCCACATTTCTATTACTTTTATTGAATGGAAACAAGTGGTTCGGATCTGAACGGTTGCTCAGGATGCTCAGGAGCTTAATAAACCCAATTAATCATCTGAACCAAACTTCACTCTGGTGTTAACTCCAGCCACTTTGTGAGGGACTAAACAAACATACCAGGAGAGGACCCGAATATCGTGGGGATACCACTATTCCCTCCCGGCTTTTCCGTTTGGTTTCCAATAAAAAGGGAAATTTGTAAACATTATGGTAAGGAACGATATCAGTAAAGACAAGGAGATAACTAACGCAGACCAACATATTCAGGCTGGATCTTTCAGTACCATAATAACTACGGCCTGCAACTTGCTGAGTTTCAGAAACCCTTGAACAAAAATCCTTGACCAGCACCTAGACTGGAGGTGAAATTTTGCTGACTATTAAAAGGTGGACAGAGGGTTATGTGGGCTTTAGGTTTATTATTGTCACACGTACCGAGGCACAGTGAAAAGCTTTGCTATGCATGCTATCCAAACTTTATTCACAAAATGCTGGAGTAACTCAGCAGGTCAGGCAGCATCTCAGGAGAGAAGGAATGGGCGACGTTTCGGGTCGAGACCCTTCTTCAGACTGATGTCAGGGGGGGCGGGACAAAGGAAGGATATAGGTGGAGACAGGAAGACAGTGGGAGATCTGGGAAGGGGGAGGGGAAGAGAGGGACAGAGGAACTATCTAAAGTTGGAGAAGTCGATGTTCATACCGCTGGGCTGCAAGCTACCCAGGCGAAATATGAGGTGCTGTTCCTCCAATTTCCGGTGGGAAGAAGTCTTGTGCTATCCAAACTGATCAGATTTGACTATTCATAAATATAATCAAGTCAAACTCAAGGACATCAGATAGAACAAAAGGGACCATTTACAGTGCCCGCCATAATGTTTGGGACAAAGACCCATCATTTATTTATTTTCCTCTGCACTCCACAATTTGAGATTTGTAATAGAAAAAAAATCACATGTGGTTAAAGTGCACATTGTCAGATTTTATTAAAGGGTATTTTTATACATTTTGGTTTCGCCATGTAGAAATTACAGCTGTGTTCATACATAGTCCCCCGATTTCAGGGCACCATCATGTTTGGGACACATGGCTTCACAGGTGTTTGTAATTGTTCAGGTGTGTTTAAATGTCTCCCTAATGCAGGTATAAGAGAGCTCTCAGCACCCAGTCTTTCCTCCAGTCTTTCCATCACATTTGGAAACTTTTATTGCTGTTTATCAACACGAGGACCAATGTTGTGCCAATGAAAGTCAAAGAAGCCATTGTGAGACTGAGAAACAAGAATAAAACTGTTAGAGACATCAGCCAAACCACAGGCTTACCAAAATCAACTGTTAGGAACATCATTAAGAAGAAAGAGCACTGGTGAGCTTACTAATCACAAAGGGACTGGCAGGCCAAGGAAGACCTCCACAGCTGATAACAGAAGAATTCTCTCTATCATAAAGAAAAATCCCCAAACACCTGTCCGACAGATCAGAAACACTGTTCAGGGGTCAGGTGTGGATTTGTCAATGACCACTGTCCGCAGAAGACTTCATGAACAGAAATACAGAGGCTACACTGCAAGATGCAAACCACTGGTTGGCTGCAAAAATAGGATGGCCAGGTTACAGTTTGCCAAGAAGTACTTAAAAGAGCAACCACAGTTCTGGCAAAAGGTCTTGTGGACAGATGAGACGAAGATTAGCGTATATCAGAGTGATGGCAAGAGCAAAGAATGGAGGAGAGAAGGAACTGCCCAAGATCCAATGCACACCACCTCATCTGTGAAACACAGTGGTGGGGGTGTGATGACCTGGGCATGTATGGCTGCTGAAGGAACTGGCTCACTTATCTTCATTGATGATACAACTGCTGATGGTACTAGCATAATGAATTCTGAAGTGTATAGACACATCCTATCTGCTCAAGTTCAAACAAATGCCTCAAAACTCATTGGCCAGCGGTTCATTCTACAGCAAGGCAGTGGTCCCAAACATACTGCTAAAGCAACAAAGGAGTTTTTCAAAGCTACAAAATGTACAGTTCTTGAGGGGCCAAGTCAATCCTCTGATCTGAACCCAATTGAGCATGCCTTTTATATGCTGAAGAGAAAACTGAAGGGGACTAGCCCCCAAAACAAGCATAAGCCTAAGATGGCTGCAATACAGGCCTGGCAGAGCATCACCAGAGAAAACACCCAACAACTGGTGATGTCCATGAATCGCAGACTTCAAGCAGTCATTGCATGCAAAGGATATGCAACAAAATACTAAACATGACTACTTTCATTTACATGACATTGCTGTGTCCCAAACATTATGATGCCCTGAAATGGGGGGGACTATGTATAAACACTGCTGTAATTTCTACATGGTGAAACCAAAATGTATAAAAATGGCCTTTATTAAAATCTGACAATGTGCACTTTAACCACATGTGATTTTTTTCTATTACAAATCTCAAAGTGTGGAGTAGAGGCAAATAAATAAAGGGTCTTTGTCCCAAACATTATGGAGGGCACTCTATCTTTACTAGAAGCAGAGTAAAAGTTACTAAAACCGTTCCTTGCTCTACTTACCAATTTTTCCTCCTGTTATTAAGATAGCATCTTCGAATAACCAGAGGTTTGCTCGGCTCTGCGGAATCATCGAAAGCGTTACAGCTGCAAACACTGGAAAGCAGAAATAAAATGCGTGGCAGAACAAATTTTTTTTTTAGAGTGCAAAGTCTCAAAAAGTCATACCAGATTCCCAACTGAGCTGCTCATTAAACATCAGTAGATTGAGGATCCTCTACAGAAATTCTTTTTGCCTCTCAAATGTGGAAACAGGCAACAAAAGCCTTCAAACATTTGGACTACGCAGTTGCAACTTGGGATCCATACACAAATAAAAACATTTCTTCCATCGAACGTGTCCAAAGATAGGCAGCTTGTTTGGTTACAAATACCTATGAGAGAGAAGCGAGTGTTACCGAACTCCTAAATTCATTGGGGTGGAACACTCTCCAAGACAGACGTAAAGCCCACCATTTGACCTGTTTTTACAAAATGTTAAATGGTCAGCTCGACATAGATTGCCACATCTGCACCAAACCCAAACGTATCAGGAGTAGACGAGGGCATTCGATTCAATTTGAGATACCAGCCATCAAGACAGATGTGTATAGCAATTAATTCTTCCCTCGCACATTTAAAGCATGGAATAGTCTTCACCCTACTATAGTTACTCAACCAGATGCAACTAAATTTAAGGCAGCTCTTCTTCTCCAAGAAGCCCTTCTTGCTTAAGTCCATACTCCGCCACCTCCAGCTTAAATTCCATTTGGAATATTTTGGAGGACCAAGAACCAAGAACAAAAGGTCAAAGCTTAAACAACTGACGGGAGATCCAGAAACAGGCTGCAACAAACATTTCAAGCGTGAAGCAAACAATGTTATGCTGTAACTTGAGGGTCAGTGTTGGGAGTCCATGACTGCTGTGGACTCTGGGGAGCATTTGACTGAGGTGGCTCCATCCTCAGAGATATTTCAGTTCAAACCTCAGCCCTGCATGGAAAACTATATTAACATAAGCTATCTTTATCGACACCACATAAACAGCCTCAAAAGGGGTGCATGCCAGAGAGGACTCACGAGGGAGTGTACTTTATTATTTTTCTACACTTGCTTCTGAAAAGAAATCAATTTTAAATTAAGAAATTGAGTCCAAAGTCTTTCTGTCCAAATGAAAATAAGAACTTTACTGCTGAGAATTGGAACAGTCAAATAATTTTTCCTGAAAACATGTCCAAATCTGGGTCCTCTGCCATAAAAGGTAGTACATTTGTATTCTACCTTCCACACCCCTCTCGAAACTTCCCTAACGTTTACAACCAGTGAAAGTTTCACTGACTGCCATGGAGGGATCAGAAGGAGCAGCCTGTTATAGAGCATCTCTGAACAGCTCTTCCCAGGACAGGATGGCCCTGCAGAGAGTAGTGCGTTCGGCAGAACGCACCGTGGGAACTACACTCGTCCCCCCTGCAGGACCTATACATCAGGAGGTGCAGATCCAGAGCAAGCAAGATTATGAGGGACCCCTGCCACCCCAGCAACGGACTGTTCCAGATGCTACGGTCAGGCAAATGCCTCCGCTGTCACGCTGTGAAAACGGAGAGGATGAGACGGAGTTTCTTCCCACAGGCCATCAGGACTGTTAACTTTTATAACTCCAGGGACTAAATTTTGTCTTCTCTATATTAACTTTATTTATATGCTGTAACTGTAATTCTTTTTTTGTGCACAATCCGCAGGCATTGCCACTTTCATTTCACTGCACATCGTGCATGTGTATGTGACAAATAAACTTGACTTGACTTGATCAGGTGTCAGGGGTTATGGGGAGAAATCAGGAGAATGGGGTTACGAGGGAGAGATAGATCAACCACGATTGAATGGCGAAGTAGACTTGATGGGCCGAATGGCCTAATTCTTCTCCTATCACTTACGACCTTATGATCTATAAAGACCGTTGCCACTCCACCTTTCCTAGTCCAGAGGATTTTTTGGTGGAGCACAACCTAGAAAGGGAGAACATCGGAGATAGAATCGTCGTTGAGCGTTTACCTGGCACTCTTCTGGTTTTCCAAGGCAAGGATGCAAGCAGGTAGCCCTCTTTACGTGCAGTGACAGTCAGAGGGAGGCCCAGCGTGTACGGTACTTTGAAAACCACTCCTCCACCATCCTCAGTGAGGGCTGAGTTGGTTTTGGTGAAGTTAACAAAGACGTCGACGATGGCCCTGTCCAGGAAATGGCGAGTGACCACGTCGTTTAACTGCACCTTCAAGGTGAATGAAGACCCTGAAACCAGAGAAGAGTTCAATGCTTAACATTTTACGCTGGCTTCCAGGGAAGGTGTTGATCTGTACATGCTGCAAATTAAAAAGCAATTTAAATTTTACAGAAGCCTGGTGTCTTCAGTGCAATTACTGCTTGTGTGGTAAAATCAGTAATCAGGTTCACTCTGGGAACTATGGATGTCTGTGGCCAGAATAACTTGCAAGTGAGCTTGGAGTTTGACCACAGCAGAGTTTGGTACAAGGCAACAAAATGTTCAAATAGTTTGGTATTCCTCGATTTTCTATCAGTCAAAAGGAAGGGGAAGCAAGCTCAATGTTTACAAACTGAAGGCTAGAAGGTACAATAAAATGTTCATAGTCCAGCACACTCAGGCACAGTAGTATAGTTGCGCTTGCAGTGCCAGAGACCCAGGTTCAATCCTGCCTATGGGTGCTGTCTGTACGGAGTTTGTACGTTCTCCCTGTGACTGCTGGGTTTTCTCCTTGTGCTACGGTTTCCCCCACATCCCAAAGATGTACAGGTTTGCAGGTTGTTTGGCTTCGGTAAAAAAAAAATCTAAATTGTCCCCAGCGTGTGGCACAGTGCTAGTGTACAGGGTGATCGCTGTCAATGGGCCTCGGTGGGCCAAAGGGCCTGTTTCTCCAAACTAAATTTGGTGGTGGGTCTCAATCCAAAACGTCACCTATTCCTTTACTCCAGATATGCTGTGTATGAAGGAACTGCAGATGTCGGTTCAGACTGAAGAAGGGTCTCGACCCGAAACATCCTCCATTCAAAGATGATGCCTGTCCCACTGAGTTTCTCCAGCATTTTGTGTTTAGCTCCAGAGATGCTACCTGTCCCGCTGAGTTGCTCCAGCTTTTTGCGTCTATCTTAAATTTGCAGATTTTCAGGTAGACTAGCAGGTTTTCTGGATTATTGGATGTTATTCCAATTACTCCTCATGACCAACAAAGCCCTCCATAACCTGGCCCCATCCTACCTGACTGACCTCCTCCACAGACACACTCCAACCCGTACCCTCCGCTCTGCTGCTGCTAACCTCCTGTCGTCCCCACATCCGGACCAAACTCAGATCCTGGGGGGACAGGGCTTTCTCCATCGCTGCTCCCACACTCTGGAATTCGCTACCCCAAACCGTCAGAGACTCCTCCTCACTCACCACATTCAAAACATCACTGAAGTCTCACCTGTTCAGCACTGCCTTCAATCACTGACCGTCACCTCACCTTCTGTCTCCTTTTCTGTTCGTTTACTTATTTATCTATTTATTTTATTTTCTATGTTTTAGTAAACCCTGTAAAGCGTCTGAGTGTTTAGAAAAGCACTATATAAATGTAATGCATTATTATTATTATTATTATTAGTATGTCAATACAGATATACAGTAATTCTCTTTTTTTGGTGAAGATTCTGTGCAGAATCATCACAAATTTCCTTATGTTTAAAGAGTGAGCAGGAATCAAGGTCCCGCCGAGCTTCAGGGCAGTGCAGGAAACAAATCACCAGATGCCAAACCATCGGAATTTCCGAAAAGTCAAATAAAAGATTATTAATGTAGATATAAACAAAAACTGCAAATTACTGCTGGGGCTGAAAAATATGTTTAGGATAAAGACTGCTTGCAGCTAAGAACTGAGTGTTCAATAATTATGCACCAGACAACTTGCAAAATAAAAAAAAGAATCACTGGACAAAGTATTTATGTAATGGCAAAATATTTTGTTGGATTTGTGTATGATGCTCTAACAGACATAGGGAGCAAATTTAAGGATTTCTACAAGGATGTTACTGGTTTGAGCTATAGGGAGAGGTTGAGTAGGCTGTTAGAGAGTCGTAGAGTGATACAGTGTGGAAACAGGTCCTTCGGCTCAACTTGCCCACACCGGGCAAATGTCCCAGCTACACTAGTCCCACCTGCCGGCACTTGGTCCATATCCCTCCAAACCTGTCCTATCCATGTACCTGTCTAACTGTTTCTTAAACGATGGGATAGTCCCAGCCTCAATTACCTCCTCTGGCAGCTTGTTCCATACACCCGCCACCCTTTGTGCGAAATAATTACCCCTCGGATTCCTATTAAATCTTTTCCCCTTCATCTTGAACCTACAATCTGAAATCTGACAATGTGCACTTTCACCACATGTAATATTTTCTATTACAAATCTCAAATTGTGGAATACAGAGGCAAATAAATAATGGGTCTTTGTCACAAACATTATGGAGGGCACTGTATGTCCTCTGGTCCTCGATTCCCCTACTCTGGGCAAGAGACTCTGTACATCTCCCCGATCTATTCCTCTCATGATTTTGTACACCTCTATAAGATCACCCCTCATCCTCGTGTGCTGCAAGGAATAGAGACCCAGCCTACTCAACCACTCCCTATAGCTCACACCTTCTAGTCCTGGCAACCTCCTTGTAAATCTTTTCTGAACCATTTCAAGCTTGACAATATCTTTCCTGTAACATGGCACCCAGAACTGAACACAATATTCTAAATGCGGTCTCACCAATGTCTTATACAACTGCAACATGACCTCCCAATTTCTATACCCAACTTCTATTCCTTGGAGCACAGGAGGATGAGGGTTGATCTTCTAGACATGTATAAAATCAGGAGAGGAATCGATCGGGTAAATGCACAGCGTCTCTTGCCCAGAGTAGGTGAATCGAGGATTAACAGGAAAAAGATTTAATAGGAATCTGAGGGGTAACCTTTTCACGCAAAGGGTGTTGGGTGCATGGAATGAGCTGCCAGAGGAGGTAGTTGAGGCAGGGACTATCCCAACATTATAGTTAGACAAGTACATGGAAAGGACAGGTTCAGAGGGATATGCAAACGCGGGCAGGTGGGACTAGTGCAGCTGGGATATGTTGGCAAGTTGAGCCAAAGGGCTGTGGAATTCTAACAAATCTGAAACATGGGAAATATGTGACAATTTCATTATAAACAACTTCTTACACTGCTGAAGTATCCAATTTCTGTATCAGGCATCAGGCTTTGTGTAAACAAAAATCAATGGACAAATGATTTTGTTTTAAATCAGCCTATGAATAAAGGCAGTAAAAACAAAAGAGCAGATAAATTGAAATACAATAGACAGCTAAACTTCTTGTCAAATGATTTATGGTTTCTATTTTTAAGCAATGAGAGATGATTCCGACATATGGCACTGTCCAGAGGAAAGTAAATGTGCCAAAGAAAAGCTTTCAAAAGTCTCAAGTGTAAGCAAGATCTGCAAAACATCAATAGCTAAATGCTCTGATCTGTTACATGTACTTAGAAAGTCGAACTGTTTATATGAAACAATGATAAGCAAAGCAAAAAAGTCATTATTGCAGATCAAAGAAAGGGAGTTCCCATTATTACTGCTTTGCACTGAGAATCAACACTTCAGATATTAATCATAATACTGGATTATTGCATCGTTTCCCCCCACCATATTGAAGTATTATAGAGGTCCGTCTTGGATTTCCTGAGATATAATAGAGAAAACATTACAGGTCAATTGTCCAGGTTCAGGGCAGTGAAGGCTGTTAATTTTAATGACCAGAAAAAGATCGATTGATCTACCAGCTTCCACGATCAAATGTCCATTCTAGGCATCTGTTGAGCAAGGCTCCAATCGTGGATGAAAAACTGGAGCAGAGTTTACAAGTTTAATATACATTTCAATAACTTGCATGCACCAAAAGTAAGAACTTTGGAACATACATAAATGCGGTTGGTGCATCATTTGTTTTACAAATTTAACACCTGTGCTTGATGTTCAAATGTACGCAATGAGGAAATTTTGTAGGGTGACACCAAAAATTCACACTCCTTTCTCCACCCTGCGAATTGTCTGGAATTGCTCGAAAACATTTAATTTTTTTAATTTCCAAAATACCTCGGGAAGTGTGTTGATAGAATTTAAAGCTGGCTCTTTCCATCGCAATTTGTCAAGAAAATAGGATGTTTTATCAGGGACAACAGGAATGTGGTGTTCGGCCTTGCTGCTTGGGGCAAGAATGGGAATAACAGCAGGGCAACTAATGTTAGAAAGGACCAGTTTGCTGGAGAAGGGGTAGAAGAAGGTTGTCTCTGAGGATCCTTCATTGCTTCTACTCTGGGGCTGTAGAAAGCATCCTGTCCGGGAACATTACAGTCTGGTTTGGGAACAGCTCTGCCCAGGACAGGATGGCCCTGCAGAGAGTAGTGCGTTCGGCAGAACGCACCATAGGAACTACACTCGGCCCCCTGCACGACCTATACATCAGGAGGTGCAGTTCCAGAGCAAGCAAGATCATGAGGGACCCCTACCACCCCAGTAACGGACTGTTCCAGATGCTACGGTCAGGCAAACGCCTCCGCTGTCACGCTGTGAAAACGGAGAGGATGAGACGGAGTTTCTTCCCACAGGCCATCAGGACTGTCAACTTTTATAACTCCAGGGACTAAATTTTGTCTTCTCTATATTAACTTTATTTATATGCTGTAACTGTAATTCTTTGTGCACAATCCGCAGGCATTGCCACTTTCATTTCACTGCACATCGTGTATGTGTATGTGTCAAATAAACTTGACTTGACTTGAGAAGAATGAAGGCTATTCTGTCAGCCATGCATCTTACTCCATTGAATTCGACAAAACAGTGTGTCTAACGGTAATGCAAAAGCACAAAGGACTGGAACAGTTTCTTCCCAGCTGTTGTCAGGCAACTGAACCATAGATAGACACAAAGTGTTGGAGTAACTCAGTGGGTCAGGCTGCATCTCTGAAGAGAAAGGATCGGTGATGTTTCAGGTCGGGACCCTTCTTCAGGCTGAATCGCGGTGTCAATTAGAGAGCGGTTCTGACCTCCCATCTCCCTCACTGAAAACCTTCGACCTATCTTTAGTCAGACTTTACCCTGCACTAAACGTTATACCCTTTATCCTGTATCGGTACACTGTGGACATCTTGAATCACGTATAGTCTTTTACTGACTAGATACCACGTAGCAAAAAGCTTTTCACACGTGACAATAATTCTTCGAGTCCACATCACAATATTAGAAATTGTCCAGCCAGAGCTGAACACACTTCTCGCCATCTGCATACAATGGCGTCTTGCGCGTAGTGGTGGAAAGAACGGTGGAAGCAGGGCCGCGACGTGAACGCTCTTTCCTTGACCCCGTGACAATAATAAACTGAACTAATCTACTCAAAAGGGAAGCAGGGGTTTGTACTGAGCAGCTGTGCACCAGAGAACTCTGTTCTTTACAGACTGCTCTCAGCGATACCACTGGCAGGTAGGTCATCAGCTTGGTGAAAGAGTCAATTTGGTCGGCCTGATACTTGTTGGTTTTCCAATGCAACAAGATGCCCTCAAGCAAATGGCCCATTCCAAGCAAAACACAAAGTGCTGAAGTAACTCAGTGGGTCAAGTAGGGGATGGATCGATGATATAGGAAGGAACTGCAGATGCCCGTTTATACCAAAGAAAGACACAAAGTGCTGAAGTAACTCAGCGGGTCAGGCAGCACCTCTGGTGACATTTTGGGTCAGAACCCTAAAGAACAGTACTGCCCCAAAACATAATTTATCCCTTTTCTCCAGAGATGCTACTTAACCCAGCACTTTGTGTTTATCAATGGACAGATGATGTTTCAGGTCAGGACCCTTCTTCAGACTGTTACTCCAGCACTTTGTGTTCTGCTTGAGATTACAGCATCTGCAGTTGCCAGAGTCTCCATTTTACTGCACATTCCAAGGTGCAGATGCACCATCCCGAAGGACGCAATGAATCTCAGTACAGCCATTGTAAAGATTTTGCAGCCACAGCCTGGGGAGTAACAGCCTCCCAAATGCTTCAGATGCATTGTTCATGGAGGAATCACAAGTGGCGATGATACATTGCAAGAGAATGCATCGAATTGATGGTGCAATGAATATTAAGAAAGACAAGTCCCGATTGGATTCACTGTCTATATTATGAATAGAGTATACATTGGAAAGAAAAAAGCTTTAATGTAATTGCAATTGTATGATGGGGCAGGAGACTGGAAGAAGCCCAAGGCAAGGTGACAGGAGGGTGCACAAGGCTCAGGGGTGGATGCAAACAGAAGCAGCTGATCTCAGATTGCCATCTGAGGTATACATTACCAGACTCTCATTTTTCTGTTCAAGATGGAGCTCCTCTCCCAGGCATTATATGTTTTAAACATTTAAACACCACAAGCAGCAGACCTTGCACAGTCTAATTAATTGAATATTTCAAATGCCTTCGACTCCCGAGGATGCCCCAGGCACTTTTTAAAGACAGAGTGGAAGTCGCAATGGAATCACACTCTGTGATGTGAAAGAGCAGCAGTGATAGACTTCCTTCCCCAGGGAGTCTGCCATCTCCTTCCTCTGGAGTCAGTTCAGGGCCCCACAGCACATTTGCATTGAAATGTTAACATTTAGCAGATACCAACCTAAAAGCAGAAAGACATTCTGTTTGCATTTGAAAGCACTTCAGCTAAGATTTTTTAATTCTATTTACTTATTTTCTTTGTTGCTGTTTCATTCACAGAATTGAATGAACTTGTAACAGCCAGTTTAAGTATGCCTCGTGAAGGTTCCCGTGGGACTCTCTTTTAGACTACAAATTGCCTCAACCGCATTGTTTTAAATGGCTCTGCAAACAGCTAATACTATTTCACAAATATTGATCGTCATACCCCATAATTTTTTTTTAAACATCTATGTAGAAAATGTATTTGTGAAAAGAACGATAAAATCTACATTTTGAATACAGACAGCAAAGCACAAGAGAAAACAGCATGTTTCTACTGCTCTTGCACAACATGCATTTTTAAATTCTGGGTTAATTATGTCATTATTCTATCATAAAAATTCTTAAAATCCAGCAGATATTGCAGGATTCTTCATTCAATAATCAGTGTGTTTTCACCACAAGGGCTGTAATCTGTTTAATGCAGAGAAAAAAACCCCAACATAAATTTGATAGCACCTGCCAACATTAATGAAAGTTCATTTCAAGCCCATTCACAGACTCTGCCCTGTTTTCTGAACAGTTCCACAGTAAGTGCAAATGGGGATCTGTACCTCATCAGGAACCAACTCCCATTTCTTAGCCTTTGGAGACCTGCATTGCTCCAACCAGATACACTCAGAGAGTTGTGAAGCTGTGGAATCACTCAGAGAGTTGTGAAGCTGTGGAATAACTCAGAGTTGTGAAGCTGTGGAACTCTCTGCCTCAGAAGGCAGTGGAGGCCAATTCCCTGGATGCTTTCAAGAGTTAGATAGAGCTCTTAATGATAGGGATATGGGGGGAACGGGGTACTGATCGTGGATGATCAGCCATGATCATGGTGACTGGTGGTGCTGGTTCGAAGGGCTGAATGGCCTACTCCTGCATCTATTGTCTACAAATCCAACTTTGGGAGGAGCACCTCATCCTTTTCAGTCTGACCTAACGCCAGCATTTTAAAATAAATCCATCAATTTCTGGTTGCTCTGCAAGCAGAAGAGAAGAAGGCCTCTGGGTGAAAGATGACTTGCTACCCCTCCAATTTAAACAGTGATTCAGCACAAAAGGACACAAAGTGCTGGAGTAATGGGTGACGTTTCAGGTCGGAACCCTTCTTCAGTCCGATTGAGGGGGTAAAGAATTCAATGTTCATACCGTTGGGTTGCAGACTACCCAAGCGCTATAGAGGGTGCTGTTCCTCCAGTTTGCATGTGGCCTCACTCTGGCAATGGAGAAGGCCCAGGACAGAAAGGTCAGTATGGGAATGGGAATTAAAATGGTTAGTAGGCCTTGGCAGACCGAAGACACACTCGGTAAAACAGTCGACGAGTCTTTACTTGGTCTCGCTGACATACAGGATGCCTCACTGGGAACACCGGATGCAGTAGACGAGCTTAGAGGAGATGCATGCGAACCTTTGTCTCACTGGAAGGACTGCAGGAGTCCCTGGATGGAGGCACACTCAGCTGCTTATAGCTTTCTCCGTCAAAATGAAGGAAATTCAGTCGTATCTCCTTCCAACTCAATCAAATCAGCAAACATTGTAAAATCTACCTGGCTTCACCTCACAGCTGCCAGGCACCAGGAATCCCAATCAGCTGATGCCCAGAAGAACCGGGGAATTCTGGTCCAAGAGGTGAGGGGTGGAGAGAGAGCCTTCTATCATCTGGGATAGCAGCAAATGCTACTGCTTTGTCACTGACAGCATATATAAGACCACTATACACTCCCAGCAGGTTTATGCTTTCGTCTCGACTACTCCCGCTTTTCTTTCTACCTGCCCTCTCCATTTTACATCTTGAGAATTGTTCAAAATGCAGCCATTTGTCCATATTATCTTTTTTAAAGATTTTACTCAAATAATTTTTGATGTAAGAAAATAACTGCTGGTACAAATCAAAGGTATTTATTTCACAAAATGCTGGAGTAACTCAGCAGGTCAGGTAGCATCTCAGGAGAGAAGGAATGGGTGACGTTTGAGGGCGAGACTCTTCTTCAGACTGAAAATCAGCCCAGTGGTATGAATATTGATTTCTCTAACTTCAGGTGACCCTGGCATTCCCTCTCTATCCCTCTCCCACCCAAGTCACACTAGCTTCTCGTTTTCACCCAACAAACAGCAAACAAGGGCCTGTTACCTTTATCATCGTTACTTTTTTTTTGCATATCTTTTATTCATTGTTCTTTATCTCTCTACATCATCATCTTTTTCTCTCATTTCCCTTATCCCTAACCAGTTGAAGAAGGGTCTCGACCCGAAACGTTACCCATTCCTTCTCTCCAGAGATGCTGCCTGTCCCTCTGAGTTACTCCAGCTTTTTGTGTCTATCTTCAGTTTAAACCAGCATCTGCAGTCCCTTCCAACACATTGCTTCACGCTGTGATCAGAGCAGCTTCTTTGATTTGTCTCTCCAACAGCAGATTATTCACGCCTCAATTTTCAACGCCTGGGATGGGATTACCTTCGAGGCATTAACTGTTTTTTTTTTAACACAAGTGCTGAAGGAGATATTATTCATTTCCTTCATTTTTCTTCAAAGCCCAGAATGGACAATAAAGCGATAAAACAGATAATTACCAGATGGTGAAGGTGACCAATTGCACTAAATATCAAACGAAAGGCAGAAAGATTACAGGGAAATGCAAAAAATAGTTGTTTCTCAAGCATTTTCCTGTTAGTGAATAAATTTAGATTCTAAAACTATCCAAGCAAATTAAAACAATTGTATTCAGTGATGTCTGCGTTCACCCGCTAATTGTGCGATACTGGCTAGGCACGTTGCAGGTATATTTGAATCAAACATGCGAGCAGGTATAACGAGACAGGATGGGGATAAAAGGAGAAGCGATGAGCATTTCAACAAGGGTCAACAAACAGTGTGCCCACCAGCAATCAAAGCTGGCAGGATATGCACAAGCCATGTACTACAGCCGCAACCCTGCAACGTTAGACAAACATTGGTACAAAAATCAGCAATCATAAATGCACAGAAGGCATCAAACCTCTCTGCTGAAGATCGGAGAAAATTCAACAAAAGCAAATGGACCGTTTTGGATCATCTCTCCTTATCTTAACTGAAGCCAACTATTTGGGGATAATTCCCTATAACCAATGGGCTCCCAAAGGACCATTGCGAAATCTTTATCTCTCGACTGATCCATCAATATATGGCCATTACTTTCATATTTAATGATTCCAATTTATTAAGAAAGAAGCATGGTGTAATCTAATATAATCAAATCATTCATTTTTCATAGATAAGAATGAAAGTGTCCAGTCAAAATTGCTTAGGCGTGTGGAGGGAGAAAGGATTAGTATTTAATACATGCTATTGCTGTTGGAAGTGGGGTATTTATTATCACAGAGCAAAATTTAAACAGAAAGTAGCAAAGAAATTTATAATAAGGAAATAAAAACTGATCATAAACCACAATACCAGGGATGCATACCAGCATCCCAGGAGCACACACACAATCTCCTCTACCATTCCTCAGGATGCGAAGAATAACCGCAACTAAAAATGATATTGCCAAATCGATATTTGTAAAAAGTGAGGAGCAGGCTTTGCAAAATCCACGCTAATTAGGCAAACACAGAGCTGTGGAGGAGAGACAGCAAATGATGAGGAAACTGAATGAGGCTTCCAAAAAGCAACGCCACCCACATATACGTGCAGGCATCAGCCCACACTGCCGTATTTTTCTGTTAAATTAGATAGATAACACTACTTCTCCCTTTGATGTACTTCAAAGTACTATTAATAAATCAACCCACTAACATTTCCAAACATTTTTTTCTATTGCATTTGATCTGGCCAGAATATTGAAAATCTGTCAACATATTGTCTGAGCTCATGTCTTCCCTTCAACCAATTAAACTGCAGAATTAGAGATCATAAACTACTCGTGCTTAAAGCTTATTGAGACCCAGCTGTTCTGAGCAGAGCGAGTGTTATATTAAAGTTTTTTTTTCTGTTGCAGATCCTGTTCTTTCCTGGGCCTTTAATAATGTAAATATGCATTAAGAATTCACTTATCTCACAGAAAACATAGTGCCAACATGCCCTAAAAATATTTACTAGCTGCCTGTGCCATCATGCTCTTCCTGCTATTTACCTTTAATGTTAAGCAGCATGCAGCTGCCAGCCTTTATGTACAGTTATGACAGGATTAGTATTCATGCAAGTCTGACAGATGTGTGCTTATCATTTCTACGCATACGATCCCCAACCCAGAGTTGGAAAATCGTCCTGATTAAACCAACCCCAGTAATTGCATCCCAGAAGGGAAACGTCACAGATTTCAAGCTTGACAATTCTTCTTTTGCCAGCAGGGAGGGTTCTTGCATTTCATTCCCACAATTTACCCTTATCATCTGATTACTCAGAAGCCCTGTGCCCGACATGGATTTTTAACCAACTCGACGATTACAGCAGTAATGCAGCATGATGCAATAGCAACTGATCCAAGGCACTGGATTTACAGAAAGAATCAGAACAAATTTCAAAAGAATAACTCAACCTCTTGCAAAGGGAATTACTGGATGAAGCAAAAATATGCACAGAATTGGTGTAGGAATGAACTGCAGATGCTGCTTTATACTGAAGATAGACACAAAATGCTGGAGCAACTCAGCAGGTAACAAAGACTCCTTGTCTGAAGAAGGGTTCCGACCCTAAAAGTCACCTATTCCTTTTCTCCAGTGACGCTGCCTGACCCGCTGAGTTACTCCAGCATTTTGTGTCTATCCAATGCATAAAATTGCTTGGGAAAAGTAGCACAGAAAAAACATCAATTGGAAAAACAGGAGAGGATCACTGTTTATGCTTTGTACCAGCCACCTCCCACTTTATTTCATTGTTTCTCTTCATTCCCCTACTCTTCCTCACTCAACTATCCATTTCCCCCTCAAATCCAACTATCTACACCAGGGACAAACAGTACAATGGTGATTAAGCAATGGGCAATGAGTTCAGCAAAATCAATGACCGAGTAGTTCCAGAGCCGTGAAGGGTGCTTCCAGCAAGGATGCAGGTACAGATGCTGACTATAACTCACCAAGCTCCGAGGACTGGCAGCAGTCAGAAGGGGGGGAAGGGAAAGATATGCTGGCAAATCCATCACTGTTTCTTTGATGGCAACGTGGGCTGCTTCAGACTTGCTAGCTGGAAGCCCAATTTTAAAGCAGCTATGGAATACACAGCGGGTCTAACCTCGGACCCTCTGCATGCTTTGGGCCCACACCAGCCTTAACATTTACTCAGTAAAACAACAGGGCCACCACGACTCATTTACTTTTTGACCTAGCACCGGAAGGTCGACACAGCTTTCAACTTTTAAAGAATGTTAGGCACGATGTTTATGACCAGTAGTGGGTTACAGCTTGCAAATCACTCAACGGTGAAGAGCTTTGATTAATTTCATGGTCACAACAGTACAGTAGCTACAGGTCTGAGATTGCTGGCTCTAACCAGACAAACCAAAAAACTATTCGCATAAGTAGCACAGAAAAATATCAATTGGAAAATCAGAAAAGGATCAATGTTTATGCTTTGTACCAGCCACCCACCTCTTTATTTCATCATTTCCCTTCATTCCACTACTCCTCACTCAGCGGCACAGTGGCACAGCTGCCTTACAGCACCAGAGACCCGGGGTTGATCCTGACTATGGGTGCTGTCTGTACGGAGTTTGTACGTTCTTCCTCTGACCACATGGGTTTTCTCCGGGTGCTCCAGTTTCCTCCCACAGGTTTGGTACAGGTTTGTAGGCTAATTGGCTTTGGTAAAATTGTATATTATCCCTCATATGTGTAGGACAGTGTTTAAGTGCGGGGATTGTTGGTTAGCACAGACTCGGTGGGACGAAGGGCCTGTTTCTACGCTGCATCTCTAAACAAAACTATACTAAATATCCATTTAACAGCGTGACCAGGGTTGTCGTCTGCCTGTTACATCCATAATGGTTTAAATGGCAGAACGCTATCATGACAGTCTGAGCAAGTTAAAAATTCGTGCACTTATTGATCCGAGCAAAGGGGCAAATGGGAAATCCCATGGAGTGATAGGAGGATCAATTGGTGATGGTGGGGGGGGGGGGGGGGGGGTTAGTAAAAGAGATTTTAATGGACTCTGCACATTAAAGCTTAAAAATACCTTCAGGATTCAATGCCCCAACATAATTGACATTTGTAAACAAACTGTGATGCTAAGAGCTGATTCACCAAGGGTGAGCATGTGAATGAAGTATTTGTTCACTACTTAATCTAGTCCTCAAATCATGTACAACCTTGGATAACAGTGTTGAAAGAACTATTCATTGGTGAACAGTGGTGGGGGTGGGGATGGGGATGAACAGCAAATATGTTGTTCACCACAATGCCCTTGAAAAAATGGATCAATTTTACTCTTTGGGAATTCCAGTAATACCCAGCTGTAAAAAATACCAAGTGCAAACTGCAACAAGACATTGATCCGAATCTGGCTGGACTAAATCTACCAATCTGAGACACCCATCTGACTTGAGCTAAATACATTATTGAAACATGAGATGGATGTCTGATGAACTAATGAGATACTTAGGTAATGCTGGTTACCAAGATCTCCTGCATTTTGACAGCTTTCCAATGATCCAAGCTTCCCTCTATTCGACAGTAGAATTGCTTGCTTTGTTGAGGAAAATAAAACGAGGAGAGTTTACAACATCACTCAGTGACGTTAACAACAGGTTTAATGTGGATTAATAGATTATAGCTAAGATAATATAAAAGTAACAAATATCACAGTTTAATTCACCACTCCACTCTGTCCATGGTCAGTCCATGGTCTCAGCACTGTTCCCAACAAAGCCCAATGCAGTTTTGAGGAAAAGACTTATCATCTCCCACCTGGGCAAGTTGTAGCCCCTCAAGATTCAACTGTAATAGGTAACTCACTTTCCCTTTTGTATTACAACTGGTCGTCTTTCTTCTCTCCACCCAACATCTCCATTTTGGGCTCGGTTTTCTACAAAAGCTCGCACTTATTTTCTTTCCAATCTTTCTCATTCATCTTCAAACAAGCCAGTTTTATTAAACTCTCTTCATAAATGTCACGTTGCAACGCTGGTCTCACCCTATCAGAGGCATTTCCTGTATCCTATCCAACCCTCTCCCCCCCCCCCCTCCATTTTAAAATTAATGGGATTAATGTGGGGGGGGGGGGGGGGGGGGTGTCAAATGAGTGGTTGGTGTGGACTCGCATGCCCATTTCTGACCAGTATCTCTTTGCGACACTAAAACTAAACTAACTCATTTCCTCACTCCCAGATCAGACGCAGGATCTTCGACCTTAGCTCTGTGTCTCTTTCTGCAGATGCTACCTGACCTGCAGCATTTTAAACTTTTATTTCAGTTTTCTTTTATCTTCCGAGTGGGGACTCAACTCCTACTTCTCTCTTCCCTCTTGTGCAGTCAGTTTTCCTTCCATGCTGCCACATACTCTTTTACTCCACGGCCTTCAATATAACGAGTATAGACAAGTTCTCGGGGCATTAAACAGAGGACCCATGTGAAACTTGAGCCATCACAGTAAAATGCTTCAGTACGAGAAAAATGTTTTTATAAAGTGCTGGAAAATACTCGTGGCCTGTTTCCTCCCACTCACTTTGCTGTCTTTGAATGCCATTGTTGCCTGTGCCACTGCTTCTAGCATCCATTCAAACAGCGTGTCTAGCCTCCTCATAAAATGAGACACCCAAGGTTGGCTGTTCCTGGGGCTGGTATATCCTGGTTTGGACGGGTCTATCCTTCATATGCATTGCTGTCTGACAGGAATGTTAGGAAGTGCAAAATAAAAATAAAAATCTGCTTCTTTCCTGGCCTGAAGCACCAATGATAGCGAGGTACTAAGCCCTCCATCCTTTGTAAACCTAAAAACATTATTAAACCCCAGGGCAAGGATAATCAGCAGCACACTCAGTCTTCATTGAGTTACCACAAACAGAACAGTTGGCTAGCAAATACAACCTATGGTCACACTGGCCCACAGGATGTTTCGGATGAAATCAATGCTCACAAAATCACCTGATGTCCAGTCTACTAAGTCCAGGTTCCACATCAAATGGACAGAGATATGCTAGGAACCCCAACTAAATTCACAACCGTATCATATAATCTATTGCAAATCTTTTCCGTCTGGTGGAGGGCATCAAGTTCACCGGCATAATGGAGGTAGACACAAAATACTGAAGTAACTCAGCGGGATGGGCAGCATCTCTGGAAAGAAGGAATGGGTGGCGTTTTGGGTCGAGACCCTTCTTCAGACCAAAGTAATAATTGTTTCTCAGAATTTGAAGCCTCTTTGAAAGCACTTCAAAGCCAGGTGGTGTCAATATTATTTTGAAGCCAATGTACTCTCCACTAGGCCTCAAAGCACTAATGGGATAAATAAGACATTTATGCACTTTATTTTTTTGGAACTCTGGTCGTTCAAGGCATGAACCTGCACTGTCCTTCAACCATGACAAGAAAATCTAACCGGGCAGATGAAGCCTTACTTTAATAGCTGAAAGTGACATCTCCGACACTGTGGTACTTCTTCAACGCTTTGAACCAGCATCTGCAGTTCCTTGTGTCATGATGCTGATAATTCCATAATAGGTATCTGTTTCCACAACTAAACAGATACCTATCAGAGTATAGAACTGCAGCACGTTCCGACACACTTAGACAATAGGTGCAGGAGTAGGCCATTCGGCCCTTCGAGCCAGCACCGCCATTCAATGTGATCATGGCTGATCATTCTCAATCAGTACCCCGTTCCTCCCTTCTCCCGATACCCCCTGACTCCGCTATCCTTTAGAGCTCTATCTAGCTATCTCTTGAATGCATTCAGAGAATTGGCCTCCACTGCCTTCTGAGGCAGAGAATTCCACAGATTTACAACTCTCTGACTGAAAAAGTTTTTCCTCATCTCCGTTCTAAATGGCCTACCCCTTATTCTTAAACTGTGGCCCCTGGTTCTGGACTCCCCCAACATCGGGAACATGTTTCCTGCCTCTAACGTGTCCAACCCCTTAATAATCTTATAAGTTTCGATAAGATCCCCTCTCATCCTTCTAAATTCCAGTGTATACAAGCCTAGTCGCTCCAGTCTTTCAACATGACAGTCCCACCATTCCGGGAATCAACCCAGTAAACCTACGCTGCACGCCCTCAATAGCAAGAATATCCTTCCCCAAATTACACTTAATTCTCTTGTGATGACAGGATCACTAGTATGCCAATGGCCGGTTTGAATATAATCAATTTATTAAAATCAGTACATTTCTGATTGGTGCTCGTCAATAGAATTATCAGCAAAGCAACTGTTGATATAACCTCCTCGCATTACTAGTCCTGAATGTATTCAAGATAACCACGAAGCAGATTTTTTTTTTTTTTTAAACTTACTCTAAAGTCGGTCATATTCAAAGCCTCAAGAATAAAAAAGGTCAGCATTTCTAACTGGAAGGGGAAACGAAGCAGCATGATTCATACTCCGAAGACAAGGAGTCCTTACACAACACAATACATGCAATTTTTTCTTCTAAATTCAGAAGGATTCTGTAAAGTTATATTTGTATATCCCAGTTTTAAATCTTTATACATCTACATGCTTGAGCAAGAAATGGCCGATTCACATCCTTCCTAGTCTGACTTTCGGAAGCCAATATTTATCTTAAAAGAGGTATTTATTCACAAAATGCTGGAGTAACTCAGCAGTTCAGGCAGCATCTCAGGAGAGAAGGAATGGGCGACGTTTCGGGTCAAGACCCTTCTTCAGACTGATCCTGTTTATCTTAAAAGAAATCTCCTCATCAGTTGATTTCAACTCCTCCCCAACTATTTTATCTTTGGCCACTACTCAATGTGCATACTTGCAAAAGACTGGTAGACTCCTTCAAAGATCATCTGAGCTTCGCAACAATAGTACATTTTTTTCCATTAAACATGGCTTGGTTTTGAAAAAGAAATTCATTCAGTACAGCCTTTGTCCATCTGCCTTTCAAAGATCTGATACAATACCGTTATAATCCAGAATAATTATCACAGCAGATGTCACTGTATTTTTTTCCTAAACCTTGACATATCTCCCACAAAGTAAAGATTTGATCTGAAAGATCTGAAAGCTAAAAAAAAAAATCAAATTGCGTGGATACAAATTATCAACTTGAGAAAAAACAAAGAATATCGACTTTATATAACAAAAAAATCGCCAATTTTGGTGCCAACTCATTATCCAAATTTAGTTTGGTTCACAATCAAGAATATCTCCTAAACTACCCAATCAACAGTTTGTAATGTTGAACATTGAAGTCCAATACTTATTTGTATGAAATAGATGCAAAATCCTAATTAAGTTCATTGATAGCTCAAAGCATGTGTGACTCACAGATTGTGGGGTCTAATTGTGGAGTCAAGCACAGCAGTCATTTTGCACCAAAACAAAATCTCTTGCAATTCAAAGCAAGGCATTTTGGGATAATGGAGAAAGATATTACATAAACAAAAGCTTCCTTC
The DNA here is from genome assembly GCF_053455715.1 of Rhinoraja longicauda. Lineage (NCBI taxonomy): Eukaryota > Metazoa > Chordata > Chondrichthyes > Rajiformes > Arhynchobatidae > Rhinoraja > Rhinoraja longicauda. The sequence continues at coordinate 58,886,645 of NC_135960.1, read as the reverse complement.
CCCCAATACTCCCAAAGGTTGTCATTGGAGGTGAGGTGTGATGCTAAACCAAGGTTCATCCACCAGTTCTGGAGCAAGGAGGTGTCAACTGAGTATTGGAAGTGCCTTTACCGGGTTCAAAGACCACAATCATTTTAAAATTTGCACTCATTAAAAAAAAAAGGGCAACAAATATTTCCAAGTTATTTGTGATTGGTTAGTCTGCAAAACATTTGTTCCTCTACTTGCGTTTTGAAAGTATCAAAAAGCAGTTGGCAAAACTATGCAATATCAAGATGTCCTTTCAAAACTTGAATAATCTATTGGGGCCCCAACGAGAATACATAGTATACACCACTTGACATATGTTTCAGTCCGAAAACAGTCCAAGACATCAACTTTCTGAATTACTTTCAGAATTACTGCTATGTTATCAATGCTGGCAACTCAATTATTCCACATTGTGTTACTAATGTTCATACCTAAGAACCATGCGTAATAATTGACATGCATCTTTAAAATAAATCAAGTCACATGCATTGTTACAAACAAATATCAGTGCTTAAATGGCTGCAGAGCCGCGAAAGCAATGAAAATAAAGGGCTTCCTGCTATAACATCAAACGATGCCCGCACGTGATTTCTTAAACTAACATTACACGTTCTTGCAGAGGGAGAACTAAACAAAAATCATGTCTCTAAATGCAATATTTCCCCGATTTTCCAAGCGGGGGGTCGAGCATTCCACACAGGCGAAGCTTCAACCTGGAGTCGAGGGTAACAGATACATGCAAAAAAACAAGCTTTGGGATTTAGGCTCCCCAGAATTGCAAATGTTTCGCTGGCTGCAAGGGATGCAAGAAAAAATACAAATTATTGCAGTGAGACAAGATGTTTTGCTTTTAAATCAGGGATTTTTAAGGCATCATAGCTCTCTCTCTCTCTCTCTCTAACGGTGATGTCGACATGCAGCGGTCAGGTTGTCATCGCAACAAGCGCTGGAGTCAGACGTTGCTGTTACTGCTGTTGTTGCTGAACGCCTCTCTGCGCTCCCCTCCTCAGCCCGAGTCCCGCATCCCCGGCCAGTGGAACTCGGCCCGGAGCGCGAGGGGCAACCCCCCAACCTGGGCTCCGGCACCTCCTCGGCCCGGAGCGCGAGGCGCGACCCCCCCCAACCTGGGCTCCGGCACCTCCCCGGCCAGTGGAACCCGGCCCGCAGCGCGAGGGGCGACCCCCCAACCTGGGCTCCTCTGTAGCTCCGGCACGTCCCCGGCTAGTGGAACCCGGCCCGGAGCGCGAGGCGCGACCCCCCCCAACCTGGGCTCCTCTGTGGCTCCGGCGCCACCTGCCTGGCACGAGCCCCGCGGATCACTACCGGACAGAACCCGGCCCGGAGCGCGAGGCGCGGGTCGCGAGCCTCACCTGGACCCTGTCCCGGGAGCTGCAGCGATTGCTGCCGCTGATGTTGACGCTGGGCGTGCAGACTCCCCATTTTATTGTGCGCCTCGACCACGCCAGTCGGGTTCGCCGTCGCCTTGCTCCCGGTAGAACCGTTCAGCCCATTGCAGCAAAGCAGGACAAACAGGGCTAGGCGGCTAATCGATCCCGACATGGTTTAAAGGGCGGCGGTTCGAATGGGTCAAGTGGCAGCATCAAGGAGGCAGCAAACGCGGCGGGTTTCTGTACGTTCCCATGTTTGTTTATCTGCTGCTCGGTGCGGGTCTTTATTGCTGTGGGATGGCAATTTCTCTGGAGGGCGGAGGAGCTGGCGCCCTCCACAGGAAACTCCAGCATGTGCAATAACACCTGTCCATCCGAGCAGCCTGCGGAGGAGCGAGTGGAAATGGCTGCAATTCAGCGCTGAACAAATATTACATTTTATTTTTATTTTTTCTTTTGCATTGAAACTATGCGGCGAATGTCTCAAACATCTGCTTTCAGCCAACTGGTTCTAATCCTTCCGCTTATTCACACTTTGGGTGCTTTGCTCTCCAGATTGCTCTTTGACTTCGAAATGTTTCCAGTATTACACCCACTGCAGCAGAGGCTGGCTACTTTCACCTCTGTTATATACATCAGCTACTGAAATTCCCATCCCCAAACTCCACTGTTCCAATGCTCTATCAACCAGCGTCCCACCTTTGGCCATCATCAAAAACCCTGCCATTCTCTATCCCAGTTTACATTTGTGTAGTTTAAAGTTACAGCGTAAAACAACCCCTTCAGCCCACAGGATTCACACTGACCATTGAACACCTGTTCACACTAGTTCTAATATCCCACTTTCGTATCCACTTCCTAAACATTCGGTGCAATTAACAGAGGCCAATTAGACTACAAATCCATACTTTGGGGTGTGGGAGGAAACCGGAGCACCCGGAGGAAACCCACGCAGTCATAGCAAAAAGTGCAAACTTCACACAGACGAGGTCAGGATCAACCAGGGTCACTGGTGCTGTGAGGCAGCAGCTCTATCGCGGCACCCCTTTTGAGCAGTTTAACCTTCACACAATAATATCCTGCATTTTTTTTACAGATCAAGAGGAAGATAAGTACCATCTTTGGAGGATAAACCTATCCTTCCCTTCCCCGTGGTCCTGTAAATGATCATCTTGTGTATGTTTCCAGTTCCTTTTATAAATTCCTGATTAGTTCAATTTTCACTACCCATGAAGACAATGAATTAATGTTCATAGGTGATAGTAGCAGAATTAATCCATTTGGCCCATCAAGTCTACTCCGCCATTCAATCATAGCTAATCTTTCTTTCCCTCTCAACCCCATTCTCCGACTTTCTCCCAATAACTTTGGCACCCTTACTAATCAAGAATGTGTCAATCATTGCTTTAAAATGACTTGGCCTCTACAGCCGTCTGTGGCAATGAATTCTAAGATTCTGATTAAAGAAATTCCTCCTCATCTCCAGGTTCCCGTTCTAGGTCCTGACCACACTTTGCATTGAAAATATTTTGTTTGTCGTCCCGAGTACCTTTTTTGTTTGCCCATTACATATGCTCACAGTGACTCCTGCTCTAACAGCAAAAGAATTTAAAGATTTTCACCCTTCTGTTTAAAAATAACATTTATTGGCTTGTTACTTCCTTTCTCTCTTACTTCTATCTATATACTAAAACTCTCGTTTATTTGTTTGTTTGTTTGTTCCTGAACTACAGCCAAAACGGTACACGATCGTGCTAATTTTAGGCCCACTTTACTCACCGTCATCCCTTTGGTGCTAATGGAAGAAGTTTCATTGAAATCAGTGAGGGAGGGGGAAGGAGGGAGGATAAGGGGGGTTGAGGGGGATGGAGTGGGGGGAGGAGAGGAAGGGGGCGGGGGAGAGGAGGAGAGGGGGTGGGGGGAGGGTGGGGAAGGGAGGGAAGGAAGGAGGGAGGGAGGGAGGGAGGGGAGGGGAGGGGATGGGATGGGAGGGGGGAGGAGAGGGTGCTGCACCAATGCAGGAGAGGTTTGGGCCCAACGGGTCCACTTGGTCTATACTCCCTACAACTCTCAGCACACCTCCAATTCTGGGCTCACGCAGATTATTATTTTTTGCTTCAGAGCAGCAGTCAATATGCCTCCAGCTACCAAGTCTTTAAGCTCTGGGCTTCATTTTGAAAACCTTTTTTTCCTGTAAGATGCTCCTTAAAGCTTACCTTAATAAAAAGCTCCAGTCATCTATTCTGCCTTCTCTTATTAGAGTCAAATTTCTCAAAGTTACACTGCTAAAATACTTTGGGATATTTTAAAGTATTATCGGCATATTAAAGTGTCAATGAAAGTTCTTATTTAAGTCAGAGAATCAACTAAAACATGTTTTTAACCCTCTTCTGGATTGCTAATGTTCGACTGAACTCTCAAAGTTTTGTTCTTTTGAAAGTCAAATGCGCTTAGAAACATAGAAACATAGAAAATAGGTGCAGGAGTAGGCCATTCGGCCCTTCGAGCCTGCACCGCCATTCAATATGATCATGGCTGATCATTCAGCTCAGTAGCCTGTACCTGCCTTCTCTCCATACCCCCTGATCCCTTTAGCAAAAAGGGCCACATCTAACTCCCTCTTAAATATAGCCAATGAACTGGCCTCAACTACCTTCTGTGGCAGAGAATTCCACAGACTCACCACTCTCTGTGTGAAGAAATGTTTTCTCATCTCGGTCCCAAAAGACTTCCCCCTTATCCTTAAGCTGTGACCCCTGGTTCTGGACTCCCCCAACATCGGGAACAATCTTCCCACATCTAGCCTCTCCAACCCCTTAAGAATTTTATATGTTTCTATAAGATCCCCCCTCAGTCTTCTAAATTCCAGCGAGTACAAGCCCAGTCTATCCAGTCTTTCCTCATATGTAAGTCCCGCCATCCCAGGGATCAATCTGGTGAACCTTCTCTGTAATCCCTCTAAGGCAAGAACGTCTTTCCTCAGGTTAGGAGACCAAAACTGCACACAATACTCCAGGTGCGGTCTCACCAAGGCCCTGTACAACTGCAGCAGAACCTCCCTGCTCCTAAACTCAAATCCTCTTGCTATGAATGCCAACATACCATTCGCTTTCTTCACTGCCTGCTGCACCTGCATGCTTGCTTTCAATGACTGGTGCACCATGACACCCAGGTCACATTGCATTTACCCTTCTCCCAATCGGTCACCATTCAGGTAATACTCTGCTTTCCTGTTCTTGCCGCCAAAGTGGATAACCTCACATTTATCCACATTATATTGCATCTGCTATGCATTTGCCCACTCGCCTAATCTATCCAAGTCACTCTGCAGCCTCCTAGCATCCTCCTCGCAGCTAACACTGCCACCCAGCTTCGTGTCATCCGCAAACTTAGAGATGTTGCATTCAATTCCCTCGTCCAAATCATTAATATACACTGTAAATAACTGGGGTCCCAGCACTGAGCCTTGTGGTACCCCACTAGTCACTGCCTGCCATTCCGAAAAGGACCCGTTTATTCCTACTCTTTGCTTCCTGTCCGCCAACCAATTTTCTATCCACCTCAACACTGAACCCTCAATACCGTGTGCTTTAAGTTTGTACACCAATCTCCTATGTGGGACCTTGTCGAAGGCCTTCTGAAAGTCCAGATATAACACATCGACTGGTTCTCCCGTATCCACTCTACTAGTTACATCCTCGAAAAATTCTATAAGATTCGTCAGACATGATTTGCCTTTGGTAAATCCATGCTGACTTTGTCCGATGATTTCACCACTTTCCAAATGTAATGCTATCACATCTTTAATAACTGACTCTAGCATTTTCCCCACTACCGATGTTAGGCTAACTGGTCTATAATTCCCCGTTTTCTCTCTCCCTCCCTTTTTAAAAAGTGGGGTTACATTAGCTATCCTCCAGTCCTCAGGAACTACTCCAGAATCTAAAGAGTTTTGAAAAATTATCACTAATGCATCCACTATTTCTGAGGCTACTTCCTTAAGCACTCTGGGATGCAGCCTATCTTGCCCTGGGGATTTATCTGCCTTTAATCCATTTAATTTACCTAACACCACTTCCCGACTAACCTGGATTTCCCTCAGTTCCTCCATCTCATTAGACCCCCGGTCCTCCGCTATTTTCGGCAGACGGTTTATGTCTTCCTTAGTGAAGACAGAACCAAAGTATTTGTTCAATTGGTCTGCCATCTCCTTGATCAATTCACCTGTTTCCGACTGCAAGGGACCTACATTTGCCTTAACTAATCTTTTTCTCTTGACATATCTATAAAAGCTTTTGCAGTCTGTTTTTATGTTCCTTGCCAGTTTTCCCTCATAATCTATTTTTCCTTTCCTAATTAAGCCCTTTGTCCTCCTCTGCTGGACTCTGAATTTCTCCCAGTCCTCTGGTATGCTACTTTTTCTGGCTAATCTGTATGCTTCATCTTTTGTTTTAATACTATCCTTGATTTCCCTTGTTAGCCACGGATGCACTACCTTTCCTGGTTTGTTCTTTTGCCAAACTGGGATGAACACTTGTTGTAGTTCATCCATGCGACCTTTAAATGCCTTCCATTGCATGTCCACCGTCAACCCTTTCAGCATCAATCGCCAGTCTATCTTGGACAATTCACGCCTCATACCCTCAAAGTTACCTTTCTTTAAGTTCAGAACACTTGTTTCTGTATCGACTTTGTCACTCTCCATCCTAATGAAGAACTCTACCATATTATGATCACTCTTGCCCAAGGGGCCTCGCACAACAAGACTGCTAACTAACCCTTCCTCATTACTCAATACCCAGTCTAGAATGGCCTGTTCTCTCGTTGGTTCCTCGACATGTTGGTTTAGAAAACCATCTCTCAAACATTCCAAGAAATCCTCTTCCTCAGCACCCCTGCCAGTTTGGTTCACCCAATCTATATGTAGATTGAAGTCACCCATTATAACTGCTGCGCCTTTAGTGCATGCATTTCTAATTTCCTGCTTGATGCTATCCCCAACCTCCCTACTGCTGTTAGGTGGCCTGTACACAACTCCCACTAGCGTTTTTTGCCCCTTGGTGTTTCGTAGCTCTACCCATATCGATTCTACTTCCTCCAAGCTAATGTCCTTCCTTTCCACTGCTTGAATCTCCTCTCTAACCAGTAACGCTACCCCACCTCCTTTTCCTTTCTGTCTATCCCGCCTGAATATAGAATATCCCTGGATGTTGAGCTCCCAGCCTTGGTCACCCTGGAGCCATGTCTCCGTAATCCCAACTATATCATAATCATTAATAACTATCTCCACATTTCATTCATCCACCTTATTACGTATACTCCTTGCATTGAGACACAAAGCCTTCAGGCTTGTTTTTACAACTCTCTTACCCCTTGTACGATTATGTTGAAAAGTGGCCCTTTTTGATTTTTGCCCTGGATTTGTCTGCCTGCCACTTTTACTTTTCAACTTGCTACCTGTTGCTTCTACCCTCATTTTACACCCCTCTGTCTCTCTGCTCCAGCTCCCATCCCCCTGCCACATTAGTTTAAATCCCGACAGCACTAGCAAACACTCCCCCTAGGACATTGGTTCCATTCCAGCTCAGGTGCAGACCGTCCTGTTTGTACTGGTCCCACCTCTCCCAGAACTGGTTCCAATGTCCTAAAAATTTGAATCCCTCCCCCTTGCACCATTTTTCAAGCCACGTATTCATATGAAATATCCTCCTATTCCTACTCTGACTAGCATGTGGCACTGGTAGTAATCCAGAGATTATTACCTTTGAGGTCCTACTTTTTAGTTTATCTCCTAGCTCTCTAAATTCACCTTGTAGGACCTCATCCCGTTTTTTTACCTAAATAGCTTAATTGTCTATGTGCTGTCAACAGAACAAGGAAGTTCTTGCTTGCAGCAGCATAACATAAACACAGTAATTCATGGACAACATAACAACAAAAAAAATCAATAAATTATAAAACACCAATATTGGTGCAAAAGGCTTGAGGTCCTTAGTGCAACCATGACAGTTCATAGTTTAGTTAAGAGTTTCAGAGCCTGATGATTATTAAATAAGTCTTCTGCTGACAAAACAGAAATCTCAGAACACCACTAAAAAAAAAATCTGGTCATTGCGATATTGCTGGTTATGGAAACTTGCTGAGAACTAATTTGCTGCAACATTGCTAATCTGACTACTTTTCCAAAGTGCTCTTTGATCTAAAATGTTTTAGGACAGCATGAAGGATCCATGGAAGGCACTGTATTTAAGAACATCCTCCTCCTCTTGATAAGCAGTCCATTTTGGCTTCAGAATGTATGAATTTTTGATTGTCGTCACGGTTCTGATCCATTACTTTGGGTGGATTCATTGGGTTTTGTTTTAACTGGAAAAAATTTAAAAGGTTTTCTGGTATGAATGTCTTAAGCTTGAAACCTCTCTTGTTGGAACATGTTTCTGTTTCCCCAAAACCAACAGACTATTTAACAAGTCCATACAGTATTAACATGATACACAAGCCTCTTCCATCTCATATTATCCAATTATTTAGGTTTATTCTTGCCACGTTTTGCGGTACAGTGAAAAGCATTGTCTTGTATGCTATCCAATCAAATCGGTTAATACAATACATAGATACAAAGCCAAACTCATGTATAATAGATAGAACAAAGGAAAAGACACAGAGCACAGGATATAGTTCGCAGTATTGTAGTATGCCAGTTCCAGAAACGTCCAATGTCTGCAATGGGCTGCAATGGGTGAATTGGACTGTGGCTTATGGAAGGACCATGAAGAAGCCTGATAACAGAGGGGAAGAACAATCTGCATAATCCATTCTCTTCCTCACTTATTTATGTAGGTTTCTTTTGCTCCTGCTAATTTAATACAATTAGAGAATTAATTTAACAACTTAATACCATCGGATTATGACTATTTTTTGTGATAACTGGAAGGGTAGACTTGACAGGATCAACACTGAGAGGTTACCAGTCATGTGATAGTGATGGACAAGGGGACATAGCTACGAAATAAAGTCATTTAAAACTGAGGTGCTTAGAAATTTCCCTGAGAGGATTGTAAAACTCTGGTATTCTCGATCCCTTAATGGAGGCCAGATTAATAGATATAATTAAGGTGTAGTTTGACAAATATTTGTAAATTTGAAGAATTGAGGATTGGGAACTGGCACTGCAGAGCATTTAAGGCCAGCATTGATCAGCTATAGTCATATTGAAAGTTGGGGTCGATTTTATGGGCTGAGTGGCCTGCTCCTCTATCTATTTTTTTATGAATGCAAGCATCACGCTAATGTTATCCAAGCTGCCTTCATATTAGATGATATAGCAAGTGGATCAGTGACAATTCATGTACTTATATAGCACATATAGCACTGAAACAGGCCCTTTGGCTGAACTTGTCCAAGCAGACCAAGATGCCTCATTAAGATGGTCTCATTTGCCTGCATTTGTCCCAGATCCTTTGAAATCTTTCCTATCCATGCACCTATCCAAATGTATTTTAAATATGGTTACTGTCCTCGAGTTCTAGCAACATCCTCAAATCATCTCTGCACTCTTTCCAGCTTAATAAAATCTTTCCTCTGGCAGGGTGACCAAAACTGAATCACTGAGGGATGACCTTCATGGTGTAAAAAACTTGTCCAGGCGCAGCATCACCTACAACCTTTACAACAGTGGCAATATTTTCTCTGACTGCTGTGCACTGTGTATCTCTGGGATTTTTTTTAGTTTAGTCTTGAGATAAAATGTGGAAACAGGCCCTTTGCCCCACCACGTCCATGCTGACCAGCAATCCCCATACACTAGTTCTATCCTAGAGTCTAGGGACAATTTACAACAGCCAATTAATTTACAAATCTGCTCATCTTTGGAACGTGGGAGGAAACCGGAGAAATCCCACCCGTAGTCACAATTGAGCCCGGATCTCTGGTGCTGTTCTACCGCTGCACCACTGAGCCAATTCCATTTTACAATTATCAGATGACTGCCCCACAACCCATTTTTGAAATATGGTACCAAAAGTGGACACCCAAAGTAATAAATAATTAAAGTAATTGGGTCTTTAATCATTCTAAATGATTCTCCAAAACAATATAGTGTAAGAAAATAACTGCAGATGCTGGTACAAATCGAAGATATTTATTCACAAAATGCTGGAGTAACTCAGCAGGCCAGGCAGCATCTCAGGCGAGAAGGAATGGGCGACGTTTTGGATCGAGACCTTTCTTCAGACTGCAAACATTATTGTGATTGCAGGCAACTTGGCTAATGAACCACCATGGTTCCTTCCAACTGATCAATATGCCACTTCCATTCTGATGTTGATTGTTCTGGCTGACTCCAACACCAAGAATGTGAAAGGGACCAAGAGCCAGGTTCAAAATGGTTGGGATGATACCATGAAAGTGCTCCATGACACAATGAACTTCATAGCCAACGATGCACAAATGAAACCCCTGGATTTCATTCATGGTCCGAAAGACTTGATGGCTACAAAATCCTCTGAAGGTCATAAAGAGAGCCAGCACAGAAACAGGCCCCTCAGCCCACCAAGATGGTGCAAACTCATCAACTATTCATTTACACTAATTCTGCCCACTTTTCTCCTGGAAAAAAATAAATGATGGAAGCAGTTGTGTTGGACCCTCCCCTCCCACTTACATTCCTTACTCTTGCTTCACAATTCATGACTCTTCAATCCTTTTGCCTCACACCTTCTGTCTTCATCTCTGGCCTTTGTCCAACCACCTGCCTATCAACCCCCCACACCGTCTCCCACTCACCTGTATCAGCCTATTATCAGCCAGGATTTGTCCTGCCCCTTCTCTCTTCCAGCTTTCTCCCTCCTCCCCTACAATCAGTCTGAACCAAAATGTCACCCATCCATGTTCTCCAGAGATTCTGCCTGACAGAGTTGTTCCAGCACATTTTTAAACCAGCATCTGCAGTTCCTTGTTTCTACTGAAACTGTTAATTTGAAAGATGGATGATTACCTAGTAACTAACTGTTTCTTTCATGTTGCTGATAAACCAGTTTGTTACACGTTCTCTTCTGTTGCTCACCCACTCCCTTTCAACTAATTTCCTGCAATTTTAACAGACTCTTTTCATGTAAAACAAGTGCAATTAAGGAGGGAATGCACCATCATTGTCGGATATTAATATGCCACCGCATAAATCTACGATACAAGAACATTTCACGATGAATGTGTGGTAGGATTATCAATTGAATTAAATTTACGCTGAATGCACATGCTTCTGACTTTAATACAAATTAAATTGCCAAAGTCTAATACTGTTTGTAGCAATGATCACAAGCCAAATACATAGAATGATTAAAAAATAACAATATTTCTGGAATGCAGATTTGACATTATTCTGGTAGAAACCCTGCAGCTGCTAATTTGACACTTAAGCTGTGGATTCCAAAAAATCTCAGCCCTAACAAGACATATCCACTTGCATCAATTCAGTCCTTCTAGCTATTCATTAAAATCTAAATGTTATATGATGTCTGAAAATGTAGATATTCTTAATATGATCGAATAAGATCCTAACCTGCTCCCTCCCTCTGCTAACATATTGCAAAATGTATGTTCATGATTATAATTTAGCAACGATAATTTCAAAGAATGACACAGACTCTGACATTCATAACCCATTTATTCCCTTTAAAAAGCCATGAAATACAATCACCCCATAAAAATACAAGCCAAAGAACAAATGTAAATCTTAAAAGATACATGCCAAAATACTAATTTCCCTTTTAAACAAAAATAAAACCTACAAGGAAACAGACTGCCTGGTTTTCTGATTAAAAAGAATTCTGAATATCTGTGCATTGTCATCTTATTAAATGTATAGTTTATTATTAGTAATCGAACAGCTTTTCTACAAATGAGAACAACTTTATTTTTAAAAATTGCAGTACAACTTGGTTGCCAGCTCAGATTAGGTCAGTCTGTGCAAATAGGAATAAAAGGGTGAACACAATATTGGGTGATGATCTGATGGGGCAGTGAATTGCATTTAGGTTTTCAATGCAGTAGCACAAGTGTGTGATAATCTGGGTTATGTTATGCTATAGAGTGCAACCAAGAAATAGAAAGGTTTCTGATAAGAAGAGTCCATATTAAGTAGTATCAAAATAGTTCACTGTAGTGCATTGTACATTTGCTCAATAATTTCCACCGTTAACCAAAATGAAATGCGACATAACTACAGGACGCCTTACTCTCCATTTACCCAATATGGGCAATCAAATTACATTCCAAAACTTACTTTTCTTTTTACTATACATTCTCATTGTAAAACCATTTTGCTTTTCTCCAAGTATCTTGGCAACAATCATGTAATATTACGAAAAAGATGTTAAATCACAAATGTAAGCAATTAATACATTTAAGAGGTCTTATTCTTAAATGACAACAATTTGCTTTTCAGTGAGGATTTACTAACCTATCGTGATATTGCACTGCAAAAGTTAAAATTAACAATACTGGTTGCTGTCAATGTGTGTATCAGTGACTGCGGGCAAGAATTTCACCATTTAAACCTGCAGCATTTTACAGATTTTTTGAAGTGCTAATCAGTGCAGTGAAATACATGAAGCACATCAGTAGGAACCAGCAAAGCTCAATTTATATTGCTCTTGCTCAATAATTGTACCTACAACCACGTCAATACAAATAAAGATGCTAGTGCAGACTGCATTTTTGGCAGTTCATTTCATACCACATTAGTTAGGTTGTTCACTTCAAGTCCAGGCTTTAGTGTTGTTTGCTTGATCAGTTTATTTAACATCAGGCCCTGCCTAAGTTTCAACAGCCCCATCTCCATTCACTTCCTGGGGCTGAAGTTGTTGCCGTTCAATGGAATCTTCACGTGGGGGGCGAACACGTTTGAAAAAACCAAGCTATAAAAATAAACAAATTCAGACATGGTCAGCCTTCCAATTTTTAAGTACAGGCACTCCTTGACTCACGTAAGCAATTTTTAAGCCCACTGAGTCTTCGCATCGAAGCTCCCACATGGTCTCCGCATCAGATAGTTAATTTATGCACGCACAGTAGCACTTCCACTTCTGACATGCGTAACATCTGAGTTACGCAAGGGCCCACAGCAAGTAACCCTTACGCAAGTCAGGGGGAGTCTTTATACCCTTGAACAACTTTTAGGGCAAATGAAAACTTTAAAACCCGCAGATGCTGTAAATCAGAAAGAAAAATCAGAGAATGCTAGAAACGCCCAGGATGCCCACAATTTATGGAAGGAGAAATAGTTACTGTTTCAGGTCTGGGACTCTGCATCCATTTTCACGTTCCATTGGAAATACAGGAAGATAATGCAGGATGAAAGATTTTCACCCCTACTTAGTAAGTATGAATTCACTGAAAACATTCAGTTTTTGTTTAAGGATTTCAGAAGGTTGGAGTAAGCTAGAACATCACTAACGAATAATATAGCACATAAAATAATAGTACATCATAGGAACAGGACATTTGAGTCCATAATATCCGTGGCTAACATGATGCCAATTTAAATTAATCTCTTCTACCTGCCCAGTGCATTCTTAGCACCCACCACTCTGTTTAACAAAACTTCCCCTGCACTTTAAATTTTGCCCCTCTTGCCTTAAAGCTACGTTCTCTCTCATCTTTGTACGGAAAAAGGTTCTGACCGTCTATTCCAGCCATAATTTTATAAATTATCGGGTTCCCACTCAGCCTCAGGTGCTCCAAAGAAAACAATTCAAGTTTGTCCTCTCTTCAAAGCTAACACCCTCTAATCCAAGGCAGCATTCTTGTAGACCTATTCTACACCCTGTCTAAAGGTTCCACATCCTTCGGGGTGACCAGAACTGCACACAATACTCCAAATACTAAATTCAACTAAAGTCCAATAAAATTGCAACATGACTCTTCATGTCCTGACCCATGAAGGCTAGCATGTCATATGCCTTCTTTAACACTTTATCTATTTGTGTTGCCACTTTCAGAGAGCTACGGATTTGGACCCCAAGATCCTTCTGTAGATCACTTTTGTTAAGAGCCTTGCCATTTACTGCATGCGGTCCCCTTGGCATTCAATCTCCCAAAGTGAAACACCTCACATTTGCTCCATCTGTCGTTTCTCCACCCATAAGGTTGGTTTCATCCCAATGAGGGTAACACAAGTTGCTCCCATTCCCGAGAGTGGGGAAAAAAATCAATAAAGCTCTTAGCATCTCTGCGTTACAACACTTTACTTAATAAATGCAAGAATGTTTTACTATTTGGAATAGACTACATTTGGGGATTCTGATTGTAAAAATGGGTTATTTGTAGATAACATTACAATATCCACATCTTATTAAAACACTCTCTCACTGTTAGCCCACCCTCATGGAAGCCTCATGATTCTACCTGCAAAGCACTTAATTTAGAATGACTCCAGTATCCCTCGAGGATGTTTCCAATGGAAAGGATGTTTCCACTGGTGGGAGAGTCTAGGACCAGAGGTAATCGCCTCAGAATTAAAGGGAACTCTTTTAGAAAGGTGAGGAGGAACTTATTTAGTCAAAGGTTAATTAATCTGTGGAACTCATTGCCACAGAGGGCTGTGGAGGCCAAGTCAGTGGATATTTTTAAGGCAGAGATAGACAAATTCTTGATTAGAACGGTGTCATGGGTTATGGGGAGAAGGCAGAAAAATGTGATTTGGAGGCTGAGATCAGCCGCGATTGAATGGCGGAGTAGACTTGATGGGCTGAATGGCATAATTAAACTCCTATAACTTGTGAACTTGTTGTAAAAACATGATATTCTCTCAGTGCCTGCATAGATGTCCCAACATTAATGCTCAACTACTGATTTTTAAATAATCATGACAAATTCCTGCTCAGTTTAGATTTACACAGATTTATTCAGATTTACCAGCAACAGCTGGCACCCAGCAATAAAATCCGAAGCTTAAACCCCATCTTTCAAGAGGATTATCAGTCCCGAGATTACAAACATAACAATGTTGCTTTGTACATGTCTTATACTGTGCTTATCTTGACAAATATACCTCCGTTTTATGCTCAGGTTATTAATTAAACTTAGGTTTATAAATTAATTAACAAGATCTTTTCAAAGATCAGTGATTTGCCAAGTCATTAAATTTACTTTGTTGTTCATTTATTTTCCACTCATGCATTTGTAGCACTAATTTCAATATTTTCTGGCTGCCTATAATTTAAAAACCATCAGTTCCTTGTTCTTTGTGGATTTAATGTATTGGGTTGAATTACTATAACAAGTTTAAATAATTTGCATGGGCAAATTTAATTCCCCTTTAATCTCAGTTTATGAATTAAACTTGTAACATTAATCCACATCATATTAATTTACCAATCAGTACTTTCAGTATCATAGATAGTTATGGCAGGGGAACAATAAAACACAGCTATAAACTTGTTTTTCTCTATTAGATGTCACAGACACGATAAAAGAAAATGTTATCCATAAAACTTCACATGCTGTTTCCAACTTCTTCAGGATTAAATCTGTCCTGACATTTATATTTACATTTGTATTCATCGATTCTGAATTGCAGAGCAGACGTCCTTTTGTGGAGCATATCTTTGTTGCCAAACACCTCTTATTAGTTTAAGATAATGTCACCATGGGTCTATCGAGTGATCTCTCTGTACCCTTTAGCGGAGATTGATTAAAGCTAGAAGAAGTAATGCAGCACTTACCTTATACATGACAAATACCAGGAGACCTAAAAGCAGAAGACCAGCTAGGAGTGCCAATATAATGACCCAGAATGGCACCTGGTGAGGAGCTGTAGGTTTGTCCCAAGTCACTAAGGTGGTGACCTGCGATTAAAAACTGTTGGTTATACAACTATTTAAAAATATTTAATTTTCAAGTGTATTAATGGAGCTAAAATAGGCACTCACCATAATAGATCCAGAAGGGAGTTCAGCAGAGAAATTTTTATACGGCATTTCAATGACATTGTACGTGGCAGAAGCATTCAAGGAATATGACTGATTCTCTTTCTAGTAACGTTAAAAAGAAATGGAAAGGTTATTTACTTTGATGTTTTACATTTAATTTCCAAACTGTCTTCGCCATGAGAGTTTCCATTACACTTGCATATCCATTTTCAAGTCACTGGTTAGCTCATAAAACACCCCCAGGAACAACAACTGCACAGAATAGTTACAGAATACAATAGGTAACAAATGAAGCAAAAAGGTTAAGGAAGAAGTAACCATACGTTTGAAAAACTACTTGTTACTCACCTGCATGAATGTTTCAGCCCACAATCGTGACCTGATGTGCAGAACAACACTCTTGCCCCTTTCCAGTTTACCAATCTGACAGGTTATTTTCATACATTCTACCGTACCACATTCCTGTAGGAATTAAAATATTTGAATCCATTGACACATATTCTCTTCAATTAGATCTATTTTAAAAAATGTACTTTGCGGGAAGCTTTGGACACTTGAAGCATATTTATTTTTCTGACAATAGTGATATTTATGAATTAAAGAATCAATTTCACCTTAGTAAAAATGGTGAAAAATATGAATAATATTGCCATAATATAAATGCCATAAATACCAAGGAAACTTAGAAACTTCAAAACAGATTTACATTTTCACCATCCATTGTGGTATTTAAAATAAACATTTAAATCCTGATTTATCAGAAGATAATCTGACAAATTTCCATTCAGGTAGACACAAGGAACTGCAGATAATGGCTGTCCCCTTGCATCTAATATCCCTTCCTTTGGCTTCACATTTCACTCTACTTCTCTCCTTATCTCACACCCTTTTGTCTCCTTTTCATCACTAGTCCTTGTCCAACCATCTACCAATCAACCTCTCTCCCTCACATGTATCCACCCATCACTTGCAAGGATTTGTCCTACCCCTACCTCTTTTTCTGCTTCCCCCCCTCCACCACTCCCCCTCTATAATAAGTCTGAAGAAGTCCCGACCCGAAACATCACATTTCCCTGTCCTCCAGAGATGCTGCCTGACCCGCTGAGTTATTCCAGCATTTTGAGGTTTCCATTCATAGTCACTCATCAGTGATGCTTCAGGAAAGGATGCACCAATATGGAGCTCATACTTTGCTACACTGCCCTCATGACTTGAAAGCTTGCTAACAATCATAGTCTAGTCTCAATCACTTCATGCAGGGATTCTGGTCTACATGTAATCAAAATCTGGTGAAAGTAAACAGCTTTGAAAGAGAAAGGAAAATTTGATATTTCATGTTCAGTTTCCCATCACTTTAACAGTAGAGGACTAGAAAATTGGATATGGAATATAATTAGAATACGTATATGCTTTAGAATTAAGTTTCTTCCAATTCCCTGACTCAATTTGCCTCAGTGGTTTCTTAAACCAACTGGTATTTCTATTTGAAAAGATTTGTGAAAGGAGTTTTTGAACGCCAGTGGTAACAAACTTCAGATTTGACATTGCTTCCACTGAATACATACTAGAACTTGAATTCCCTCCAATTCATTTGTACTTCTGCGTTTTCTGTGGTGTCGAGTTTCTGGAACTGCAGTTGCTGATGATGATTGGTTTGTCTTAGATTCTGCAGTCTACAACAAAATGAATAATAAAATGTCAAAAACATTTTTGTTACTACAATATTTCTGTATTTCTATTTATAATGAAAATTCACCATCTAAAGTGGACATGTTCCTCAGTTTCATATCGATAGTGTCCTTTAATATGCCAATGTTTTGAAAAATGGAACTGCAGCATATTGTATTCTGATCATGTGCACAGTTGGCTCATTCTGGTAATAATCAGACTATTACCAAAAAAATGATTCAGTCCAGAGTAAAAAGTTATACAAAGAACAGTACCATGCATGGCCGAGATAATGCAAACCCTAATGAAGATACTTTCACAGGCATATTAAATATCACTTAAACCTCAAGAGTCAGGCCATCTCACAATCAAACTGATCAGATCAACGATTTCTTGCCCAACCAAATCCAGAGAAATTGGCAGTAGACATTTAGTCTGTTGATACGAGGGGGGAATTCATGTTCATCACTATGCTCAACCATGGTGAAGCCCAGCATAAAATGCAAGAGAAAAGGGTACAGTATTTGTATGATACATAGTATTTGTAAGATCCAAGATCACCATCACCTTATTATCATCATTTTAAGGTTGTTCATTTTGGCTGCTGGAGATACTCTAATGAACGGCTCACTTCCTAACACCTCAAAGTCTTTGCATCATCCACAAACTTTTGCAAGAATGTGACCGGATACTCACCATTCATTTAAATTGGTGCAACTGCAAAAAAAACACTATGCATGAGAGAGCAGTTTTCAAATGTATGCCCCTTTCACTCCCAAAGATTACTCGAGACTGAACTGTTCTCCAAGGAAGCAACAGCAGCAAAGTCTTTGGAACCTTCAAGTTATTCACAAGGTACCAAGGTTCCTCCTTTGTGCTGGGTAGACATAATGGAGACTATGATCAATCCCTACCTACCATTATTATGGGAGTAGCATTACCATAAAGACTGTAAGAGTTCAAGCCATGGTATTCATCTGAGTTGGATGATCAGCCATGATCATATTTAATTTAATGGCAGTGCAGGCTCAAAGGGCCGAATGGCCTACTCCTGCACCTATTTTCTATGTTTCTACGTTTCTATTCCCTCAATACAATTAAGTAATGTGTCCTTAGTGCAAAAGAAACAACACAAAGAAAAATGCAGCACTTACTGGAACTGATAAATGCAATTCTTACCTTTAAATTCAGTGGGTTGATAATTGTGTCTGAAGTACAAGTCATGGGACCCTCAGACGTGAGCTCCATCACATACAACAAGAAATTTTCCTTAAACTTGTAGGGCCATTGCAGATCCAATATGGCTTTGCTAAAGGCACTTGGTCCATTGTTCCGTAACTTTAAAGGACAGATTTTCGATTAATATTTTACATTCTCATATTAGCAGTGATTACAACTTATATTCCGTGTGACAAATTGTCAAACAGGGCTTCTTGTGACCCCACCGTTTAGCCCTTCACATCCCACACTTTAGGGGGTTTTTTTATACATAAACTTCTGCGATCATTTTTTCTCTTCATACCACACTCTATTCACATGATGTGTTGAAATTATCTGCAATGCTATTCTCACGGAGTCCACATCAGCATTCTGATAAACTCCAAGGCATGTAAAGGGTACACGTTCTTAACAAATTCAGTCTTCCAAATGCTGGGTGTGGCTTCCGCTTCTCCAAATTCATTCATCAAAGTTTTTCCCTCCAAGGTAAGGTTTAGATAATTGAATTAACATTTACATTTCCTTTCACTGGATGGAAAGATTCTCAGTTGGTAATTTATATTTCAAATTCATTACTGCTGCATTCTCCTGGAGTCTGTGTTTCCAATAAAACAGACTTGTTCTTTGTCTTTGGTCTTGTTTTTACCCGCCACCTTCCCAGCAAATCGCAGATCATTGGAACAACATGAATAGCCTTGGAGACTGGGACTGAATTTCACATCTTATAAGGTGATTTTGTTTACCTTGCTTGGGATTTAAAGTTACATTTATTCCTAGTCTTTTGATCTTTTATTACGTTAAATATATGAATATTAAAGATGTTTTAACTTTCAAAACCAGTTATTCTGGGCATTTATTTTTCCACAATTTAAAATGATTTTTTTTCTTTTCTAAAAACAATTTTCCATGATGAGGTTAACTCATACCTTTCCCTCTTAAATTCATAATGATCGGAACAGAATTAGGCCATTCGGCCTATCAAGTCTACTTCACCATTCAATCATGGCTGATCTATCTTTCCCTCTTCACCCCATGTTCTTGCCTTTTCCCCATAACCCCTGACACCTGTACTAATCAAGAATCTATCTCTCTGCCTTAAAATTATCAATTGACTTGGCCTCCACAGCCCTCTGTGGCAATGAATGGCACAGATTCACCACTCCTAGAAAGCTGTACACCATCTTCCCTTGACAGTTATTAGTTGGAAATAAATCCTGGCTTTGCCATTATCCAGCATTCCAGAATAAATTTAATATGAAAACATTATTTTTTACAAAGCAATTAATCCAATGAAGGTTTCAGTACTCAACATGCAAAAGAGCTTTTTTTAAAATTCATTGGAGGACCATTGTCTGCTTACAAAAAAAGCCTTTCTGTTATGGAAATCAAAGTCAGGAGAGAGCCAGAATTGCAACCAGTCATGATATAGCAAACACTGAAACTTAACTTGGAGAACAATACTTCTTTCACATATTGATGGAAATGAACTCGCATTTTGCACAGTTTTGTCCTTAATGATACCCGATAATGAATCCCATATTAAATAAAAACTCATCGAGGCAGCAATGTTGTGCCCAAGAGGAGGAAGCGTGCAAAGCATTCTTAGGAATCAATACCAACCTCATAGACGTGCGTGACTAATGGACCCACTTCCTCCTCATTCTGAGGGTCTTCC
Organism: Rhinoraja longicauda; assembly: GCF_053455715.1. Classification (NCBI taxonomy): domain Eukaryota; kingdom Metazoa; phylum Chordata; class Chondrichthyes; order Rajiformes; family Arhynchobatidae; genus Rhinoraja; species Rhinoraja longicauda. The sequence continues at coordinate 58,866,735 of NC_135960.1, read as the reverse complement.
TTCCAGTTTGTAATGGGTAAAAACAGCTGATCAGGATAAGAAACACTAGCCAAATAATAATAAAAAAACAATCAGACCAGGAAAGAACATACTATAGCACTGTCTTCAACAATCATACCGACGTTGGACTGCTGCATACTAGAGTGGAGAAGTTTGGTGTACATCTTGGAATCCCTTTCTCGGCCAAATGTTTGTTCTCTTTCGACTTTAGATTCTAGAGAGCTCTCTCAAGCACCTTTTTACCAGTGTGAAACTCCCTCAAATGATGCCAATGGTAATGAAATACTCAAAATTGATCGGCAGTGAGATTTTACATCTCGCAGGTCTCAACATCTTTTACACTCATAGGAATACCACTCTCCACTTATCCATTTCCCCTCCAAAACCAAGCTATTTTAAAAGATCAATATCACTAGTCTGTTAATGCCTGTGAAAAGTGCCCATGCCCACTCAGTCTCCTTTACAGCAGAAGGAGAAGATGAAGTCTTCTCTCATTGTGTGTTTGGGTGACTTTGTTCTGTGCAGCGAGCAGCTATTGGAGAGGTGGCAGAGATTAGCAACAGTGCCACCGCTGCCTGAGCGGCTAAATATGGGACACTGAGATTATCATGAAAGTCAAGACATGTGGAGCTCATGGGAAGTCACACATCTCCAAGAACAAATACAGTTTGACCATTGCCCCCTTTAAATTGCATGGTTTTAGAAGAAATTGGACAATAGAACCTGGTTTTCTTGCATGTAATTAAAATATTATTATTATTTTAAATTCTGTGGGTATGAAAAAAACCTTGCCATTTTTTAAAATTTGAATGCTGCACTACTTTTATACTTTAACAGCACAATCCTATACCAACCCCCATCACCCCTCCCCCACTTCACAACTGCTCTTAGGGCAGTTCCTTCTGAAGACAGGAGAAGGATTAGTAATGCTGTGTACAACTTGCCAGAAATAACCAAGTCAATTGCTCATCACGGAAATGTGGAGATTCTGCTCAGGGGAAAGGATGAAAGAAATTGTCTTTCATGCACTTAATATTTGATCTCACCTGTGTGCAGTGATTGTAAACTCACTTAAAACGTTTCAAAAAACTAACAATAAATCTGACTGAAATCCAAAATAAACCAGAAGTTTCAAGAATACCCAGCAGATTAGCAGCATCTGTAGATCAAGCAATGGATTCAACAATGTAAGATCTGAGCTGGATTGGAAGGTGGTTGTTTTCTGCTTTACATGAGTTGAGGGCACGTTCCCCTGTGACCACATGGGTTTCCTCCAGTGGTTCTGGTTTTCCCCACTCATTCCAAGAATTTGTGGATCGTAGGTTAATTAACCACTGCATATTGCACTGTTTGTAGGTAAGTGATGGAATCTGGGGGCAGTCGATGAGAAGGTAGGGAGAATAAAATAAGCCAGGGTAAGGTTTGTGTAAAATGGGTGTTTGATGTTCATGATAGACTGGGTGGACCAAAGGGCCTGCTTCCATGTTATCTTTATGACTCTATTTTGGGTCAATATCCTATTACTAAAATAAACTTGTTCTTATCATTTGAGTGTGTGCCGTTGAAAGATCATGGTGGACACCGTTGCATCTTCCAATGAGCACCACACCATCAACGTTTAAATAAATGCCATGCTAACCTGTGCATTGCTTGGCCTTGGGTGTAAATTTGAATAATAATATAGGAAAACACAACTTTAGACCACCCCCCCCCCCCATAATTTTCAGTATTGAATCAGCTATAAGTTACATTTAGCTCTTAAGACTAAGGGATTGAAGGGATTATGGGGTAAAAGCCAGAAAGGGGTACTGATTTTGGATGATCAGCCATGATCATCTTGAATGGCGGTGCTGGCTCAGAGGACCGAATGGCCTACTCTCTCCTGCACCTATTTTCTGTTTCTATTCATTGTGCACATACAGAATTTTAAATGCTGAGATCATGAGAAAAACACAAAATGCAGTCAGGAAGAATCCATAAAGGGAATGGATAGGCAATATTTTGGGTCAGGACACTATTTCAGTCTGAAGAGTGCCGACCTGGAATATCACCTATCCTATCCCTCCACGGATGTTGGCTGACCCACCTAGTCGCTCCAGTACTTTGTATTTTAAATCCAGGGATTTTAGGAGGGAAAAAAAATCAAACTGTTACACAGCTTATTCACTCAAAAGTGCTTTACAATCTCATTGCACAATCACCTCTTGTACAAATTACTGCACTCTATATGAATTATTTATGCCATTCACCATTCTTCAACTTTGGGAATGACTTGAAATCGTCGCAATACCATCCAAAGCCCTTTATATTAGTGTTTACAATGTTAATACATACCCTCTGATATCAACTTGAGCGAGGACAGTGATGTCAACTGTATAGGATACTATTTGACTCTTCCCATCGTGTTTGTTGGAACTGTAAAATAAATGAATATTTGTTAAAACTTGTTTCCAAAAGTCTCTGATCATCAGCTGACTGACACGAGAAGGCCATCAGTGGACAGGGCCTTTGTACTTGCTGCACATGTCCCATTGCTCTCTTCTGACCCACACCCTTGAGAGTCACGCAAGGGTTAAGATTTGTTCTGGCAGGCAAGTTTAGCCAGGTGGGTGAACACGAAGCAGAAAAAGCAATCAGTGCAATCCAACCCAGTAGCAAACCCCAAACATGGCTTAATCAGGTCTTTGTCCAAGGGAGGCAGAACTTCTTCACCATGCATAGGAGGACAATCCAGAGTTGTTCGCCATTATTGAAATATTCTGAACTGTCTTTCTCGCATCCAAAATGCCTGCATTTGCACTTTCCCACATCACACTCCATCTACCATTGTCTTGTGCACACATTTATTCTATAATCCTTTTAACATTGTGTACCATTCCACATACCATAGCATTACCTGGTAACTAATTCTTCATGTTGGTGACCAATGCAAAGCTGATACATTCCCAAAGAACACCAGGATTACCTTTTGCCAAAGAACACCAGAATTATCTTTTCGGCTCTATCCTTCTTCAACTCGTACACCTAGACCTAGAGGTGGAGCTGCTAACCCCCACCTCCCCCCACCACCAGCTTTATCCACCCTATCATAAGCTTCCACCGCCCAACCTCATTTCCCAGCTTTCTTCACCTTCCTCCATCCGTCTAACAGTCCCCACCCAAAATGTCGCCTGTCCATTCCTCCACAGATATTGCCTGACCCGATGATTCCTTCCAGCACTTTGCTTTTAGTCTGGATTAAAATGACCTCCATCTGTGTGAGCAGGATGGAGACTCTTCTCCGACCAGGCAACGTCATCAACGCATTATTTGTCATCAACAAATTATTTGGGCTACGAAGCTTTCAGATACTGCAACAATGTGAAGTGCAAGTACACCGAACACCAGAGTAAGTTTTTTTAATTCAACAATTTTGGCAAAGGCCGAGGCCTACCTTTTAATTTGTAGGTCAAAGGTAACAACTGCCTCGGCCTCTTGCAGCTCGTATACGCTGAATCGCAGGCCGGCCAAGAGCTGAGGAGGAAAATTAATTACAAAAGTAAACTACAGGTCTTCAATGGGCTCTGGATTCTTCTGCTCATCTACTGGTAAAAGAACTGAAAGGTTGCTTGGGGGCATGCTCTGTCAGGTATCTATCTCTCTTCTCATATTGATATGCGTGCAGCAAGTTAAAGTGCATCTACCAGTACATGAAAACAAAATACATAGCAATAACATCATAGCAGCTCCACTAACATGTTCTCTGCTACAAGTCTGGTTAGAGATGGTGTGCAAAGACTCATGCAAAAGACCTCGTGGTTGACTGCAACTATTTTATGGCAGGATTTTAGCAGCCATGTCTGAGGAGAGCCACCATGAAGAGCCACCATTAACTTATCAAAGTAGGGGTGTCATAGTGGTGCTGCATTGAGAGCTGCTGCTGCCTCACAACACCAGAGACCCAGGTTCAATCTTGACCACGGAAGCTGTGTGGAGATTGTTCATTCTCACAATGACCGTGAGGTTTTCCTCCGGTTACTCCAGTTTCCTCTCACATCCCAGAGATGGCAAGTTAACCGGCCACCGTAAATAGTCTCTACTGCGTAGGTAAGTGGTAGAATTGGGCAAGTTGACGAGAATGTGGTGAGTTTTAAAAATGTCATTATTGTAAGATTAGTAGAGAATGGGTGGCTAAAGTTTGGGACAGACTCAATGGGCCTGTTTCGCTGCTGTGTCTGTCTAGGTAATAATTTCTTCAACTGTCAAGACTAGTTTCCTTACATTTGCTCCTGCTTTCATGGGGTTTCCAAGATCACAAACTACCAATCGAGTTTCATTTTCTGTCTTGTAAGCGCAGGACAATCTGGTAAGACTCTGAAAAACATAACATGTATGCCACGAACTTTAAGTGCAAGTTAACCACTGTCAATTTCACAAAAAAATGTTTCATTTCTGCTGCAAAATAATTTATCAGGTAATTCACCCCCATATAGGCATCAGCATAGCACATGAACTTAATCTGATGTGAAAGCAATTCACATTTTACATTGTGTTATTTTAGTTGTGGACATAATAGAGTGAAGCCTAATTTTAAAGTAACCATATAATCTATTCCTTTCCATTCCTATTGACACTTTAACCTTCTGTTCAGTGAAGCTCTACCTAAACTAGAAGCGCACCTTTCAATTATGTGCAACTTTTACCATCACAGGAGAATTATTGATTACTTATTACTCACGGTAATCAAAAGCAATCTTTAATTTTGCATTTGTATGAATAATGGATTTGTACATCATAGGTTTCAAATGACGTTTCCTTACAAGTTTGAGTTTTTTCTAATTTACAAATCAACTTCAGACTTCCAATAATTTTTACACTACTATTATTTTTCTGAAGGGGAATGTAGCCAAATAGCTTAATTATTCTGATTTAGCAATTGATGCCATTGTTTTACATTGGAACTATATGGAACATGCTTCCAAAATTACCTTCCAGAATTGAGTCCATTCTGGTTAGTGGATGCCACTGATGCAGTTCCTCTTGCTCTATCTACAGCTTTTATGCGGGTGAATTTCAATTTGATATCAAAATAGAGTTATCAAAGGCACTTGAATGAAGTATTGAAAGTGTGGGGCTTATTTTGATTGCATTTTCAATCTGCAACATTCTTTTGAACAATTCTTGTTACTTCACATTTAATGCCAAGGTACAATTTTATCACACTGTTATTTTCTTTAACTATTCCTTACGTCAATTTCAGATGGTCTAAATGGGAACCTTGAAAATAATTATTTCTAAAAATTGTCCTGCATTACAAGGTTAAAGACTGCAGCTCTTTGATATTTAAAAGCAGAAACATTGTGCATACTCAGCAGGTCAAGCAGTATCTGTAATGATTGAAATGGTCATTGTTTTACATAAATCACCATCAAACAAACTGGAGCATGTTCTGAGAGTGAAGGAGATGAAACTAGTTTTAAGATGCAGAGAGAAGAGAATGACTAATGAACAAAACATTAGGCTACAGGACGGGACATATTGAATGACAAATCCAAAGACTTTACAATGAAACAGAGGAACAGAGGGTCTCAAAGTGAAACTGCGAAAAGCACAATTATGTTAAATTGTTCAACTCAACAGTGTGTGCAGAAGATTGCAGTATCGCTGGTCGAAAGATGAGAGGCTATTCCTCTAGCCTACGGTGAGTTACATAAAACAAGAGATTGCGAAGGTAAGAATGGGAATGGAAAAAATATTTAAATGCCAAGTGATCAGATGCTTGGCCCACATTTGCAGTCTAAAGGAAACTGTTCCACAATGAGATCAACCAATTGGTGTATGGATCTCCCAGTGTCGAGGGCACTGCATAATGAGCAGAAAACACAACATGCGATAGCACGCAACAAGAGCTTTTCAATGTACCTCGGTACATGTGACAATAAACTAAACTGAGAAGACAGTATATTACATTTAGAACATTGCAAGTGCATTGTTTCACTGTAATGTATGCTTGAGAACAATGAGAGGGTGGGAGCAGAAGGGTTCGGTATTGCACCTGTGCTTGCATGGGAAAATGCCGCGGGAAGCGAGTGTTTGATGGTGGTGATTGAAGTGTGAACCAGGGAGCTCAGGAAAATAAATCCTCAGGAACGTCAAAAGAGTAGAGGTGGACTAATGTATGTTTGAGAGTGCCTTCACTCTGCGGATCCTGAAATGTCAAAACATTTGTTCAAATGAACGTGGAAATGGTAGGAGGAATGGGGAAAATGGTTGGTGGAAGCAGAGGACAAGGGAAAAAAAAAATCACACTGCGGCTTTGGAAGAAATTGGAAAAGGTGAGAGCGGATGTCAAAGTTCCTGTCAACTACAGTGCAGGGTGTATCTCAACTGAGCAAAAGGTTAGACCTTTCATAGGCCCACTTAGTGGTTCTTTGTATCTTTGCATTATTTACTACTATTTTCTAGCTCTGTTGATAGGCCATCAATCTAAAATGTTGATTGTGTTTCTCCCCAAGTAAAACATCCATTTTTGTGTTACGCAATTATGATGGCTTAATTTTTTTTTTAATATGCTGCTACAAAATCAGTGTAAACCATTGCAAAGACGTACAGGTATGTAGGTAAATTGGCTGGGTAAATGTAAAAATTGTCCCTAGTGGGTGTAGGATAGTGTTAATGTGCGGGGATCGCTGGGCGGCACGGACTTGGTGGGCCGAAAAGGCCTGTTTCCGGCTGTATATATATGATATATGATATGATAAACTGCCCATCACTTTATTTTTAGAACTGTATAACTGTAGAAGCTATTTAAAATCATCAGCATCACTTGAAATATTCTTTAAAACTTCAGTGAATGCTTCCAATACTGTTTAGAGTCATTCCTTTTTCATACTTTACCAAAATACATAGAAACAATGGGTAAGAAGATACTATTAATATTTATCTGGGTGCAGCAGCATAACTTATAACATTTAGTGCCATCCATACAATCCTTTAATGAACATGGGTTCAAAATGCTTACCTTATTGTTGCGAACAACACCGACATAATCTGCTTGTGGTGGTAACTCAATGTATAGTTCAGCTTCATAGGCTCCTTCACCTTCATTTTGAGCATTCACAATCAGGGTTAAGGGATTATCATCCCCAATGTACAGCTGCTTTCGATCCCTGAAGATGATGAAATGGGTTAAAAGTAAATACCATTTCAAACTGAGAGTCTCGAGTAATTCACATGCACAGCAATACTGATGAAATAAAAAACAGCAAATGTCAGAAATACTCAGCAGGTCAATAAACATTTCAAAAGACAACATCTAACACAGGGCAAGTACAAGATAAACAGGTTTAAAGATGCAGAGCGAGCGGAAAGGGATGGAGATAAGATAAATAAGTGGCCACCATGGATCGGAAAGCAAGAGTGAATGACACAAGGTATGATAGCACAAGGTTAAATAGAGTACTAATGGGTCAACTTGGCTTGGACTTTGCTAACTGCACCTCCCCATAGCTGACACACACAAAACCTCTGTCTCTAGCAGATTCAGTGACACAAATTTATTGAAAGTGGAAGGCCTTGCATTTTGATAAGCTCTTAATGAATCACAGGTATTGTCTGGAGCAAGCCCTGACCACAGAACATATGTAAAACAAACTTGACAGTTGGCAAAGTCATTGGTTGTCAAAGCTTTTTAAGGCGAAGTGTATACCCATGAACATCCTCAATGCATTGAAACACTGTTGTTTTTTAAAAAATAATGAAACACTTAAAAATGGGTAAAATAAAAAAAGTAAAGTCACCGAGAAGCACAAATAAATAACGAATATTGCCCACATTAAGATACTCCATCCACTTGGCCTGATTACAAGAAACAAAAACAATGCAAAACACAACATGCATGTGATGTCAACTAATAAAAAAAATATATATATTAAAAATACCATAAGGGCTATTCAGACAGAGATAATTCAATGATACTTTATTGTCACATGTACCTAGGTGCAGTGAAATTCTGTTTTTGCATACAACCTGGTAAAATCATACAAGTCTTCACCTGAGCAGTACACAATGAGTCGCCACACTTCTGGCAAAAAGATGAAGACACAGAATCCACTCCTCAGCCTCAATCCAAGGAGGACCTCTCCCAAGAGTTGACTTTCCGCAACAAGTGGCTGTTTGTCCTCAACACATTGGCTTGTTTTTCAAGTTTGTATGAATTGCACTTGCGTTTTGGAAATCTCTTGTAAAATTATTATCTCTGTTTGATTTTACCCCTTCGAATAAAATATGGTTCATTTGAAGTAATTTAACTGTGTTTAATCTGCTTCAATAGGTATCTCATCCTTGGGGGAGAGGGGGAACTCACTGCTTGAAATAGTGATGACTGACAGCTAAACCCCTTCAGAAAAGAGACTAAAGTAGCTCAGCAAGTCAGTTTTTGAAAGAAAGGTTAGTTCTGCATAATCTCCCAAAACAATAGTACTGGTAGACCAGTATAACAGATAAGCATACCAGTAAACCAGTTTAACAGATAAATCTTAAGGTCTTGACTTAAGTTCTGAACTCTAGGACGGGTACACTTAATATTATTGCATCTCACAGACTAATATACAGTGGTCCATAGGCAGTCATTCGAGGGAGCAAGTCTATGTTTGTAACCTAAAAAGTTCAACCTGTTTTTTGGCCTTGCAAATGTTGCCAAACCTGCTGAGCATTTTCTGTTCTTATTTCAGAATCCTAAAATACACAGGATGCCATCTTGCAAGTCTGTTATAAAAACTGTGGATTGATCAAATTTTAAGGAGAAAACAAATAATCAGAAAATCAAGGCAATTGCAGGGGACAATTGATTCGAACGTACCCTTGCACGGAGAGTTTAAGATCGGGTTTGCAGATGTCGTCGTCTCCACAATCCACTAGAATGTGTGCCTGCAGGGGAGATTAAAAGTAAAGCACCGATCAAAACACTGATAAATACACAGAGAAGGTAGGTTGGCTAATTTACCATCCAGCCCCCAGAATACAACGTCTTCAGAACAAACATAATCATCAGAAATAAAAAAAGTCTGTGCTAAACCTAGAAGAGAAGAGATTGTGAAAACTTGCCACATGGCACTTGAAATTATTACGCACAGACTCTGCATTGTAGCCGTCACTGTAACAGGCACCGCGCGAGGATAATCCGTCCAAAAGCTGTCAGCTCAATCCCTTGCACAACCTAATAATCACAGCACGCACAATCATGCAGCAAACGCAATTCGTGCAAGCTGAGCCAAATTCTGTAAACACAAGGAACTGCAGATGCAGGTTTACAAAAAAAAAAGACTAAATGTTGGAGTAATTCTGCAGGTCAGGCAGCATCTCTGGAAAACATGGATAGGTGACGTTTCAGGCCAGGACCCTTCTTCGTGGGGGGGGGGGGGAATCTGGAAGAGAAGTGGGGGGGGGGGGGGAGGAGTGGGAAGGCAGGATAAGCTTGACAAGTGATAGGTGGGTACAGGTGAGGAGGGGGGTTTTGATTGGCAGATGAGTGGACAAAGGCCAGAGACATAAAGGAGACAAATAAAGAGAAAGGAGTGAAATGTGGAACCAGAGCAAGGGATATAGGGATGGGGGAAGGGGAAGGGTGGTGGGATAGTAGGAATAGTGAGCACCCAGGCGAGAGGAGGGAGGGGGGGGAGGGTTGGTAGCATGTAAGCCACCAGTATGAATATTGAATTATCCAATTTTAGATCAGCATTTCTCCCACTATCCCCCCCCGCCCCCCCCTTTCTTCTCTCCCCTGCTCCCTTCCATCTATATCACTTCCTCTGCTTCACATTTCACTACCTTACACCTTTTTGCCACCTTTTCATCTCTAGCCTTTGTCCACCCATCTGTCATTCACATCTCCCCACCTGTATCCATCTATCACTTGCCGGGATGTGTCCCACCCTTGCCTCTTTTCCAGTCCCTCCGTCCGTCCATCCCCCCCACAATCAGTCTGAAGGGTCCCGACCCAAAACTTCACTATCCATATTCTCCAGAGATGCTGCTGAGCCATTCTCCAGAGAGGCGCTGAGATACTCCAGCACTTTGTATCAATTCTGAAAGATTTTTACTTATTTTCTTGCACAAGAAATCTCTTGAAATGGGTCCAGATATGCAAACAGAAACAAAGGAAAGAGGAAAAATGTAGTCCTCGCAGATTGCAACTAGCTCATGATCTCAGGTGCACTCCAGAGAAATGATTGATTGGGGGTGGAGCGGAAATTATATGGAGTTGAAAGTTTCCATTTCCCGACTGGGAAGAAATAATAACATGAACGGCAACCAACAAGGCTGCTCTTGCCCATCTCCCAAATGTAGGCTGTTTACTGTGATGGATGGGTAGAACAGGTTCCTTACCTGCTTTACTGGCCAGGGAATGGTCCATGGCCTAAGTATTTGGAGGGCTTGGAGAAAAGGGACAGAGAGAAATAAATTGAAGGGACAGAAGTTAATTTTGGAAGTCATTTAGCATTTAAAAACCACGTGAAAATATCAAACATGCAGATTGCTAGCCAAGTACATCCTAGGTCGAAAAATGAAAAATGTGTTGATTACCAACCTGTTTGGTGAGATTATCTGGAGTAAACTGGTCAAGGATTGGTTGCAGTCCATTTTTATCCATTGCAGTTGTTAAATCTAAGCTGTATTTCATGTAGATAGCAATTTTATTCAATTTGTCTCTGAATTCTGTCTCATCCTGTAAATTAAGATAAACACCACCCTGTAAATGTTTGCACGCTACAAATGGATTAATGGCCAAAAAGGCACAACAAATTACATAATCTATGGTTTAAAGAAAACATTATTAAATTTCAGAGACTAGAGATTACTATGTGCAACTATCACCATAGAAGGAGACAAAATGTTTTGTTGCATTCATTCATCAGGGGGATTTGTCATTACTATGACCAACTGTTAGTATAATGGCAGGCAGGGCAAGCAATAACATTAATGACGACGTGCTGACTTAGTGCCTGAAATAAACCTTCAACTCAAATAGAAATCATGAACAGAAAATAATAATCTACAAAGATTTAACCAGCAACAGATGAAGGTACCTGTTTCCATGTGAAAGTGCACTCGTTGAAATCAAACATAATTTCAAATCGGCTATATAAGTGCTCCACAACAAATATTTTATAATTGCTTTGAAGAATATTGGTGGTTCAATTTGTCCCCATTGTCAATCTAACTAAAAACAACACGACTAAAGAATAAAACGGAAAGCGTGTGTTTCATATGTTGAAACAGATAATAATAGAGGAAACAACAGACAGCGATAATACCACTTATATCAGAACAGCACTGCTCGGGTAAGAGGGAGATGGCAATTTGCCAACCATCTTAGCTTAAGATGGCATATACCTTGAGGGGACTGGAATACGAGATCAAGACTTTCTCTGAAAATGAACAAAAATAATAATTTCAAGAGAAAAAAATACCAAATCTACATACCCTCAGATAGGCCTGCAATTCTTCACAAACTTTTCTTCGATTATTTTCCACTTTCATTTTCTTCTCGTATGAAGAAAGGGAACTGTGAAGAAACATTGCTCTCTTGATGGCACCCTTCTGCTTTAGATTGTCCAACTGCAATTCCACATTAAAGTCTGCAAACAGTCCAGAGACAGCGTTAGAAGGAAATTAATATTTGGCAGATCAATTAGAGAAAAGTCTTCAAACACCAGTGGTGAAACTTGCCTTTGCAATGTGGCTTAACACTCAATTATCAATGATGTAAATTAATATGATGTGATCATTAATAAAACTGATGTTTCTCCAGTAGTTACCATCTGGTGAAACGCCAACCACCTCCCTTCCCCTCTCCCCCTCTAACACTCCCCCCCCTCTTACTGTCTGCACCCCATCCCTCAACCCCCACACACACACTCCCTTCCCTTGAATGACCTTGCATCCTCCCACTCACACCAAAAATCAATTTGTCCGGCCCCTTCTCTTTCAGCTTATTTTCCCCGCTCCCCCTGCAATCAGTCAGAAGAAAGGTCCCGACCCAAAACATCACCTATCCATGTTCTCCACAGATGGTCCCTGATCCACTGAGTTACTCCAACAATTTTGTGCTTTCCTTTGGTAAAAGCATTAGTAGTTCCTTGTTACTACCATCACACCCATGATCATCACCAGGATAAACAACCATTTTGCAGCCTTTTATAAGGAAATGAAAATAAGTGGTCCAGAATAGACTGACTCTGACTGTCACTGGTCTCTTTACACTCCTGCCATCAGCTAAAACTGTAATGTTCAGGTTCAGGATCATCATCTTTCCAACGACCATCAGGCTATTGAATACTACGAACTCCAACTAAACTCTCAACTACAAACTGCCTGGGTTGCAACCAGGGACTTTTTGTGTTGTTTTTACATTATAATGGGTTTTTTATTTATTTAACTTTTTTTTGTTTGTTGGTTGTGTTATTTATTAAGTACTGTGTTTACAGACCTGTTGTGCTACTGCTGCAAGTAAGAATTACATTGTTCTGTTTTGGAACAAATGGCAACAAAGTGCTCTTGACTTTTGATAGAGGGAATGTTTCAGAAGAGGCAGCACTATGAAAAAAATGTAATTCAACTTGAACCGATTGATTGAACGAGACAGCTTGGAAACAGGCACTTTGGCCCACTATGTTTATGCCAACCATCGATTACACATTCACACACTAGTTTTATGTTATCCCACTTTGTCATCCACTCCCTACACACCAGAGACAATTTCCAGAGGCCAATTAACCTACAAACACACATCTTTGGGACATTGGAGGAAATTGGTGCACCCAGAGGAAAGCCACATGGTCATAGGGAGAACATACAAACTCCACACAGACAGCAACCGAGGTCAGGATCAAACCTGGGATTGTAGCACAGCGAGGCAGCAGCTCTACCTGCTGCACCACTGTGCTGCCCTGTTGTGGCAGCGCAATGTCAAATGTAAAGATACAAACCATATTTGTATCTTTACATTTGACTAAAAATATGTAACTCATCATGAAAAACTAAAACAAAACACACTTCATGCGAGTAGCCATTGAATGTAATTTGCTGTGTACACCTGGTCTTCCCAGAAAATAGTTGTGCTGTCATGTGTTATACCGAGCCTGTGAGTAAAATAGATGCAGTGGTATCTTTCCAGCATTGGATGGCACCATAGCACACTCTGGCAATGGCAAACATTCAGAGCACAAGCACAAGAGAGCACCTCTGCAGGGAACACTTGGAATAATGTTTCAGACAGACAAGGACATGTGGAAATCTTCTGCAGACACTCACAAGGGACACAGATCTCAAAAGTGTAAAATCCTTCAGTGCAAGATTCAACACCAAAATACGGACCAAACACTAAGATTAATGCTATTTGCTGCAACAATTTTTGATTCAATTGTTATTTGCAAAATGTATCTTCTGTATATCTCAGAACATTAAAAGTTCTGCACATTAACAGATCAGCATTTAAATACAAAGCAGAGCCTAACAAGAAAATGGAAACATATTTTTTCATTTAAATCAAATGCATGCTGCTCATTTGTATTTACCATGAAGCAGGCTGCCATGGAAGCTGGGAATTCGGGGAAGGGAACGGAGATGTGCGTAGCTGTTGGTGGTCCTGAGGTGCATAAAGGTGGATGAATCTTCGTGGCCTGAACATGTGTATCCTTAATGAAAGCAAGGAAATAAATTGCTGGGGCCCTGGCAGGAATTTATGTATGTTCTTCAGCCATGGGTAAGGTATCGGGAGACTGCAGGATGGTTAATGTTGTGCCTTTATTTAACAAGGACTGCAATGACAAGCCTGGGAACTACAGGCCAGTGAGCATAACATCAGTGATGGATAAGATAGTGTAGGGGGCTCAGAGACATGATCTATCTGCACTTGAAAAGACAATGACTAGTTCGGGACGGTCTGCGTGGTTTTGTATGCAGGAAATCGTGACTCACAAACTTAACTAAAAGAAGACCAAGAGGATTGATGAAGGCTGAGCAGTAGACATTGATGACTCAGTCTTTAGTAAGGCTTTTCACAAGGTCCCACAAGGTAGATTGGTTTCGTAGGTGAGATCACGTGGGTTGCAAGGTGAGTTGGCCAATTATAGGCAAAACTGGCTGGGTGGAAGTGGTCAGAGGGTGATCATGGATGTCGGTTTTCCAGATTGGAGGTCGGTGATCTTTAATAGTTCGCAACATTCAAATACATGGCATTTTGCTTGTGTCCCGTCACATCTCATTTGATGCAGATTCAGTTCAGCATTGAAGATAACACACCTCCCTCATCTCTGCTTCTTAATGCACCAACTCATTGAAGCCCATGCAACCTTTTATCATCCAGAATTCAAATGACAGAATTGATAAAAGCTGTGGTTTTATTAAAATTGCGCACAGATCTGACAAGACTGAACTCACCCAAAAGATCTGTGGCTCTTTTTCCAAAGGCACTTAAGCAAAACGTAACTGTGAAACTAAAGAGGCAAGAAAAGATAATCAGCAAACGTAAAACGTCCAAACGGAAAAAAATATGGTTAAGAAAAATATGGATGAGATGCAACTGGAGAGCTTGATGTGAGATTGCATCACAAGTTCTGAAATTCATTCGCTAAACCTCTATTTCTCTTGCTCCTTTTAAAAAGACTCCTTGACACCCAACTCCATCTGCCCTTGATGTTATTTGAGGTTGGCTATCAACTTTTATTTAATACTAAGAAGCATCCTGTTATTTGTTACTCAATTAAAACGTTGCTAGCAAATAAATTTTGGTTGTGCATATAGTTTTGATATATGCAATGCTGAAAGTTCTTTTTAATTTGATTTAGTAAAAATGCAAGTGCTGAGGACAGGAACAATTTTTCTTTCAACAACAGGGTAACAACTTGTGGTAAAAAACCAATACGGGTATTTGGGGACCATCAACTTGTTTATATACTGCTGGATTTCCTCATCCTTTGGAATCGCTGGAAGGAAAACTGGTTGGAGAGTATCGTGGTAAAGATGAAAATCAAAATTGCTGAGAACATTGATCAGCATAATTAGCCATGAGTGGGAAGAGTAGAGTGCTCTCCAGTCCATTTTTTGGTGTAAAGCAAATAAGCACGAATAAGACACTTCACCAGATACTCGTCTTTAATGTTCTTCACATTAAGTGAAATGCAGTGACTTTGGTTGGATAGGCAATCGAGGAATTTGCAGATTGAATGGCATGTGCAATGAATGATCAATCTGCTCTGGTTGAGAAAAAATGCTGAACCACACTGAGAGAACTCATTGTCCTATCCCAATGTTGATAATATTTCAACTTCTTGCTTGGCTTTCCAACAAATAGCTATTTCAAATGTGGCTTGAAGTTTATGCCACATTTCAAATGTGGCTTGAAGTGTACCATCCATGCAAAATGAAGCACGAGTATCTTATTTAACATTTAGCACTTGAAGAATTGCACCATAAGATTGACTGATCTCCTTTGTGGCAATACTAAGGGAGAAAATGTTTCATAAATTCAGATACAGTAAAAAATGTTGTTTTGCATTTAATCCAGGCAGTTTATTTTCTGGTTTTCACTACTCGTTGTACTTGTGTATGGTATGATGTGCCTGGATAGCAGGCACAGCAAAGCTTTTTATCATATTTCAATACATGTGACAGTAATAAACCAATGTTACGTTGCTTTCAAGGCTCTCTTATCGTCCACCTGATGGAAGGAGGGAACAATAGAATGATTGGGGTGTGAATGGTCCTTAATTATGTTGGCTGCTTCCCCAACAACAGCATGACGTCTAGATAGAGTCGTTTGCATGGTGTAGGTTGGTTTGAGTGATGGACTGGGCTGCGTTCACAACTCTGCAGTGTTGGGCAGAGGAGTTGTCATATTAATCCTTGATGCCTTCTCTGGTGTCTTTGTCGAAATTGGTAAGAATCATTGGAGACATACAGAATTTCCTTAGTTTAGATTGGGCATGTTGGCCGGCATGGATGGGTCGAAGTGCCTGTTCGTGCTGTATAACTATTTGACTCCATATGGATACTTGCCTTCTGTGTAGACAATGCAATAATGTCCAGAGGAATACGTGCCAGAATGTTTCCTTACCTTGGGCACAAGTTGTCTGCCTGTTTGGTAGTGTGAACACGATAGAGAAATGCTGCTTGTCGGACTACGTTCTTTTAGTTTAATAAATCTATTTGATAATTTAGGGAATCACAAAATGCTGGAGTAACTCAGCGGGTCAGGCAGCATTTCTGGAGAAAAGGAATAAGCGACGTTTCGGGTTGAGACCCTTCTCCAGACCCCGTTTCGGGTCGAGACCCTTCTTCAGACGAATTATTTGATAATTTAAGTAATTAGCTCTCCTCTGCTATCTTAAGAAGCAAATGAGAAAAATATACAATATCGATACTGAGAGGGATACGGGTCAAACGCAGGCATGTGGGACTAGTGTAGATGGAACCTGTTGGCCAGTGTGGGCGAGTTGGGCCGAAGGGCCTGTTTCCACGCTCTACATACTGCAAGATTCATCATAAAATGTAATTTTATCAGTTAAAGACTAAATCAAATGCCTATCAACACATGAGCAAACCAAGAAACAAAAATAATTTGACTCAAGGTTCTGAAAGCTCCTCAACAAACACGAAGCTGAACTTACCAGGACACCATGACATTTTCTCTGAGCGTGCAGCTTTTGTTCTCTGGATTCAGCACCGATGGACTGACTTCTAATGAAGCATTCACAAGGATTACTGGTCGGGCTCTGAATGTTAAAGTCAAAATAATAACATTACATCAACTGCATTTTCTTAGAGAGGATTTTTTAAATATTATTTTCTGCTGCAAGTTTAAATTTGTTTTATTTGAGGTCAACTTGCAACATGCATTGTATTGTATTACGATTGGAAAATGGAAAATGAAAAATGGTTGTACTCCTTGGAGGTCAATCAAGCCAGGCCCACAATGCAGGAGATACTCAGGTGGTCTAAACCACCTTCAGCTGCTTCATCAAATGACCTTCCTTCCATGATAAGGTCAGAAGTGGGGATATTTGCTTTTGATTGCTCAATGCCTAATTCCATTCACAACACCACAGCAATGCTTTATGTCTGCATGCAGCAAGGGCGACTCAACATGTATGCATGGTTGAAATTCCTCTAGTGAAGTTGTGTATATGTAGATGTCGCAAGATACCACACAGAAACAGGCCCTTCTGTTCACCGCCCAAGCTGCCCATCGACTACCCACTTACATTAATCATCCATAAATCCCTTTGCTTTTATCCCCCCCACCGTTCCATCAACTACCCCAGATTCTACCACTCACCAACATATTGGTTAATTGGCCACTGCAAAGTGCCAATCAACCCACACAACTAGCAATGCACCCCAACGGTATGAACATTGACTTCTCTAACTTCAAGTAACCCTTGCTTTCTCTCTCTCCATTCCTCCCCCTTCCCAGTTCTCCGACCAATCTCACTGTCTCCGACTACATTTTATCTCTGTTTGCATTGTTGTTACCTTCTCCCAAGTAACAATGATCTATTCTACATTTTCCTTGATTTACATTCCCTTTGTCCTGTTTTCACACCACACACTTCCTTATCCATATACCTCCTTATCTATGTATCTCCCTCTCCCCTGACATCAGTCTGAAGAAGGGTCTCGACCCGAAACGTCACCAATTCCTTCTCTCCAGAGATGCTGCCTGACCTGATGAGTTACTCCAGCATTTTGTGTCTATCTTCGGTTTAAACCAGTATCTGCAGTTCCTTCCTTCACTAGAAGAGTAGTATTAGTTGAAGACAGCAGCTCACCATTGCCACCTCAGAGGTAATTTAGGATGGCAATTAAATGCTGGCCTTGCCACCAATGCCCAGATTTTAAAAAAAAAATGTTGCTACAAAATCCATTTTATTAGGACATAATATTCAATCATTCTTTCTTCCTGTGTCAGTGCCAATATGCTTGCTCATCATTTACGATTTGCAACTGCAGTAACCTCAGGGCATGCTGACGTGTTCCGTCAAACGTGCCAAAAATCAAATACCCTGGAACTCAACTATAAAGCTAAATCCTACATCGTGTGTGGCCTGTCAAACCATTAAATCAAAATCAAAGGTCTTTTCAACTAAATGAACTTAAAACATTGACTGCCTCAGCTAACAAAGAGATATTAATCAGTAAAGTGCAATGTTAGCAGGTTGGTTAATTATTATATAACTTGCTTTTAATGTTTATAATGATCTTAATTGCATAAAATCCAATAAATTTCAAAGAACTATATAATTAGTTCACAAGAAACAGAAATAAGCCACTCAGATCCTCGTGCTTACTCCACTAGTCAACAGGTGACCTTTTATTTCCACACTACTTTCCTGCATTAACCCCATATTCTACAATTAAAACAGCTGACTAAATGGCAAAACAGCCTGACGTGTGCTTCAATACAAACATTTCTCAATCGACATAACTTTAAGCACCATCTGAAAAACTCTACTCTAAATCTAACCAGATGGCTAAATTCCCACTAAATGCAATTGAGCACCATACTCTTTTAATATTCCCTGTAATGAAATGTTCTGCAGCAGAATTGCATTAAATCAAATGTTACATGATTCAGCTTATTATCTGGTGTTAACCCTTTGACTGCAATCTCTCTCCCTGGTGACTTTAAAGTCTGTTTTTATTTCAGTGAAGTATTTATTGTATTTACTGCCAAGCTCACAAAGACACATGTGGTAAACACTGAACAAGTCAGCAGAATCAATTTAATACAATTTAAACAACTATTTTGAATGATACAGCTCTATACAAGCAAAAATAAAATAGAAGAGCTGTTAGAGGAACTCAGCAGGTCAGGCAGCGTCTGTGGAGTGAAATAGACAGTCAGCTTTTTCAGGATTGAGACCAGTCCTGTGGGTTTTTTTGTTCCTGATTCCAGCATCTGCAATTCCCTGTAACCCTGTATTATTCAAGAGCTGACCAAATCATTTTAATTTTGTACAAAAAAGGTCCTTCGACTTGGCTTTCTAGTATCTAACACTAAATATTATTTCCTTTGAGAACCCCCAAGAGTTTTGCTTACATTTGCCATGTAACTCCTTGAGAGTTCATTGGGACACTAAATATTTTCAGGTTAAAATAAATCATTTTAGATTTGAAAGTGCTGAATAGAATTCCAGCTCAAAAAAGAGCAATATCTTCTATTGCTCCAAAATGATTTAGATCCAGTTTTTTTTGGTAAACTTGGTAAAGTCGATACTATAGGACCAGCTTTCAAGCCATTGTTTCTCTGCATGATCACGGTTACTTAGTCTGAGCTTTCAGTTGAACCAGTGCTAATGCCTACTTCCTGCAAGGAGCCAGCTCTCCATACAGTGGCAAATCCAGAATTGCCAGACATTTCTCGTTCTGGTTTTCCCTTAGGGAATCTTGTAGAAACATATAAAATTATAAAAGGACTGGACAAGCTAGATGCAGGAAAATTGGTCCCAATGTTGGGCGAGTCCAGAACCAGGGGGCACAGCCTTAGAATAAAGGGGAGGCCATTTAAAACTGAGGTGAGAAGAAACTTTTTCACCCAGAGAGTTGTGTATTTGTGGAATTCTCTGCCACAGAGGGCAGTGGAAGCCAAATCACTGGATGGATTTAAGAGAGAGTTAGATAGAGCTCTAGGGGTTAGTGGAATCAAGGGATATGGGGAGAAGGCAGGCACGGGTTATTGATTGTGGACGATCAGCCATGATCACAATGAATGGCGGTGCTGGCTCGAAGGGCCGAATGGCCTCCTCCTGCACCTATTTTCTATGTTTCTATTTTTTAACTCTGTCATACTGACCAAAACATAATGGGTGCAAGCAATGCAGCAATCCAGGACTGAATGAAAACCCACCTGGACAGGACTAAATGAATAAAAATATTACCTTATTTCATTTCCAAGTTACAAATTTGTTAAAAATGGAGACAAAAGCTTTTCCAGATCAACTCTACCATCCTTGATGACAAAAAGGAAGTAATGTTATTTTGCTTTACATCAGAGTAATGCTAACGTGACGAGAAAGGTTATGTCCATTCGTCATTTTCCTCCCAAAACTGATTTTAAAGAGCACATCTGCTCTTCCACTCCAACTTGCGCCTCCACATCGCAGAGCATTGATTAATTATTGAGAAGCTTGCCGTTTCAGGCAGCACCTCTACTACACATTGTTCATTTGGAGTGACACAATGGCACGGATGGTACAGCTGCTGCCTCACAGCACCAAAGACCTACGTTCAATCCTGACCATGGGTGCTGTCTGTCTGTGTGGAGTTTGCACATTCTCCCTGTGATCGTGTGGGGTTTTCCTCTGGTTCCCTGCCACCACCCCCACTTTCCAAAGTAATGTGTGTTGATGGGTTAATTGGATGTTGCAACTTGCCCTGTGTGTGTAGGTGAGTGGTAGAATCTGGGTGGAATTGATGGAGAGAATAATGGAGAGAATAAAGTTGGATTAGCTGAGTGCAGGATTATTATAAATGGATGGTTGATGGACTCGGTGGGCTAAAGAGCCTGTATCCATGCTGATCTCTCTATTTATGTCTCTGCCAATCTCCACCTTATCATTGATCTTTCCATTTGTTTTGTCCTCCCCACTTCCTCTGCAATTTAAAACTTTATTTCTCACGTTTCCCAGTTCCAAGTATAGTCAGAGACCCAATGCATCTATATGTCTTCTCCTTCCAGATTTAATGTCCAACCTGCTGAGTAACACCAGAATGTTCTCATTTTATTTTTACCAACAGTGAGGAAAAATTGCTTGTGCAGCATGTAGACACAAATCCATCTGCTGCATTTTCTGGCAGATTATGTAAGGCTGCTGTCTACTTTTCTTAAAAGGTGGCTCACAATTTGCTTTACCCAATGTTTCTCCTCTTAACCAAGGGGTAAGGATTCCTACAAGTAAATAGTCGCACAAAAATCACTCCAAATAGCCACACTCCCTGTGCCATCAGGCAATGAGCTGTGGCATGTCAAACCACTAGTGTAGTCATTCCGACAGTGGGCAATGATACACAGTTAAAATGAGAGATGTCTCACAATCATTTTCCATATGCTCAACAGAGGAGGACAGATCCAATTTTACAGCAACTTCATTGTTGCTGAGGTGAACAAACAGTACAAGGCAAATGGAGAACTTAATACATCAAATTCAGGATGAAACTTGTACCTCACTGCTAACTTTGCAGTGTTAGCCAATGCCAACTAAGTTTTAAAAAGTTTAGTGTTTTAACGGATGACAATGATGAAGCAACAAACCTGTTAAATACACGATATTCGGAAAAACATTTTTTTCCCTTAAGATAATTTTTTGAAAAACAATTTATATTTAAATACCATATAACCATATAACCATATAACAACTACAGCACGGAAACAGGCCCGTTCGGCCCTACCAGTCCACGCCGACCACTCTCTCTGACATAGTCTCATCTACCTGCTCTCAGACCATAACCCTCCAATCCCCTCTCATCCATATACCTATCCAATTTACTCTTAAATAATAAAATCGAGCCTGCCTCCACCACTTCCACCGGAAGCCCATTCCATACAGCCACCACCCTCTGAGTAAGTTACCCCTCATGTTACCCCTAAACTTTTGTCCCTCAATTCTGAAGTTATGTCCCCTTGTTGGAATCTTCCCCACTCTCAAAGGGAAAAGCCTACCCACGTCAACTCTGTCCGTCCCTCTTAAAATTTTAAAAACCTCTATCAAGTCCCCCTCAACCTTCTACGCTCCAAAGAATAAAGACCCAAACTGTTCAACCTCTCTCTGTAGCTTAAGTGCTGAAACCCAGACAACATTCTAGTAAATCTCCTCTGTACCCTCTCCATTTTGTCGACATCCTTCCTATAATTTGGCGACCAGAACTGCACACCATACTCCAGATTCGGCCTCACCAATGCCCTGTACAATTTTAACATTACATCCCAACTTCTATATTCGATGCTCTGATTTATAAAGGCAAGCATACCAAACGCCTTCTTCACCACCCTATCCACATGAGATTCCACCTTCAGGGAACAATGCACAGTTATTCCCAGATCCCTCTGTTCCACTGCATTCCTCAATTCCCTACCATTTACCCTGTACGTCCTATTTTGATTTGTCCTACCAAAATGCAGCACCTCACACTTATCAGCATTAAACTCCATCTGCCAACTTTCAGCCCACCCTTCCAAAAGGCCCAAGTCTCTCTGTAGACTTTGAAACTCTACTTCATTATTAACTACACCACCTATCTTAGTATCATCTGCATATTTACTAATCCAATTTGCAACACCATCATCCAGATCATTAATGTAAATGACAAACAACAGTGGACCCAACACAGATCCTTGGGGTACTCCACTAGACACTGGCCTCCAACCTGACATACAGTTGTCAACCATTACGCTCTGGTATCTCCCATTCAGCCATTGTTGAATACATCTTGCAACCTCACTATTAATACCCAATGATTTAACCTTCTTAATCAACCTTCCATGTGGAACCTTGTCAAATGCCTTACTGAAGTCCATATAGACAACATCCACAGCCTTGCCCTTATCAATTTCCCTGGTAACCTCTTCAAAAAATTCACGAAGATAAGTCAAACATGACCTTCCAGGCACAAATCCATGTTGACTGTTTCTAATCAGGCCTTGTTTATCCATATAATTATATATATTGTCCCTAAGTATCTTTTCCATTAATTTTCCCACCACAGACGTCAAACTAACAGGTCTATAATTGCTAGGTTTACTTTTAGAACCTTTTTTAAACAAAGGCACAACATGCGCAATGCGCCAATCTTCCGGCACCATCCCCGTTTCTAATGACGTTTGAAATATTTCCGTCATAGCCCCTGCTATTTCTGCACTAACTTCCCTCAATGTCCTAGGGAATATCCTATCAGGACCTGGAGACTTATCCACTTTTATATTTTTCAAAAGTGTCCATACCTCCTCTTCTTTAATCCTCATAATTTCCATCACTACTCTACTTGTTTCGCTTACCTCACATAATTCAATATCCTTCTTCTCGGTGAATACCGAAGAAAAGAAATTGTTTAATATCTCCCCCATTTCTTCCAGCTCAGCACATAGCTGTCCACTCTGACTCTCTAATGGACCAATTTTATCCCTCTCTATCCTTTTGCTATTGACATATCTGTAGAACCCCTTGGGGTTTACTTTTACATTACTTGCCAAAGCAACCTCATATCTTTTTTTCGCTTTTCTAATTTCCTTCTTAAGATTCCTTTTACATTCTTTATATTCCTCAAGAACCTCATTTACTCCCTGCCGCTTATATTTATTGTATATCTCCCTCTTTTTCCGAACCGTGTCCAATTTCCCTGGAAAACCACGGCTCTTTCAAATTATTATTCTTTCCTTTCCACCGAACAGGGACATAAAGACTCTGTACTCTCAAAATTTCACCTTTAAATATCCTCCATTTCTCTATTATATCCTTTTCGTAAAACAAAATGTCCCAATTCACTCCTTTTAAATCCTTTCTCATCTCCTCAAAATTAGCCTTTCTCCAATCCAAAATCTCAACCCTTGGTCCAGATTTGACCTTCTCCATAATTATATTGAAACTAATGGCATTGTGATCACTAGACCCAAAGTGCTCCTCAACACATACCTCCGTCACCTGACCCGTCTCATTTCCTAACAGGAGGTCCAACACTGCCCCTTCTCTGGTAGGTACCTCTACGTATTGCTGCAAAAAACTATCCTGCACACATTTTACAAACTCCAAACCATCCAGCCCTTTAACAGAATGTGATTCCCAGTCTATATACGGAAAATTGAAATCACCCACAATCACTACTCTGTGCTTACTACTAATATCTGTTATCTCCTTACATATTTGCTCTTCCAATTCTCGTTCCCTATTTGGCGGTCTATAATACACCCCTATAAGTGTTGCTAAACCTTTCTCATTTCTGAGTTCCACCCAAACAGCCTCCCTAATCGAGCCTTCTAGTCTGTCCTGCCAAAGCACTGCTGTGATATCCTCCCTGACAAGCAATGCAACACCCCCACCTCTTGCCCCTCCGATTCTATCACATCTGAAACAATGAAATCCTGGAATATTTAATTGCCAATCGCAACCCTCCTGCAACCATGTTTCACTGATCGCCACAACATCATACTTCCAGATGTCAATCCAGGCTCTAAGCTCATCCACCTTTCTTACAATGCTCCTAGCATTAAAATATACACATTTAAGGGACCCATCATTTCTTATTCTCAGTTTATTTCTTTTCACTTCTTTCTCTCCTACATATTGGGTCTGAGTGTTTCCCTTTTCTGCCTCCTGCCTCACACACTGCCTATTAGCTATCTGTGTTTATATAAAATCCCACACAAGAAAACCAAAATGCTTAAGAGAACATTTGGTGCATTTAAGCTGATCTTTAATTCATCCCGGTAAGCACTAGGAATGAGCAACAAGATCAGCAGCAAAACTTTCTTTAAACAGCTCAACCTAAACATAGAAAAATAGGTGCAGGAATAGGCCATTCGGCCCTTCGAGCCAGCACCGTCATTCAATATGATCATGGCTGATCATCTAAAATCAGTACCCCGTTCCGGCTTTCTCCCCCTATTCCTTGATTCCTTTAGCCTGAAGAGCTAAATCTAACTCTCTCTTGAAAACATCCAGTGAATTGGCCTCCACTGCCTTCTGTGGCAGAGAATTCCACAGATTCACAACTCTCTGGGAGGGGGGAGGGGGATGGGGGGAATGGCGGAGGGGGGGGGGGGGGGGGGGGGAGGAGAGGGTGCTGCCCCAATGCAGGAGAGGTTTGGACCCAACGGGTCCACTTGGTCTAGCCTCCTTTAAACCTTCTCTCTCTGACCCTCTAGTATTTGACATTTCCAGCTTAGGAAAAAAGTTCTGACTCACTACACTATCTATGCCTCTCATAATTTTACAAACTTTTATCAGGTCTCCCCTCAGTCTCTGATGCCCTGGAGAAAACAATCCAAGGTTTTCCACCCTCTCCTTATAGCTAATACCAGCATCCTGGTAAACCTCTTCTGCACCCTCTCCACGTCCTTCCTGCAAAGGCCTGACTATTACTGCACAATAGTCACTCACAAGTATTGCGTCACTCAACAGTCACTCAATAGTACTGCACACATTACTCCAAATGTTCCCAAAGTAATGATTTTTAAATCCAAATTTTCCCAAAGTAATGATTTAGTAATCCAAATGTTCTCAAAGTAATGATTTATAAATCCCCAATGAGTCTGCAAATCTTATCTCAGTATCATATCTGAACTTAAAAGGGAGCAGAATCCAAAGTAGGCAGCTTTTTTTAAAATAAGGTATTAACTATCATAGCTTAACGTTTCCACAAATGTGGCAAAGGTGAGCAAAAAGTTGTAGTGGGGAAAGAACAAAATAGTCCATATCAGGAGACGATCAGGAGAAGATGGTACTTCTTGCAGTGCTGTGATAAACAAGGGAATTTAATGCACAATACCACGTGGGATTAGCAACATCTGATGATACAGCACCATTAAAGTGAGAAGCAATTCCTTTTAACTAAATGATTAATGTTGCAAATAAAAACTGCATAAAGATAAAACAAACCATAGAGGAAAAAGTATACCTGTAAACTGCTGCTTTGTCAACACCAAAAGCTCCCACGATTAAATCTAGAAAGAAATGTGCCCGTTAGGTCATTGTGAAAAACAATTTTTTAACCACAATTATTTTCAGGTTCTTAGTATTTCTTTGACTCCATTCCAAAGTTTTTAAACTATTTTTGTGGTTGTCTTGGTTCATTATATTCAACCACAAAAGTATTTCCTTCACTGCAGATGGAACCGTTTCACATGCATCAGTATAACTTCCAAGCAACATTTCACAGGACTTTGCCAAGTTTCCCAATTGATTCCAAGCATTCGCTAGCAACAAGGAAATGCAAAAATCCTTTTGCAATCTCACATAAGAGCACAACAGGATTCCTACTCCAACGCATAACATTCTTCAACACCCACAGTCTAAATCAGTCTAATTACAAGATTGCCTTGAAACTGCAGATTAGGGATCTTCTGAGGCTTAATGAGTTTTTCCAG
This sequence comes from Rhinoraja longicauda, assembly GCF_053455715.1. Classification (NCBI taxonomy): domain Eukaryota; kingdom Metazoa; phylum Chordata; class Chondrichthyes; order Rajiformes; family Arhynchobatidae; genus Rhinoraja; species Rhinoraja longicauda. Next base: position 58,840,619 of record NC_135960.1, on the reverse strand, counting down.
TGAACACAATTATCAAAAAGGGTCCGAATTTGCTTTATCGACTCTGCCAAGTTACCCAGTGGACAAACCTGCATCCTCATTGCATTGGACTCAATTACTTATAGACAATAGACAATAGACAATAGGTGCAGGAGTAGGCCATTCAGCCCTTCAAGGGAAAAGTTGTATCCTTATTGAAGCATTTGTACTTTGCTCCTCTTCAGAACAGAAACCAGATACCATCCACCCCTCCATTCCCTTTGATGATATATCAAATAGTAGCATCAATGCTTCAGCACGGTTAGTATCTAATAAGATGCCAATGCCTCAAGTGAACATGCCAAAGGAAAATTTTGTTTGAAAAATAATTTTTGGAAGATTTAAGGTGAGGGGCAAAAGATTTATAGGAAGCTGAGGGGTAACACAAAGCATGGTGGGTATATGGAACGAGCTGCCAGAGGAGGTAGTTGAGGCAGGTACTATCATAACATTTAAGAGACATTTGGACAAGTACTTGGTTAGAATAGGTTTAGAGGGATGTGGGCCAAGTACAGACAGGTGGGATTATTGTAGATGGGGCATGTTGGTCGGCATAGGCAAGTTGGGCCGAGGGGACTGTTTCCACGCTGTTTGACTCTGACAAGATAGAATGTGATCCTAAGCAAGCACAGCATGCGACAAAATCTATCTGGAAAGCATAAAAAGAATCAAGCAAAATAATTCAGCAAATAATGTTTACTGTAGAATCAGTAGAATCAGGTCCAGAAAATTTGTCTGTGAGGCTGACCTTCTGGTCAACTAAAGAAAATGTGAAAGAAATGTGATGGACACGAGTGTCAGAATGAAATGAAAGAACTTCAACTTATGGTGGCCACTACATATAGACTGCAGTTTAAAGTGGAAAATAATCCATATATGTTTGTCAACAGAATCAGCTTCACAGTTTTTAAAACAATTTGGGGACTAAATTGCAATCAGATATTTATCATCAATTAAGTTTTTAGAGTAAACTTTGAGGTAATTCTTGATCATACAAAATTGAGGAGTAATGACGTAATTATCTGGTTATCCCAGAAAGTCCATGTAAACTTGTAGTACAAAGAAAGACACAAAGTGCTGGGGTAACTCAGCATTCCAGGCAGTATCACTGGAGAACACGATTAGGTGATTTTTCACGTGAAGACCCCTTTTAGACTGAAAAAGGTCAAAAGACAGATCCCGACCCAAAATGTCACCTACACATGTTCTTCAGATAAAACCGTCTGACCCACTGAGTTACTCCAGCACTTTGTGTCTTTTTTTGTCAACCAGCATCTGCAGTTCCTCGTTTCTACTTTCTAGACTTTTGGTAGCCTTAATTACTGATTTTAGATCATTTTAAGCTGCTAGACATACCTGGATATCCATTTGTGTCGACGTCAACAGCGCCATGCATAGCATAACCAAAACTGGCAGGCATTCTGTCTGAAGCCCACTGTCCTTCTAACATCTGAGAAGGATGAGGATTTAAACCAGAAGATTTCCCATTGTAAATGTAAACCAGGCCTTTATGGTCTTCCCCTGCATAAGGAATTCCTATTGCAACATCTATAAACAAAAGGAATATAGTTTATTTCATCTTTAGTGCTTCTATTACAAATTAGTCTCTCTGAATAACTCTTTTAAGAGTACAATTTCACCTTTTCAATTTACAGACTCAGTGAAAAATTTAGTTCTTCCATACATCAATTCTGCTTAACACTGATTCTGCCAATTTGATTTGACTCAAGAGAGAAAAATTTCAATTACCATTAGTAATACCAAGAGAGAACATTATAGGATGACCTCAGTCACAGTGACGGAAGATGTACTTTCATTGCAGGCTGAGAGTAAAAAATTTTAAAAACCATACATGATTCCAATTTCTATTTTAGGATTATCTGTGGAGAGTATTTGCCCACTGACTCAATTATGAAGGGCCTTTCACAGTGCATTCACACCCTGGGAGTCAGGACATAGAAATAAAGTGTGGTCGGCTCAAATGTAATTATATCCCTGTGTAATCATTGCCTTGAGGAGATGGAAAACAAATAAAAAAGTTTTAAGAGACCAAGTCATGAAGTCATTTTTTTTTAAATGAGAGCATTTAACCGCTGGAAACTGTACAGAAAACAAAACTGCACAGCAAAAAAAAACGATGTCGTCAAGAACACCCACAAATACGAATTACCCAAACTGGGAAAAATGACATAAGCAACATCTGTTACGAAACTCTTCAAAATACTAAATCAACCCAAATATTCATTGGAACAGAACCAAGCCAAACCAGTCATGGAATTAAAAAGGTGACTGACATGCAAGAACATTTGCATTGCTCCATATGCATTGTTCTGGGCAATACACAATTCAGCTGCATACCATGCTGTTCCCATAAAAGCAGAAAGGCAAAAAAATAATTCATTTGACGGTTGAAAGTAAAGAATCAGCGTCTCTATAATGATTAAAAAACCTGTGGCAAGCATTTCATTACAGATCATAACAGAGTACATTTACTTGTTCTGACAGTCAGGAAGTGCACAGAAACAAACTATAAAAAAAGCTAACTTCTATTCTGCAAGGTCGTTGATCTTTTGGGTCAACTACAATTCTCTCTCCACAGATATAACCTGACCTGTTGTGTTTTTCTGTCATTGGTACTATCTTTTCCAAGTTTTTCTTTAAGGAAAACAGCCATTAAACAATGTTCCCTCACAAACTGGCTATCTGCCCTCCAATCCTCATCATTTCTTTACTCCCCTGAATGTTTTATGCTTATTGCGGACCATTTGCAAAGAGCTCACTTGTCACCCTCATTTGATTACAAGTGATTATTGACACCAATGGAGGAGTATTTAGTTTCTGGTTTTAGAGACACAGCATGGAAATAGGCCCAACAGCACACCGAGTCCACATTGATAATCAATCACCCATTCACGCTAGTTCTATGTTATCCACTCACTACACACTAGGGGCAGTTTACAGAAGCCAATTAACCTACAAACCCACCCATCTTGGGGATGAGAGAGGAAACTATCACCCGGAGGAAACCCACGTGGTCACAGGGAGAACGAGGTCCGTTGCTAAGGCGATGGATCTACTAGCTGCCCCACTGTGCCGCCCTGATTAAACACAATTAGACAGCCAGAAGCCATTCCCACTCTGAGCAGAAGCCAGAGCTTCCAACCAAATGGCCCCTTTTAATGCACAGCAGCTCCTAATATCAATTAGGATAGAAGGATAATAGGATAGGCTTCTATTTTTTTTCTTCTTGACCCAGAGATACAGAAGCAATGTCACGCAAAGCAATGTTTTCTACAAAATCGGAAATGTCTGCTGACCCAAAGTATTTTTGGTAATGTCAACAATTTTATGTTTCCTCTTTCAGACTACAAATTTGCTAAACAGCCAGTTCTGAGAGGGTTTGTGGTTTCCAATGAACATGAGGACCAAATGTCATCATTTAATGAGAAACACATGGTAGCGTGGATCAGGGAGGGAATGGCTGGACAAATAAGCAAGTTACCAACCCTCATAAAACACCTATTTGCCCACGAGTAGGAACCAGGTACGGGCACCATATATTAGGAAAAATGAGAAGGCTTTTCGAGAGGGTGCAAAAACTATTTATTAAGAGGACTCCAGGAATGAGGTTTTAACAGTTGGGTAGACTGGACTAGCTGAGATATCCCCGAGAACAGAGCAGGAAATGAAGACATCCAACAATGGTGTCTAAAATACTGAAAGGTGCAGACAGAATAAATACAAACCAATCCCATTGTGAGAGATGTCAAAAATTAAGGGGCGTAGAAAATGAAGGTGATTGGTAAAAGAATAAAAAAAAGGGACAAAAGGTATTTTACACAGTAAATGGTTAGGGTTTAAACACTTGCTAGGTATTTATTCACAAAATGCTGGAGTAACTCAGCAGGTCAGGCAGCATCTCAGGAGAGAAGGAATGGGTGACGTTTCGAGTCGAGACCCTTCTTCAGTCTGAAGAAGGGTCTCGACTCGAAACGTCACCCATTCCTTCTCTCCTGAGATGCTGCCTGGCCTGCTGAGTTACTCCAGCATTTTGTGTCTGAAGAAGGGTCTCGACCCGAAACGTCACCCATTCCTTCTCTCCTGAGATGCTGCCTGACCTGCTGAGTTACTCCAGCATTTTGTGAATAAACACCTTCGATTTGTACCAGCATCTGCAGTTATTTTCTTAACCACTTGCTAGGGAGCGCTGCGGAGGAAAATAGAATTGTAGCAGTCAAAAGGGGGTTCGGTTCTTACTAGAAAGGTAGGATTGACAGGTATGGGAGAAGAGGGGAATGGCCTTTTATTCCACCGTCAATGACTTGACAGATTGAATGCTCTCCCTTTTCACATTGCATTTAAGTCTCCAACAATTGTGCCCAAAAATTCAGAGCCAAGTCAATAGATTGCCCCGTACCCTGCCTCCATATACAACCGTCCTTGACAATCCTCCAAAAAGTTAAGAATTTTGTACATTTCTGTCACAAAATTACAGTAAAAGAAGAATGATAAAATGAGATAAGACGACAAAGGAATTTTGCAGCGGTTGCTCTGGAATTCAGCTGAGGAAGCAGGTTGGGCAGGATGGGGTGGGTGGGATGGAGAGCAAGCACTTGCTGAGGGCATCCATCCAACAATAACCTGGCCATTAATCTCAGCTAATAGAAAAACAAATGAGTTTTGATTTGCCTTCTGCACAGACTGCTTCTTTTCTGAGGTAAATTTCCATCGCACTCGATGAACTTGAACGGCGACAGAGGCCAATTTTATATATTAATTAAATCCGCTGCGTAAATCAGAAATATTTCTGCCACAAGGAGTGGTTGAACTGATGCCTTCACGCCCACGTTGGTTTTGCCTACAGCCTGTCGCCGCTGGCGGCTCGCCAGCAGCCTCATGAGAAGGTCCAGCCACAAGAGCACAATAACAACTCCAAGGTCTGACGCACTAATTGGCCTTGTCTCGCGAACTCACTTTCCCCGGGCATCGCGTGACGGAGAACGGCATGCTGCCCGGCGATGCAAAGGTGCAGGAAATCCGAAACTACCCAGTGCCAAATTCGTTAAACCAATTACGGCGTTTTCAGCAAAAATTATCACCCACTCAGATGAGTACAGTAGGTTTGGGCGAGAACCTTTGGCTATGTACCTCGCCGTCAAGCATTTCCGCCATCTGTTGTAAGGCCGTCCCTTCACTATTTATATGGATCGCCAACCGCTCACATACACGACTCGTACAAGTGTGGGGAGCTATTCACCGCTGGAAATCCGCCACTTGGACTTCGTTCTGCAGTTCTCCAGTGACATCAGGCACATTCAAGGAAAAGCAAATTCAGTTGCCGAACGCCCTATCAAAACTGGAGGTGGATGCTCTGAATGCAGCCCCACTCATCGATTTTCATGTCATGGCTAACGTGCAGCATCCTGATCCCGATCTTATCCATTACCACCGGACGCATACAGCCCTACAATTGGACGATGTACCTCTCGGTGACACGAGAGAAACCATCGTATGTGACACTTCCACTGGCAAACCAAGGCCGTTTGTGCCTCGGACGATGCCTCCAGAAGTTTTCAGCGCACTGCACAACTTATCACATCCGGGCAAGAAGCCTACGATAAAACTCATCTCCGAACGATTCATCTGGCCTTTTATCAAGCGTGACATTGGATTGTGGGTGAAGACATGTCTACTCATTTGTCAGCAATCTAAGATCTCCAGGCACACTAGGAACCCTTTCGGTGAGTTTCCTGTACCGAACACCCATTTCAAGCACGTGCACCTGGACTTGGTCGGCCCACTCCCACCATCAAGAAACTACACATATCTGTGAAGACCGGTTCACTAGATGGCAAGATGCTATCCCAGTCATCAACATTTCAGCTGAAAAAATAGCCTGCGCTTTTGTTGACCAATGAGTTTCGGTCTTTAGGGGTCTTATGTGTGATCACAACAGACCGAGGACCGCAATTCGAATCTACGCTGTTTCAAACACTAACCGAACTCTTGGGTGCGAACCGGATTCGAACATCCACAAGCGAGCGGCCTGATTGAACGGTTCCATCGCCTGTTGAAAGCCGCTCTGGCAGCCGGAGGAGACGCGTCGAACTAGAGTGAACGGCTGCCTCTGGTTCTGCTTGGCATTCGTACGGCGGTGAAAGCAGACCTAGGATGTTCGTCAGCGGAAATGATTTACGGCACAACTCTGAAGCTGCCCGGTGAATTTGTCCAACCAATCCCCACAGACAGATCCTACGATCCAAGCAGGTATGTCGATCGATTACAGTGAACTATGCAGCTACTCCGGCCAACACCAACACGGTGAACACCTGCAATAGTCTACGTGCCTGCTGACCTCCAACGCTGCACACATGCTTTGGTCCAACTCGACGCTATCCGCTGACCTCTTCAGCAAACATACAATGGCCCTTACCAAGTCATCCAACGCCTACCCAGACGTTTTGTGATCTATCGGAACGGAAAAACTGACACCATCATGCCAAAGCCAACATACGTCCAGAACCAACCGACTACCTCACCCACCGAACCGGCGAAGTCACAAGACCCCAACACTTCCTGTCACAGATCTCCCACACTGCAGTACCAAACAAGATCAGGCCGTAAAATCAACCCGCCAGACCAGTACGGGGCAGGACAAAGCCACACAGTCGCCACCTTGTATGACTCGGTGGCTGTGGCGCCTTCACGCCCACGTTGGTTTTGCATATAGTCTGTCACTGCTGGCGACTTGCCAGCAGCCTCACGAGGAGGTCCAGCCACAGGAGCTCAATAACAACTCCAAGGTCAGACGCACTAATTGGCCTTATCTGCACACGGGTTATGATTGGTGAGAATGTAGGTAAAAGAGGCTTCTGGAATAAACGTGACACAAGGTATCTGGCTCAGCTAAGTGTCGTTTGTTCTTTGCTTTCTGTCGTGGGATTCAGTAAATCCGACAACCTCATTTAGTGTTGCCATTGTTGTTCATTTTGCTACACTGTGGAGTTCACCACAGCTTCTCTTCCAATATCTCAGCTACACAGTCTATAAGCACAGCTTTGTAGATTTGAAGACTTTGCAGATCCTTTTGAGCATATGTTAGGATACGACATTTTCAGCACAGCTTTGGTTCATCATGCCTTGAGCATGCTCCATTTGTAGGGTTGCGAAAATACATGGCTCGTATGTTCTTTCAGCTGTGGCTCACAAATTTCCGGCCAGGGTCTTAGACATCCAGTCAAAAGGGCGACTCAGCTGTCCAATTTTGTTAATACAAATTAGATTGCAGTCTGGCATGGAATAAATGCTATGTTACAATTTCTATTGTACTTGGCAAATACACTCATGAAGCAGTGCCAATAGGCACTACACTTTCAACTGAATGGAACCTTTTCCTGATCAGAGGCGACATGGTTGATAATAGCCCACAGTGCTACATGGTCCCCAGTTGAGGTCAAACTCCCCGAAAGAATCCAACCATGCAGGGTACACAATAATCCTCTCCCGTTCATCCATGCATTATTTTGTAAAACCAGCTACTACATCATTATTAATAGATGAAGAATCTATATTTCTGCTCCACTGGATGTTTGAACTGAAATCAACCTCATTTCGTGTTGCCATTGTTGTCCATTTTCCTACAACTGGGGAGTACCCAATAGCTTCTGTTCTAATATTTCCACCACACAGGCGATCAGCACAGCGACTTTGCAGATCCTTCTGAAGATACGTTGGGATATGACATCCTTCTGCTCTGCTTTGCTTCGTCATGCCTCGAGCATGACGAACACACTAAATCCATGCAACATCCTGATGAACCTCTTGTGCATCCCCTCCAAAGCCTCCATATCCTTTCCATAGTATGGCAACCAGAATTACACCCATTACTCTAATGTGGCCGAACCAAATTTTATACAGCTGCTACACGACTTACCAATTTTAATACTCAATGAAGGCAAACACGCCTTCTTTACCACCTTATCTACTTGTATTGCTACTTTCTGGGAGCTATGGCCTTGCACCCTAAGATCCCTCTGTAAACCAAACCCTGAGGGACCTGCCATTTACTAAATACTCTTCAACACTACAACCTCCAAATAAGATCTGAACTACATAGACTTTGGGCATTGGTTTTGTCTTTTTGCACTATTATTGTTTATTTGTTTTACAGAGTACTGTGCTTACATATTCTGTTGTGCTTCTGCAAGTAAGAATTTCATTGTTCTGTCTAGGACATATGACAATAAAACACTCTTGACTCTTCAGTCCTGCATTTGACATCCCAACGTGAATCATCTTGGAGTTTCTTGCAGCTTTTAAAAAAAATAGAGTTTCTAGTGTTTTATATTTTATTAGTTGTATTATTTGCTCAGTCTTAATAAACCTCTATGAGAGTTCTGAGAGTCTTGAATAAATTCATCTCACTGGATAAGTTCGAGATGAACTCAGGTCAGGTTTGAGAGCGGGGACTGAATTTATATCACGTGATGCTTTCATTGGCATTAACCTCAAAGCATGTACACAAAAATGGCAACATCTGTTTGTACAGTTTATTCCTCAGAATCAACAGTGCAAGCACAAGGCCACAGAATGTTACTTTAAAAACTAAATACTAAAAGGATGCAAATAAACAAAACTCACCATTGTAACCGTCCTGATCGAGATCTCCCAGAGGTGCAATTGAAGACCCAAATCTGGCATAGGTCTCCGTGCCTGTCAGCTTAAGAGCATTTTTAAAACTAGTTGGAGCATACTGAAAATAAATATGTACTTGTCCCACTTCTCGATATTTTCCGTCAGAACCACGAACCATAAAAAGCGGTGCTCCAACCAAAAGGTCATCAAATCTAGAAGACAGATTTTCACCATTAAGCTAGTGGGAACAGATTGCTTCAAGATTTACTGTGCAACTGCACACTATGCTTTAAATAAATGGGAGAAATTCTATATTACGCAGTCTCCAAATTTGAGGAAGGATATTCTTGCTATTGAGGGCGTGCAGCGTAGGTTTACTAGGTTAATTCCCGGAATGGCGGGACTATCATATGTTGAAAGACTGGAGCGACTAGGCTTGTATACACTGGAATTTAGAAGGATGAGAGGAGATCTTATCGAAACGTATAAGATTATTAAGGGGTTGGACACGTTAGAGGCAGGAAACATGTTCCCAATGTTGGGGGAGTCCAGAACCAGGGGCCACAGTTTAAGAATAAGGGGTAGGCCATTTAGAACTGAGATGAGGAAAAACTTTTTCAGTCAGAGAGTTGTGAATCTGTGGAATTCTCTGCCTCAGAAGGCAGTGGAGGCCAATTCTCTGAATGCATTCAAGAGAGAGCTGGATAGAGCTCTTAAGGATAGCAGAGTCAGGGGATATGGGGAGAAGGCAGGAACGGGGTACTGATTGAGAATGATCAGCCATGATCACATTGAATGGCGGTGCTGGCTCGAAGGGCCGAATGGCCTCCTCCTGCACCTATTGCCTATTGTCTCAGTTTTACAGCTTCACACAAATATAATCAGAGAATAATTACTATTTATTCCTAACATAGTCATCAGCTTTAACTGCAAGGTTCCAGGAGCAGTGCCTCTCCAGTGCCCAGTATGTCCAAGGTGCAGGACAGAATGCCACAAGAGATCCTTCTTCCCTGTGGTTATCAAACTTTACAACTCCTCCCCCTTCTGTCGTGGGGTAGACTGAGACTGACTCCCCTCTCCCCCCCCCCCCCCCCCCCCCTCCCCAATCTTTGCAAATCCCCCAATCCTTTCCACTCGTCACTTTAATTTCATGTTTCATGTATTTTGTGTTTTTATGACTGTTGGCAGATCAATTTCCCTCCTGGGATAAATAAAGTTCTATCGTATCATATTGTATCATATTAAGCCCAATAGGTGTTGGAGGGCTAATGTCAAGCAGCATAGCTAACATTGTTAATAGTTTCTCAAACATCTTTTCAACAAGATAGATTGGAGTTGGAATTTCACTCAACATCTGTCAACTTTGAACAGGTATTTCAAAACCTCCACCACTGCTCCAAGAGCTTAACTACCTCAACACAAAGTTTTCATCCAATCTGTCTTATGTCACGAAATTAGTCAAAGCAATGGTGATGTCTTGATTCAAATCTCCTAAATTATATCTGCACTTCAAATATTAGTTGGAACTAGCTGAGCACACTGGCATGACTGCTAAATTGGGTTTATCAGAAGATAAAGATTTTGGAGGCCAAAGAATTGGAAGACCTGCTTTACATTTCCTTGCAACCCCATAATTAGAAACTTATTGTGAAATACATTTTGTAGACTTTGTTCATATCAAGGGGAAATATCTACTACTTCAAGCTTGAAGAACTAAGATTTGGCAGTTATTTACCAATTCAGTAGATCTTACTCTTCCAATGAACTTTAATTATGATTTTGTTAACTTGTTTACTGAAAAGAAGATTACATTGTAAACCACAAGACCGGATCTCTTCCTCTCCACAAGGTTAAAAGGACACAAAAGAGATTGCACCATTTCCAGCAAGCAAATTACTGAAAGGGTTTTGCCCAGGATCCGGCACTACCACAGCACCAGGCTTCAAGTTGTGATTTAGCAGCCAGGCTTGTAATCGCTGGAATTTAGAAGATTGAGGGGGGATCTTATAGAAATGTATAAAATTCTTAAGGGGTTGGACAGGCTAGATGCAGGAAGATTGTTCCCGATGTTGGGGAAGTCCAGAACAAGGGGTCACAGTTTAAGGATAAGGGGGAAGTCTTTTAGAACCGAGATGAGAATGTTTTTTTTCACACAGAGAGTGTTTAATCTGTGGAATTCTCTGCCACAGAAGGTAGTTGAGGCCAGTTCATTGGCTATATTTAAGAGGGAGTTAGATGTGGCCCTTGTGGCTAAAGGGATCAGGGGGTATGGAGAGAAGGCAGGTACGGGATACTGAGTTGGATGATCAGCCATGATCATATTGAATAGCGGTGCAGGCTCGAAGGGCCGATTGGCCTACTCCTGCACCTATTTTCTATGTTTCTATATTTCTATGATCCCTCAGCACCAAGTAGCTGGGACAAACAATATAACATATCTTCCATACCAAGATGGCGACAGTCAAGACACATGTTAGAAAATAGCTGAATAAACGTAAGTAACTGGTTTCCGATCAGCTCCAATTAAGCTTTCCATGTGTAGAATATGGTCACAGAATAAATACAGACTAGGAAAAAGCACTTGTTTCATCTCAGCTAATACATTTGAAGAAAAAAGAACCCAATGTTCTCAACTCAGAGGCCAAATGTTTATAAAATAATTTTCAAGGTTTATAAAGAACTCTATTTCATGTTATGATAATGGTGCCAATGAGCATTTCACTAGTTTTTGAATACCACATGCGATTAACACTAGTGATATGGATTTACCTTTTTCAATCCACAAGTAATATCTTTATAATATTTTACGTTTCTGGAACTATGATGCTGAGAACTGTATTCTACCCGCTGTATCGCTCTCTTGACTCGACCTACTGTACATGAGTTCAGCTTGGTTGCATTTATGTGCAGTATTATCTGATTTGACTGGCCAGCATAGAAAACAAAGCTTTTCACTCTACCTTGGTACACATGACAATAATAATAAACCTAAACCTTATAAAATCAACACTTATTCAGCTCTGTGTAGGAATGAACTGCAGATGCTGGTTTAAATGCTGGAGTAACTCGACGGGACAGGCAGCATCTCTGCAGAGAAGGAATGGGTGACGTTTTGGGTTGACACCCTTCTTCAGACTGATTTAGACTTATTCAGCTCTTTCAGGTCTAATTTCGAACTGTGTGCAACGTGGCAGTTCTTGCGCCCTGAATCTATTGCTAATGCCATGGGTGCCCTGGTTTCCAGCTCTGGCCCAAATCAGAATCGACACCTTCCAATCAGCTCGACCACCCACAACTGTCCCCGTTCTGCCTTAACCCGCTCATCAAGGGCCCCAACAGGGTGGGGAAATCCCCTGCATGCTCCTCATATCTCAGGCTGAGAAACACCCCCCCCCTTGAGCTGCCCTAGGCTACACGAGGTACAAGCATTATCAATCGCTATTACAGGCAATGAGGGAGATCGACTCCTGGGAGAAAAGCATATGCTCTGACTCCAGCACTGCCCACCACTGGGTACGTTGCCTCTGATTAGACCACTACTGTTTATATACTGCTGCAGTGATTTAATATTATGTACACCAAGATCTTCATCAGCACGCTTGTACCACCGACAGCACCAAGATTTGGGAACTTTCGCTAACTCCCCCTCCGTTCCCCTCCCCCCCCCCCAAACTGCCCCCCCCCTGCAACTTCCCCAGCCTTCCAACGCCCTTCCCCCTCCAACGCCCTTCCCCCTCCAACCTCCCCCCCCCCCCCCCCCCCAGATATTCTTTAGTACCTAACAGTATGTTTGCTGGCAACTCGGTTGCTAATTTTGTTTGATGGCGGTCACGAGATGCCCAGAGACACTTTATTAAATTGAAAGGTCAACATCCCAAGTAGAAACAGTACAAACACTACTGTCAACTTTCTGTTGACTTTCACTACGCTGGAGAACTCTTCAAGATTCAACTGCTGAGCACGTAACAGTCTCAGCTTCAGCCACTCATCCCAGCCTGAGATACCCTCTCCTGGGACAACGTCCAAAGGCACTTTTAACAACCAAACAAAAAGACTTTGAATATTTTCTGCTTTTGTATCTAATAGCAATCTTCAACTTTGCCACCACTTCTAGAAACATCGAAAAATAGGTGGAGTAGGCCATTCGGCCCTTCGAGTCAACACCACCATTCAATATGATCATGGCTGATCATCTAAAATCAGTACCCCTTTCCTGCTTTTTCCCCATATCCCTTGATTCCGTTAGCCCTCAGAGCTAAATCTAACTCTCTCTTGAAAACGTCCAGTGAATCCGTGTCTCTTTGCTGAAATTAACACCTCCTCGAAGTTCATTTCCATTGAAGTGCCTCCTCTAACATGCCTCTCTTTAAGCGCTGTTTCACTTTTATTCCACCACACACCCTCTGGCTATAAATCTTACCCCATCCAATTGTTTCATCTCTTACTCTATTTATAAATAGGCCTAGTACGCTTGAACTTTTGTTTGCTAAAGGGCCTGAAGGCTTTACAAATTCTTGTTGCTGTTAATGCAATCCTTATCTATTTTGCTTTCATTCATGGTGAGCACACAATCACAGAGCTCTCAAACTTGTCAAGAAAATTGCACCTCCTGTTCTCTGCTCCATATTTTTTGCCAACTTATTTTATATAGTCTAAACTGCCTCTTCAGAGTCAATGGACCGTCTGGTCTGGAATCATTTGCAAATCCAAACAGTTTGCATTCAGCTTTTAACAGCATTGATTCAAATTAGAGAGAATTGCCTTCCCAATAGGTAAACCATTCCCCACGCGTCATTTAATTTCACTTTTTAAGAATAAATTCCATTTCAAATTGAAGAACCCAAGAAGGATCAACAATGCAACCTTCAAATAGTTTTTCATAAATTAAAACAAACCCTTGCACACCAATTTCGGATTTTAAATTCAGTTTAATAAGAATCTGAGGGGTAACTTTTTCACGCATAGGGTGGTGGGTGTATGGAACAAGCTGCCAGAGGGGGTAGTTGAGGCTGGGGCTACCCCAACGTTTAAGAAACAGTTAGACAGGTTCATGGATAGGACAAGTTTGGAGGGATATGGACCAAGCGCAGGCAAGTGGGACTAGTGTAGCTGGGACATGTTGGCCGGTGTGTGCAAGTTGGGCCAAAGGGCCTTTTGCCACACTGTATCACTCTATGACTCTATAAATACCCTCAAATGTTCAGTTTTTACCAGTGACCATGGAACGTTGCATATCTTAAACACGATTTTTCAGTATATTGTTCCAAAGCAGCACATACCCCAAAATACACAACCTTACCCATCACTGTTGATATCAGTAACAGCAACTGAGTAACCAAAGTATGCAGCCATCTAAGAAAAAAAAACAAACGTGTCATATTCTTTTTTCAGTATTGATCGTCAAACTTATCAAATCACAATTTTAAATATAACACAAAGGTCTACTTGCCTGCTCCCCAGTGAAATTGTGAAGCGAGTCCATGTTAACTCCATTTAAAATAGTCACCTGTCAATGTTAAGAACATAGGTCACTGGTAAAGACTGAACATTGAAAGGTGGGAAATCCTATTGTAAAAAACTTTAGATACACACAGCTTGCTTCAGTCGGAAAGCTGTGGGTTAAATGGCCCAATAAAGCATTTAAGCACATCTTCTAAACCAACATTTCCATGGTACTAAATTGGCAACACACTGTGAATGGGTGCCTTCCTTTGTAAATCCTGTCATTTGAAGGTGAAAGA